>NC_139034.1:63768558-64246871 GCF_964662115.1 Mustela nivalis | reverse complement strand
TTAAACAAAATAAAATGTAGCATTATTTCAAGTTATATATAATTACAAGAGAATAATCACTCCAAAGATTGTCTAGAAGAAAAAAATGTACAACAAAAGATAACATCTGCATAAACTGATAGAAAATTATAAAATGATTTCATTCATTTTTGAATGTGACTATTTTGTGATGATACTAGAAAATGTAGTATTTTTGTGGTTAAGAGACAAAATTCCAGAATTTACTTATCTACAGCACAAAAATGTCATCTCTTACATTACATTGGTATGAGAAGGTTAATTACTGAGCTCAAAGGAAGAGACTGCCATTTTATCAATGAGCTAAGCCTGTGATAATGTCATACAGACTCGTTTTTGAATCAAATTTCTCATGTTTCTAGTAATATATGTCAATTTGGAATATATGTTCAATTGCTGTGTTATCTTAAAAACTGAAGTGGTCAATTGAAAAAGTGATTTCAAAGGAAGACGTTTGTGTATGTGTGCGTGTTGTGCGCACATGCGTGTATAGATATAGACAGCAAAGTATAAATATGTATGTGCTTGTGTGTATGTAGATATAGATACAGACATATAAATATCTGATATAGACATAAATATACTTACCCTATTTTCCTATATATTAGTAGCATAGTTTTAGTCTATATACTAAATATCTAAATACATAGACCTAGTTATGTGAAACACCCCTATTTCTTTTAAGGTTGCTTTACCGGTTTCCCTTATAGAATAATCACACGTGGGTATTCATTTTTATAATAAAATTCTCATACACACATTTTCAGACCATTTTATAAAATGTTTAATATGGTAATTATAGTAATTCTCTTGTGTAAATGAAAATTAATTAATCAAACACATTAAACTGTATCTAAAGACAGTATGCTTCTCAGAAGGGTAATTATTACTGAATTGGTGATCTTCAAATATTGGTAATTTTTTAATTTCTATAATATATTTGTAGAACATAGACTAAAAATAATCATAACCTCATGATCCATTTTGTTGGGTGACTTCAGTTATTTTTTACCCCTCAAAATATTTTTTAAAGGGATATGGCTTTATTCTCTTATTTTTTTCTTTTTCATTCTATGGATATCTAGAGAACAGTTATTTTTGCTATCATAATGAGAATACATTTCTTCCAAAATTTGACCACATGCTTAGCATATTTAAAAAAAAGATAAGCCTTTGTGGAAATAGACTATAATAATACATATAAATATCTTATAAAAATAATATATCCAATTAGATACAAATATCAACATAAATTGTTAGATATGAGGAAACTATTCCAAATATGAAACATGAAAGTCACCAAGTTACACATTAAAATAAATGTGGAAATTACTAATAGACTAACTACTTTATAAATAACACTTCATGTAGCAAGCCAGCTTATAAAATTCCCTCAGTATAATGTAGGCTGCCCATTGTCACCAAGGACAAAATTCCTTGGCAAGACTGAAAACTAGAGTTGCTAATACTGTATTGACTGTTATCTTTTTAAAAATTTCATTCAATTAGAATGTGCATTTCCTCTTAAAATAATGCAGTGGGGGAACAGTAACTTGTAAAATTTTGGAAATTATATCTCCTTTATATATTAGAAAATATGTTAGAAAATATTTTATGTATTATAAAATTGTATTTATCTTACATGTTAGGAAAATAGTCATACTTTACATTGATGATTTTTTTAATTATTACAGAAAAAAATGGATTTATTATGGAAAACATGGAAATTTGTTAAAACATATACTATAGGGCCAGTACTGCATTTTTTTCTATAAGCTTTCTTATTTATGCAGAATTTTTAAAATGTGATTATTAATACAAGACTATTTATTATAAATGTGCTTTTCTTTTTTTCCCCAATTGCCTAATATATTCACCTCACAGGAGGAGATTAAGATGAATTATAGAAGTAATGGGAATATTGAGATATATTATAGAGGGATGCATATAGAATATGTAATGTTCATGTTATGAACATTATGAAAAATTACATAGTAGGGAAGAGAGCCATGTTACTCATGTTATCACGAGAAAGGATTTTCTGACTTTTTTTTTTTTAAGATTTTATTTATTTATTTGACAGACAGAGATCACAAGTAGACAGAGGCAGGTAGAGAGAGAGAGGGAAGCAGGCTCCCGCTGAGCAGAGAGCCTGATGCGGGACTCAATCCCAGGACCCTGAAATCACGACCTGAGCCGAAGGCAGAGGCTTAACCCACTGAGCCACCCAGGCACCCCGAGGATTTTCTGATTTTTTTAACCACGATTCGCATTAGTATGTCAGTAACAAACCTAAAGGGAACAGATGCCTGTTTTTGATAGAAGGAGATTGAGTCTTTTTCTGACCTGGTGCTATTAACGCAGTGAGAACAAAAAAAGTAAGAGAAGGAGAAAGAGAACAAGGTTTAAAGGTGAGTCCTGTTTCTTCCCTACATACTCTTTTGCTGAGAGGAGGCAAGATGCTGTAAGGGCAGAGACTGGAGAAATAGTGGCTGTCTGCTAAGGAAGAAGCAGAAAATGTCCATACAATAATTTGGTGCACAGGTATCATCACAGAGCCTTGGAAAGCTCAATGTGCTTAGGTATAAGGAGTCATGAGCTTTTCAGAACCTGATGGTTTAGAGCTGAAAAGTAATGTACCAGCAACATGGCTCCCATTAGCATAGCTATGACAAAATGCTGAGCAAAACCTCGTGGGCCATTGTAGTAAATGAGACGGAAAATCTGGTAGGGTATAGAGTTTACATTCACCAAGAATGGAAGAGGCTCAGGTTCGTATTTTGGAGCATATTCCCGGTTATGCCTGTTGTCTAGGTGTGATTATTATTAGTAATAACTCCTATTACTGTCAAAGTATTCTGGACAGTCAGATGGCCACCATCAACAGATGATATGCTCCCAGGGCTTTGTCAATGAAGTTATAGAAGTAGCAGGAGAAAAGAGATGCTAAGTGAACACAAAATTTTATCTAATAGATATCAAACACTACTTAAAAAGATTACCAAAAATAATGTATCATCCAATTTTTGAACCTTACAGAACAGAATTAACCTATTTTTCTCTCCACACACTGAGGCTTTCCAGGCACATTGGCATTGCAGTATGAAATAAATTTTGCAAGTCCATTACATTGGACTACATTTATAAGGTTTAAAGATAATAAAATGAAATAGTATTTTTGGAGGCTTTGAACTACATATCGGGAACTGAAAATCATTATTACTAAAGTAGTTTCAAAGCCATCTGCCCTCCCCATTATGAAACATGATATAAATATTAGTTCTATTTATTTTTACTTTCTTATTATATCCCTGATACACTTTCTGAACTACTATGTATCTTTGTTTGTTATTATAACCCCCCCAGCAAAAGTCTTACATTTTTATATTACTAAATTTAGTCATTTACTAGTAGAGTTCATATTTCAACCTTGCCTAAAGGTGGTAAAAATTATTTTTGTACTTGTTATATTTTTATATTTGTTGTTAATTTAACCTGAGGAAAAACTGACACATGCTCAAATTTCAGAAGAAACTAAAATGCATCAAAAATGTTTCATAAAAAAAGAATGAAATCTTGCCTTTTGCAAAAACATGGATGAAGCTTAGAGAGTATTAATGCTAAGCAAAATAAACCAGTCAAAGAAAGACAAATACCGTATGATTTCACTCATATGAGGAATTTAAGAAACAAACAAAGGGAGAAAAAAAGAGGGAGACAAACCCAAAAACAGGCTCTTAACTATAGAGAACAAACAGATGGTTACCAGAGGGGAGGTGGGTGGGCAGATGGGTAAATTTGGTGCAGAGGATTAGGCGTATACTTATCTTGATGAACACTAAGTAATATATAGAAATTGTTGAATCACTATATTGTACACTTGAAATTAAAAACACTGTTTGTTAAGTACATTGGAATTAAAATTTTAAAAAGGTCCATAATTATTTTTGAAAAAAAAATTTAAGTAGAGAATAAACTCATCTGAATGTGTGAGAACTTGAAATCTTTGCAAAGTTGTGTTAGAATCATACTTTTTGAATTATTTGATTTATATTAACGCCTCTAAGCTACGTTCTTTCAGTGTCATTTTTGCCAGACAAAATATGAAAAGACAAGAAAGTCCTTTCATTTTCATGTTTAATTTTAATATTTTTATAAGCAAACAAGAATCACAGAAGTCATTTGCTAGCTTAAGATAAATGTTACAGCAACCCTGATAAAATGTCAATGTTAGCAAGAGAAAGTCAACATATGATGCAGTTAAAGTGTGTGTGCCTGCCTCTGTGTGTGTGTGTGTGTGTGTGAGTGTGTTCCTTTCACTGGAAAAAAATGTGGCTGTATTTTGCAAATATAATAGTGAGGAAAAAAATTCAGACATCAGAGAGTACAAAATACATGATTTCAATTTTGTAACATATAAATTTTGGCAAAACTGTTCTATACAATTAGAACAAACATTTTCCTTGGGACTTGAGTGACTTAAAGGAAGCACAAAACAGGGGTGCTGAATATGTTCTTTTTTTTTTTTTAGAGAGGGAGGGAGAGAGAATCTCAAGCAGACTTCACACCTAGCACAGAGCCCAACAGTGGGCTCCATCCCACAACCCTAAGATCACAACCTGAGCCAAAATCAAGAGTTGTACACCCAACCAACTCAGCCACCCAAGTGTCCCCATAATTCAGTAACTGAAGTTATTTACCTGTAAGGGATTTAAACAGCCTTTGAAACCAGACAGGATCAGAGTTATACTATATTGGATGAATTATTTTCAAGCTAATACATAAGTATTTTGAATGACTATATATTTATACAGAACACATCACAGTGTTATAAAATAAGGCTTTGACTTTGAGTTATGGGCATAACTCATTTTTGCAAGGTACTCCATGTACATGGATTTAGAGATTTCATCTGGAAATGGGGTTACAGGATAATGATTAAATAGGCCAACCACAGGAAACAGTAGTGGAAAGCATGTAAATTATCAACAAATGATAGCTATTATTATTTTGAAATGTATAAATGCTTTTTGTCTGTCTCTAAGTAGTGTCACTAGCCCTTCTAACTTATATTTTACAGCCTTTCACTGTGTTAGGCTTCCTATTCCTTTCTGGAAATAACCCCATAAACTCTCCCTGGATTATGGTAGTGATCTCCTAAATATTTGCCCTGATCAGTGAGTTGTCCAGTGATGTCAGAATAACAGGTAAAAATATTTTCCAAAATGTATTACACTGAATTTTGGTCTTTTTTATGTTTCATGGGAGGAAAATGTTACGTGATATAACTTCAGAGAGCATATTATTTTATATGGTCATCTTGGAGACCCATATGAATTTTAGCAAGATACAGCTCCTGGGGAGTACTGCAGTTAAACTTTGATTAACGCATAATTTCACAAGTTTATCTTAGCACAAAAATACCCTTGTCTCAGCTAAGATGAATTATTACTATTGTTAACTACTCTTCTGCGGGGCATATTATAAAAACAATGCAGATATTTGTTCTATCGTGCATTAATAATTTTATCTCAGAGTGTGAAAAGTGGTTTCTAACATATTCACTGGATTTCAGGGCAACTGAATTCCTGTAAATATTCACAAATACAGATGAATATTGAATTCTGTCTATATAATTAAATAGAACATTGCTTGCATATGCAAACTAATTTTCAGATATATAGATCTGCTTGTATTATTAATAACATATTCATCATAACATGCTATTTAACATATAGCATTTTAATATTACATAAATGTTAAAATCTAATTAAAGTCATGTGATACTCCATAATACACTTCATTGTTATAAACAAAAGAGTAAAAACTACTTATGAAAATAAAAGGGCTAAGTTTTGGAAATCAACTAAATATAAATTGAATCTCTGTTCCTTCATTAAACCACAACATAATCCACTATTTATATGACTGTAGACAAATCATTGAGCTTTTCTGAAAGCTCATTTAAAAGGCTATTATGAGCATTAAGTTTTTTAACATGGGTGAAAATTTCTGCAGAGTTCATAGCACCAAGCACATAATAAAATATTAGTTCTCTCATTCTTTCCTTTTATTTACCAACTGTCTTTTTCATCTTTACATTCACAGCATACATAGTTCACTATGTACTCTGTAATATTTAGGATTTTTCCAATCAGTATTTGCTAAACTGAGCTGATTATAAAATTTGGATGGCAGAGAGTTATAAAAAGCTATTAATATGGAAATAAAATATGTAGCCAATACTCATGTCACTAAATTGTATGTTTATGGAATTTTATTTATTAAATAAGATAAATATTTGTTCTTTTTGTTTTATTTTTGTACTTCAATTGCCTAGGCACTTTGAAATCTACAGCTGCTTACAGAGTCCCAGCTGGCAAGAAATGCCATCTTCCATGTGCATTTGTCACAAATATTAGAAACAGGAGAAATTCTCACCTGAACACTCACACTACTCAAACCTCCACACTGACTCAGAGCATCAACATTACATCTTCACACTCCTAGCAGGAATCTTATGTTTAGTCTAAGACAAATGAATTTTTCTAGAAAGTGAACTACATATAGTCACCCTTCTCTGCCTGAGCTGCTGGCAAATTCTTTGAAGAAAAGTTTGTACCCAAACCCATCAATGAGTCATGAGAGAATCATACAGTACATTATACCAAAAGCAGGTTGCACCAGGTAGGCTGACTTTCCCATTGCCGCATATGGGCTAAAAACTGACTATTTCTATAAAAGTTTATAGTTTATTATCTTTATCATCAAAAATAACTAAGAACGAACACACACCATTAACACCAGAGTGGTTAGTCTTCAGGACTCCTGACTGCAAACAATGCAATCCTCTCAGAGTTACTTAAGCCAGAACAAAATTCATTAAAGGACATTTGGCAGCTTCCAAAATCACTGGTAAGGTCAACAGGCCAGAAAGAAGCAGCAGCAATGCCCTACATGGCACAGTGATTTCTGTTCCTAAACCTGATTGTCATTATCCATTGACTCCTATTGCATTCAGTAATTGGCATCAGAAATTCTATTGTTGTCACAGGACACTCTATCACAATGGTTGCCAAAAGACTGATTTCCTTTTAGGTGTTGATTATTTCTATGAGAGTGTTTGCACTTCATTGGAGTGACTTTGATTAAATGAACATGTTCTACTTGAAAGGGATCTAGTGAATATAGTCTCTCCAATTCTGTTTGAGAAGGTTAGACTCGTAGTGTGGAAAATTATCAAGATGTAGAGAGAGTATGCAAAACAACTGAGTAAATTTAAATAACAGATGACCTCAACAAAATAAAAACGAAGATTGCATAAGTATGGGTTTGATATCTATGCACACATTCTCTTTTACCAAAACAATGAAGGCTTCTTTACTTCAATAATACATCTAGTTATTCACTTAATTCACTTAATAATATATCTAGATTCACTTATATTATATAGTTATTAAGTGATTAAGTAAATATTTATCAATTGTGACATAATAATGACTGTTAGTGGCACAAAGATACATAGATGCCATTCTGAACTATTGTCAATATAGTATAAAAAGTCGATATATGGTTTTAACTTCACAGAAATAAAGACAAGTCTATAATGACATTTACACATGGAAAAAAATCAGAGGGGAAATGTATGTCTTCAAAGGAATGCCAGCATTATCTTCAAAAATAAAACATTGGGGACATGGGATCTTGTGACAATGAAAAGATAAATGTTCTCTAGGTTGACAGAGGGATAGAAAATGTGCATTTATTTCAGGAGAAAGATTCAGTTGAAGTTAGAAAGCATTCCATTGTATCTAGAAAATTTTCTTTTTAAACTCTGAAATACACTCTATCAGATATTAATGTAGCCACTCTTGCTTTCCTATTTTTTAAATTCATATTTTCGTAGTGTACATACTTTCATTATTTTATTTCAACTGTTCATGCTGTTGAATTTGAATTGAGACTTTTGTAAGCAACATACAGTTGAATCATGCTTTATTTTGTTCATTCTGATAATCTCTTTAGAGATTGTTTTTAGATGGGGCCCAAAGAACAAATAAAGAGACTCAAGAGAATCATGACAGGAACAGACCCTGGCATGCTTTAACCTCAAAACTCCAGTTTCTAATACCATCACACAGTAAGTGGTTTCCAATTTTGCTCTATATACAATTACTTCCTCTTGGGTAATGGCAGGAAATGACAGAACAAGACTAGATTATTCACCCATCAAAATATTGTCAATGCTACCATATGACTATAAAAATTGTTTGGGTAAAGGCAATAAATAATTAAAACCTGAGGGCTCATGGACAGCCCAATAGTTTAAGCATCTGACTCTTGATTTTTGGCTCAGGTCAAGATCTCACGGTTGTGGGACTGAGTCCCGGGTTGGGCTCTGCACTGAACATGGAGTCTGTTTAAGATTCTCTCTCTCCATCTTCCTCTGCTTGTGCTCTCTCTCTCTCATTCCCAATAAATGAATAAAGTAATGTTTAAAAATAAACCAATAAAAATTTGCACTTGCTGTCAGAAGGCTTACAATCTAATGGATGATAATATCAGAGCAAGTTTTACAATGCATGCCTCATTAAATTGTTTTAAATATATACTTCTATTTTCAAAACTGGTCCTAATGATGAATGAGAAGATTGGGGTAGGGTTATCAGTGGTCTCAGCTGAAGAGAGAAGAGTACCTCAGAAGTTAGAAATGGGGATGATAAAACATTTACTAGTCCAGGATATATTTACTTTTTCTCCCACTTTTTGGTTGTCAAATAATTCAGAGTTAAGATATTTTTCTTCTTAAACACTTTGATAAAATTTTACTTAAAACTTTCCCTGATTTAAACCAAGAGATTTTTTAAATAAAATCTTTGAAAAAAAATCGTATGAGATTTTTATATTAAATGAGTTAAAATTTCAAATTATCTAATTAAAATATCAAATTTTTCAATCCTATGCTTTATTTAAACTATATATATATATATATATATATATATATATATATATATATATCAACTTCCTTATAAAAAGGTATTTCCATTTTTAGTGTTTGTACAGGAACCCATTCTATATTAAGACCTGAAAACATCATGTGACCCATCCTTATATTCACAATACTTAAAAATATAATTTGAGGGGTGCCTGGGTGGCTCAATGGGTTAAACCTCTGCCTTCGGTTCAGGTCATG
Organism: Mustela nivalis; assembly: GCF_964662115.1. Classification (NCBI taxonomy): domain Eukaryota; kingdom Metazoa; phylum Chordata; class Mammalia; order Carnivora; family Mustelidae; genus Mustela; species Mustela nivalis. The sequence goes on along the minus strand of NC_139034.1, from coordinate 64,237,660 downwards.
ATCCCAGGATCCTGGGATCAAGCCCCGCATCAGGCTCTCTGCTAAGCAGGGAGCCTGCTTCTTCCTCTCTCTGCCTGCCTCTGCTTACTTGTGATCTCTTTCTCTGTCCAATAAATAAATAAAATCTTTATATATATCTATAGATATCTACAGATATAAAGATATAAAGATATCTGTAGATATCTATAGATATCTTTATTTATAATATGAGGGGCGCCTAGGTGACTCAGTCATTAACCATCTGCCTTCAGCTCAGGTGATGATCCTAGTGTCCGGGATCCAGCCCCACATCAGGCTCCCTGCTTAGCGAGAAGCCTGCTTCTCCCTCTCACACCTCCCTTGCTTGTGTTCCCTCTCTTGCTCTTTCCCTTTGTCAAATAAATAAATCTTTTAAAAATATATAAATAATATGAATTTTTTTCCTCTGGTGTTTAGGAAGTTAGAATATTGCTTAAAAATTAATTAAGATAAAGCACAGAAAATATAATGTCATGGTTTTAATCTTCTGCTACATTTATTGGTAAGTTCAGGGTCTTTTGCTAATACTTTACTCTGACCATCCTCCACCTAACAAGCCATATTCTAATTCCTTCTCTTTGAGGCTATTTGCATGGGTATAAATCAAATATTTGGGCCAAAGATTCAATCTATTTTAGAAAAGAGGGTAGATCAAGACTCATTTAAAGTTTATAAAACAAAACAAAACTCCCCAAAGAAGTCAGGACCTTCATTCTGTTTCTTGATAGAACCCAAGCACTGGAAGAGAACCTTGCACAGAAGTATCTGATTACTATTCTTTGAATTAAATATTTTAAACTTTCAAGGCTTATACCTCATGCTATAGAAATATTTATCAGAAAAGTCTTATACCAGGAGTTATAGGGTAATCTCCCATGAGTACTTAAATTATAGGTTAATTTTTTAAAATCAACCTATTTTCTTTGCATTTATAGCAAATGGTAGCACTATAATTTGGATACAAAGCTTACTCAAACCTCTAACACTGAGTATTATTTTTAGTTCACCTATTGAAGGCACCACAGAGATAACCAATATCTGAGACCCGTATAATTTTGATGATCCCCCCAAATTATATTTATTTTTAAAAACACATTTAAAATATATTGTAATTAGTCATCCACATTCATTGATCTATGAATATTTACATATAACACATTTTACCTAAAAAACCATTAGCATATATATGTTCTGTTTTATCCATAGGCACACTGTATAATCCTGGGGAACATCAAAGACCAACGTAATAAAGAATCATAGTGTAAACCAACTAATCTTATAATTAGGCTATTTTCCTTATTTGACAGAAAGAGAAAATCACAAATAGACAGAGAGGCAGGCAGAGAGAGAGAGAAGCAGGCTCCCTGCTGAGAAGAGACCTTGATGCGGGGCTGGATCCCAGCTGAGATCATGACCTGAGCTGAAGGCAGAGGCTTAACCCACTGAGCCACCCAGGAGTCCCTAATTAGGCTTATTTTCCTAATGAATTAGTTATTTGTTATATTTTAGCTTTGATCAACATGCAAATTTTGGAGAAAATTTTAAAACAAAATCTATATTAAAGCTATTTTTATTAAAGCACATTTTGATTATATTAAAGATAAAGCCACTCACAGAATAAAAGATCCAAGTACTACAGAAGGACAACATGCTCTCCAGCTAAGCTAACAGAAATGGAGAACTTTTGGGGGGATTTAGTCATGACACTGAGAGGCTGAATGACAGTTTGATGGCCTAAGGGACCAATGGTCTTGTCAGAGCCTCTGATATCTGACAATCAGGGATGACTGGACAGTGTTAAGATCCAAAGGCCATGAGAATAAAGGGAACAAAGTAGAAAGAGCCTTGTCTCAGAAGGACAAAGGTTTTTGAAACACATCGGGAAAAGCAGCGCAGTGATAATGACTGCCTCATAATGAAGGCAGGAATAACCAACTAGGTTATTACATTTTCCCAATTTGTAGAAAATTATCTACCACCACAGGAGAAAGTTCGTGTTTAAAATTCAGCAAACTGAATTCCTAGGGAGTGAGATGTTTTTATTTCTATGGTTGAAAGTTATCAGGCTTTTGCATCCACTATCAAAACAATTGTTCTTTTCCATTTTGACACTTCACATCACTGAAAACAGTGGCTTCTATTGCAATTAAATTACAAAAGAAAAAAAAATTCTCTCCACAGATCAAAGCTAAAAGAGCCAAGTCAGTGTTCAAAAGGATATTTTCCACTCCTTCTATTATATCTAAGTACTTGAATCCACCCTTTAGCTGAAGAAATGTTTTCTTTGTTTAAAGTTTCATTAAAAATTTTATTTTATATATTTAAGGTGAGTATTTATCAAATTATACAAAGTAAAATGGGTCATAGACATAATAAGAAATTTACACAAGCTGCAACCACTGCCTTTCATTAAAATTCTTTTATGGGAAAATGTCACAAAAATGTGTTCTTATAAAAATGAAATGTACAGAAAAATTAATCTTATTTATTTATAAGTTCTGAATACTGACAGAGAATGCAAATCCTTAATTAAATCAAGAATACTGCGATTTATGACCGATTGCTTTAAAAACTTAAAAGAAATAATTATACATTTGAAATACTCTGAACTCATAAAGTCTAACATAAATTTGAAATATCAACACAACAAAATCAAAAAATCTTACGAATCACAAACATGTCCAATTTTATTGCACTTCACAGATACTGAATTTTTCTTCCAAACAGAAGATTTATGGCAACTCTGTCATGCAAGTCTATCAGCACCATTTTTGTTTTTTTATTTATGTTTTTATTTAATTCCAGCCAGTTAACATATAGTGTAGTGTTAGTTTCAGGTATACAATACAGTGGTTCAACAATTCTATACATCAACCTGAAATAATGTAAGTCCTTATATTACAAGTGCACTCCTTAATCCCCATCACCTATTTAACCCAACCCCACCTCACCCACTTCTCTGGTAACCATCAGTTTGTTCTCTATAGTTAAGAACCTGTTTCTTGGTTTGCCTCACTCTCTCTCTTTTAGTTTTTGGTCATTTGTTTTGTTTCTTAAATTCCACATATGAGTGAAATCATATGGTATTTGTCTTTCTCTGACTTTTTTCACTTAGCATAATACTCCTTAGCTTCATCCATGTCCTTGCAATGTCCTTGCAAATGGCAAGATTTCATTCCTCTTTCTGGTTGAATGATATTCCATTGTATATATCTACCACTTCTTTATCTGTTCTTCAATTGATAGACAAGTGGGCTGTTTCCATAATTTGGCTACTGTAGATAATGTTGCTATAAACATTGGGATGGGTGTATTCCTCTGAATTAGTATTTTTGTATACTTTGAGTAAATACCTAGTGGTGTCTTTTCTGGGTAGTTCTATTTTTAACTTTTTGAAGGACTTTCATACTGTTTTCCAGAGTGGCTGCACCAATTTGCATTCCCAACAGTGCCAGAGTTGCCCTTTCTCCACATGCTTGCTGACGCCTTTTGTTTCTTGTGTTGTTGATCTTGGCCATTCTGACAGGTATGAGGTGATATCTCATTGTTGTTTTGGTTTGCATTTCCCTGATGATAAGTTATGTTGAACATCTTTCCATGTGTCTGTTAGTCATCTGTAAGCCTCCTTTATTCATCTCTTCAGCCCATTTTTAATCCCATTCTTCACTATGGGTGAATATTTAAGTTCTTTATATATCTTGAATACAAACCCCTTATCATATATGTCATTTGCAAACGTCTCCCTTTTCAGATGTTGCCTTTTAGTTTTGTTATTTCCTTCACTGTGCAAAGGCTTTTCATTTTTATGTAATCCTGATAGTTTATATTTTATTTTGTTTCCTATGCCTCAGAAGACATAACCAGAAACAAGAACAGGCCTGTGTTCTCTTCAAGGACTTACATTATTTCAGGTCTCACATTTCGATCTTTAATCCATTTTGAATTCTTTTTGTGTGTGGTGGTCCAGATTCATTATTTTTATTTTGCTGTCCAGTTTTCCCAGAATCATTTGTTGAAGGAACTATCTTTTTCCCCACTGTCTACTTTCCTGCTTTGTCAAAGATTTTAATTGACTATATAGTTGTGGGTTCCATTCTAGGTTCTCTATTCTCTTCCATTGATCTTTGGATCTATTTTTGCTTTAGTCCCTTACTAGTTTGATTATTACAGCTTTGTAATATGACTTGAAGTCTGGAATTGTGATGCCTCCAGGTTTGTTTTTCTTTTTTTCAAGATTGCTTTGGCTCTTTGGAGTCTCTTGTGGATCCATACAAATTTTAGGATTATTTGTTCTAGCTCTATAAAAAATGCCAATGGTATTTTGATAAGGATTGTATTAAATGTGTAGATTGTATTAGGTAGAATAGATATTTTAACAGTATTTTTTTTTCCAATCCAGACCATGAAATGTCTATTTCTTTGTATCATCTTCAGCTTTTTTCATCAGTATTTTACAGTTTTCAGAGTACAGGCCTCTCACCTCTTTGATTAGGTTTATTCCTAGGTATCTTATGGTTTTTGATGCAATTATAAATGGGATTGATTCCTTAATTTCTCTTTCTGCCGCTTCATTACTGGTGTATAGAAATGCAACAGATTTCTCTTGTTGATTTGTATCCTGCAACATTAATGGATTTATTTATCAGTTCTAGCTTATTTATTTATTTTGGCTTTTCTATGTAGAGTATCATGTCATCTGCAAATAGTGAAAGTTTTAGTTCTTCCTTGCTCATTTGGATTTTTTAAAATTTTTTTCTTGTCTGGTTGTTGTGGCTAGGACTTCCAGTACTATGTTAATAACAGTCCTGAGAATGGACATCCCTTTCTTGTTCCTGACCATAGAGGAAAAGCTCTGTTTTTCCCCACTGAAGATGATATTAGCTCTGGGCTTTTTTATGTGGCCTTTATTATGTTGAGGTATGTTCCCCCTACCTGACTTCATTGAGGATTTTTATCATGCATGGATGTTGTACATTGTCAAGTGCTTCTTCTGCATCTACTGAAAGGATCCTATGATTCTTATCCTCTGTGTTGTTATTGGGATGTATCACATTGATTGATTTGCTAGTAGTTTATTGAGAATTTTTGCATGAGGGATATTAGCCTGTATTCTCTTTTATTAGTGGTGTCTTTATCTGGTTTGTGTATCAGGATAATGCTGGCCTCATAGAATGAATTTTGACGTTTTCTTTCCTTTTCTATTTTTTTGGAATAGGTTGAGAAGAATAGGTATTAACTCTCCTTTAAATGTTTGGTAGAATTTACCTATGAAGACACCTGATCCTGAACTTTTGTTTGTTGGGAGTTTTTTAATTACTGATTCAATTTATTTACTGGTTTTAAGTATGCTCAAGTTTTCTATTCCTGTTTCAGCTTTGATAATTTATATGTTTTCTAGGAATTTACCCATTTCTTCCAGGTTGTGTAATTGGTTGGCATATTGTTTTTTGTAATATTCTCACAACAGTATTTATTCCTGTAGTGCTGGTTGTTATTGCTCCTCTCTCATTGCAATTTTATTATTTGGGTCCTTCCTCTTTTCTTTGCTTTCTCAAAGTCGGGTTGGGCATTATCAGTTTTATGAATTTTTTCAAATAATCAGTTCCTGGTTTCATTCATCTGTCCTATTGCTTTTTTAGTTTCTATATCATTTATTTCTTCTCTAATCTTTATTATTTCCTTCCTTCTGTTGGCTTTAATCTCCATTTGTTGTTCTTCCTCTAGCTTCTGTAGTTGTAAGTTTAGATCATTTGAGATTTTTCTTGCTTCTTGAGGTAGGCATGTATTGCTATACATAGTCCTCTTACGACTGCTTTTGCTGCATTCCAAAGACTTCAGACCATTGTGTTTTCATTTTACCTGTATCTATGTATTTTTTTTAATTTCTTCTTAGATTTCCTAGTTTACCCAATCATTGTTTGTGGCATCTTGTTTAACCTACGTGGATCTGTGGTCTTTCCAGGTTTTTTTTTTCTTGTTGTGGACTTCTAGTTTCATAGCCTTGTGGTCACAAAAGGGGCATGGAATGACAGCAATATTTTTATATTTGTATTTTGTATTTATGACCCAATATGTAATCTATTCAGGAGAATATTTCATGCGCACATGAAATGAATGTGTATTCTGCTGTTTCAAAATAGAACATTCTGAATATATCTGTTAAGTACATCTAATCCAGTGCATCATTCAAAACCACTGTTCTGTATATAACCTCTTCTGCAAATAGCAGTCTATATTAAGTTGATGGTTGTTCAAGTTTGAATTCATTTTCTTCTTTCCTCCCCTCTTTTTGCTATTGTCATTGTATCTGTTTTTTTTTTTTTTAAGATTTTATTTATTTATGTGAAAGTGGGAGAGAGAGACAACACGCAGAGTAAGAGGAAGAAGCAGACTCCCTGCTCAGCAGGGAACCCCATGCAGGGCTTGATCCCAGGACCCTGATATCATGACCTGAGCCAAGGGCAATCCTGTAACCGACTGAGCCACCCAGGTGCCTTCATATGTCCTTTTTTTGTGTGTGTGAGTTTCTTGACTGATTTTTATAGAAATATTAATTTTTGCTGCTTTTGTGTCTCCTGACTTTATCCTGTTACTTTTGGTGTCCCCTTCCCACTCAGAGTCCCCTTTAATATTTCCTGTAGGTCTGATTTAGTGGTCACAAACTCCTTTAGTTTCTGTATGCCTCAGAAATACTTTATCTCTTCTTTTGAGTGATAACCTGGCTTGTTAGAGTAATCTTGGCTGCAGATTCTTCCCATTCAGTACTTTGAATATATTATGCCCCTCCCTTCTGACTTTTCATGTTTCTATTGAAAAATCTCCAGCTAATCTTATGGAGTTTTCCTAGTAAATTAAGGACTTCTTTTGTCTTGCTGCTTTTAAGATTCTTTCTTTAACACTGTATTTTGCAAATTTAATGACAATAGGTCTTAATGTTGGTGTGCCTTTGTTGATTCTGATGAGATTTCTCTGTCCCTCCTGTATCTGGATATCTGTTTCATTCCCCAGAATAGGGAGGTTTTCTGCTCTTATTTCTTGAAATAAACTTTCTATCCCCTTTTCTCTCTTCTTCTGGGACTCCTGTAATATGAATGTTACTACATTGGTTGGAATCAAGGAGTTCCCCAAGTCTATTTTCATGATACATAATTCTTCTTTCTCTTGTTCTTCTTCTTTCTCTCTTAATGTTGGTGTGCCTTTGTTGATTCTGATGAGATTTCTCTGTGCCTCCTGTATCTGGATATCTGTTTCATTCCCCAGAATAGGGAGGTTTTCTGCTCTTATGTCTTGAAATAAACTTTCTATCCCCTTTTCTCTCTTCTTCTGGGACTCCTGTAATATGAATGTTACTACATTGGTTGGAATCAAGGAGTTCCCCAAGTCTATTTTCATGATACATAATTCTTCTTTCTCTTGTTCTTCTTCTTTCTCTCTTTTGTTCAATTTCTTTGCTTTCCATTACTTTGTCTTCTAGGTCATTAATACATTACTCTGCTTCTTCTAGCCTCCTGTTCACAGAATCAAGCCCAGAGTCCATCAACAGATGAATGGATAAAAAGAAATCAGTGCGTATATCCCCACAATGGAATATTACACAACCATCAAAAAGGATGAATCTTGACATTTGCAACAATGTGGATATAATGAGAGGGTATTATGTTAAGTGAAATAAGTCCACCAGAGCAAGACAATTCATATGGTTTCACTCCTATGCGGAATTCAAGCTATAAAACAGATGAACATAGGGAAGGAAAAGAAAATAGAGGAAAGCAGGAAGAAAAACCATGAGAAACTCTTAACTATTGGAAACAGGATTGCTGGAGGGGAGGTAGGTAGAGAGATAGGGCCAACTGGGTGATGGGCATTAAGGAGGGCACTTGATGGAATGCACACTGTGTTATATGCAACTGATGAATCACTAAATTCTATCTCTGAAACTAATAATACACTATATATTAATTAAATATAATTTAAATTTAAAAAAACTGTGATTCATGGGTAGAGGGCAAAATATCAACAATTAACAAGAGTATGCAAGATGTTGATTCCAACCCTCATGGATGACTTTGAGGGGTCAAGACTTAAGTGAAGGAAATCACAGCAGATGTGGTGGAATTAGCAAAAGAACTAGAAGTGAAGCCTGGTTATGGGACTGAATTGCTATAATATAATAATAAAACTTTAATGGATGAGGAGTGGCATCTTATGGATGAGAAAATAAAGTGGTTTCTTGAGATGCAATCTACTCCTGGTGTAGCTACTATGAAGAATGTTGAAAGAGTAACAAAGGATTTGTAATATTACATAAAGTTAATAAAGCAATGGCAGGGTTTGAGATGAATGACTCCAATTTTGTAAGAAGTTCTACTGCGAGGGGCACCTGAGTGGCTCAGTGGGTTAAGCCTCTGCTTTCAGCTCACGTCATGATCTCAGGGGCCTGGGATTGAGCCCTGCATCAGGCTTTCTGCTCAGCAGAGAGCCTGCTTCCTCCTCTCTCTCTGTCTGCCTCTCTGCCTACTCGTGATCTCTGTCAAATAAGTAAAATCTTAAAAAACAAAAAAGGTAGTTCTACTGTGAGTAAAATGCTATCAAGCAGGATCACATGCTGAAAGACATTGTTGGTGAAAGGAAGAATTAATCAATGAAGCAAACTTCATTCAGATAACAGTGAGAGAGAGACATTAAGAGAGAGAATACAAGCAAGGGGAGTGGGAGAAGGAGAAGCAGGCTCCCCACTGACCAGGGAGCCAGATAAGGGGCTTGATCCCAGCACTCTGGCATCACAACCTGAGCCTAAGGCAGACACTTAATGACTGAACCACCCAGGTGCTCCACAACAAAGTATTTTTAATTAAGGTATGTATTCTGGCTTTGTGGCAGCTTCAATGCTGCTACACACTTAAGACTATGGTACAGTTTACCCATTACTTTTATAAAATGCACTGTGAAACAAAAAAATTCCTTTGACTAACTTAATTACAATGTATGCTTTATTGTGGTGCCTGAAACCAAAACTGTGATATGTGCCAGGTATATCTGTACAGTGCTTAATAGAAAACTCAGAAAATAATAAACATATTAGTATTTTGGCAACTTCAGTTACTTAAAAATTAATCCACTCACAAATAAAAGGGGTAAAAATAGTACTTACACATCATTTTTTTCTATGAATCATTTACATCAATCTAATTACAATCTTGATATGCCCCCTTTGTCTTAGAATTGGCAATTTTTAGTCACTCTTCCTAACATTCTTGGAAGCCTCTGATGATTGATTTCGTAGTAATACAAAATAAACAATGCAGGCTCCTCTGTTTTCAATAATAATAATAATAATAAAGCTTAGTGCTTAACATTAAACTGCAATGAGAACAAAATCTACCTAAATCTTACCAATAAGTTGAAATTACCTTAAAAAATTAATGTTTTCCAATAACCAGTCATGCCTTGCCCTTCTTTTTTTTTTTTTTTTTTAAGATTTTATTTATTTATCTGACAGACAGAGATCACAAGTAGGCAGAGAGGCAGGCTGAAAGAGAGAGAGGAAGAAGCAGGCTCCCTGCCAAGCAGAGAGCCGGATGCTGGACTCGATCCCAGGCTCCTGGGATCATGACCCGAGCCAAAGGCAGAAGCTTAACCCACTGAGCCACCCAGGCGCCCCCATGCCTTGCCCTTAAGTGTATACTACCTTTATCCACTAGTGTTTCTCAGCCTCCTATCCCTGTTCTTTCAATTTTGGTATCCCATCACTGAGGATGATTTGTTACCTGTTTTCTTCCCAAACTTCGCTCTTACCCGATGACACTCATCTCTGCCTCACTGAGACAAATCAATCAAAAGATTGATTTCAAAATCTCAAAATCTCTCCAGTTTTCAAAATCTCAAACCACCACCCATGTCTCACCAGGTCACCAATATTTTTATTCGACTTCAACATCTTCATTCACGGTACTTTCATCACTTTACCCTTTTTATTCCCCTTTCCTCACAGCATTTTCATTTTCCATTGTAAGTGAATCCACTTATTTGTGTTGTTTCTGGTTTGTCCCCATCTACTCCATCTCCCTACTGCCCAGAGTAGTGCCCAGCTCATAGTAGACCCACAATAAATATTTGTTGAAGTAATCATTTACATAAGTAACTTCTGTATCTGCACTTTAAGACCTCACTTATGTTCTGGATTCTCAAGTTCTATTATTAATCATCCCCTACCTGGAAATGTAATCTAATTTAAATACCCATCAATTTACTTTATTATTTATTTATTATGCATTGAAATTGTTAATTAATCATTTATGACCATCAATAGCTGGTTAAAACAAATTATTACTGGTTAATAATTAATGAGGTATTGATGGTCTTTCTTCATCATTTATTTAAATTTATGAATCATAGGATGTAGAGCCAAGATTTTGTTAACATGATTTCACTAAGTGGATTCCTATATGTACTTTCTAACTATGTCCGAGATGTGTGATCAATGAATTCTCCTTCCAGTTGCCTTAAATAGGAGTCAGACATCTGTCTCTTGCATCATTTTGCAGTGTTTTTTCTGTCTAGAAAAGCATGTTTTTTTAATTTGTATTCGTTTATTTTTATTTATGAATTTATTTAAAGATTTCATTTACTGTAGAGAGAGAGAGAGAGAGCATATGAGCAGGGGAGGAACAAAGGCAATGGGAGAGGGAGATAATCTCCAGCGGACAGTGCTGAGCCCAGAGCCAACGTGGGGCTCAATCCCATGACTCTGAGATCATGACCTGAGCCAAAACCAAGTTTCAGATGCTTAGCCCACTAAGCCATCCAAACGCCTCATATGTTGTTGTTTTTTTAACATTTTCTGTGTCACTTTCTTCAATTGCCTATTCCATTCTCTTAGTTACATAATTTTTGCCAATAATTTTCTACTTGAGTTATTTTTAATACATTCTGAACCAGGATTCTTCCAGATTATTAGTTTTGCCTAGTTTTATAGTTGCTATGCCCATTCCTAATTCAATATATTTTCCTTCTCTTACATTTATCAAGGTCATCAAAAGCATAAAAACCGCAACTCTCTTTCCACATACATTTTACTGGATTATGCAATGTTTAATGAAATAACATAATTAAAGCTATAAAATAAACTGACATTAACAAGTTTAAGAACCAAAAACACTGGGCATATTATTTTCCTATTGCCACTATCTCAAATTACAACAAACTTAATGGCTTAAACAACACAGTTGAGTTATCTTAAAGTTTCAGAGGTCAGAAGTACACAATAGGCCTTATGACTAAAATCTAGGTGTCAGCAGAGTTCCATTCTTTCCAGATGCTTTAAGGAAAAATATTTCTTTGCACTTTCTAGATTCTAAGTCTGCATTCCTGCATTCTTTTCTAGTGACTTCCTCCATGGGTAAAGATGGTCAGGGGTAGTCATGACAAGGATGGCAGGTGGAGATCAGCCCAGTAACCACAATATGGCAATGCCATGAGCAGAGATAAGGACTGTAGGAACAGATGCAAAGGAATGTTTCAACAGAATATTTCTTTGGCATCATTTTGGCACTGTTTTCTATGGTCTGAACTCCTCTGACTCTTTACTATTTGTGGAGAAAAGGGTTCTCCAGCTTCACAGCTAATGGGAGATTGTTAACTGATTTTATGAGATATCTAATATTGGTTTTGGTAGTTTTCTATTACAGTCTCCTAGAGTCAATTTCAGTTGCTTAAAGGTAAAAAAACTGTATAAATTACACATTTTCCTCACCTATAATACAGGGGTGATATAACATTAACCTTAAAAGTTGTAGTGAGGATTAAAAGAAAATACATACAAATCCCTTAGCACAGTGTTTGACATGTAGAAATGTGAAACTATTGTAATATTGTGTTCATTATTTTAATTAGACCTCAAACAATATACACAGGTCATGAAAGAAATAATGTGTTTAACAACATAGCACAACTGTTGTATTCATCATGTTTTAATAAATAACAAGGGTCTTTATTGTTTCATTCATTTAACAGGTATTTATTGAGAGGTCATTATATGTTGGGCCATCTTTCGTGTGTATGGAATGGATTAGGTTGCATGTCAGTTAAGAGTTCCTACAGGAAGGGGTGCCTGGGTGGCTCCATGATTAAGCGTCTGCCTTCAGCTCAGGTCATGATCCCAGGGTCCTAGGATCGAGCCCCACATCGAGTCCTGCATTGGGCTTTCCCTGCTCTGAAGGAAACTTGATTCTCCCTCTCCCAAACCCGTCGCCTGTGTTCCCTTTCTCGCTGTCTCTCTCTTTCAAATAAATAAAGTCTTAAAAGGAAAAAAAAGTTCTTGAAGGAGACATACAGGTACAACAGCAGAAATAAGTCAATCATGCAGTATGATAGATGGTAATGTGTATAGAATAGGTTAAGAAAGATACAAAGTATCAGGTCAGGGAAAAAGAGACTGGTGGCATATCCGATTTTAAGTGGTCTAGTTAGGGCAGGCCTCAAAGACAGAAGAATATGTCAGAATACTGAAAGGAAGTGAGAGATTTTGCCACGGGGACATCAGAGAGAAAAATATAGATAGAAGATAAAATCAATGCAGAATCCCTAAAACATACCTGCATGTTAAGGAATCATTTGCAGACTTTTTCAAGTGCAATTAAGTATGTGGAAAAAAATCTTATTGTTCAGCAACAACAAATGCATCTAAGTTAAATTAATTATATGTATATCAAATATAACCAAGATGGTTTTCTTGAAGAATAGCCATTAGTCATTTAATTTAGATTGATAAGTGATATTGCTTTAAAGCAACTTTTACTTGCTGTTTACTTAATATTACCATGTAAGCTTCACAAAATGATGGCTATCTTTTGGGCAATGAATCAAGACATAGTACCAAATAACATTTGCTTGTTTGTTTTGCTTACAAGATAATTTGAAATCTGCTGAACTCTAATATCCCCAATAATATGTAAGAAAAGGGAAGAATCATTTAGACTTATCTTTACTCCTTTCTTTGTTTTTTTTTCTTTTCTTCCTTCCTATTTATAATATTTCTTGGAACTCTGATTAAACAATGTATCTTAAATTAGTCTCAGGTCTTAATAGTAAGGGTTTTAAATTCAGAGATATATAAATTAATTACTTTATTGAGAATAATTATGATAATTGGGTCAACCAAACCACTCATAAATTATTATTACATACTGTAATTTTTATATCACATAAAAAGTTAACTCTTTTTTTTTTAAAGAAATGAACTTATTTTTAAATATTTTATTTATTTATTTGACAGAGAGAGATCACAGTAGACAGAGAGGCAGGCAGAGAGAGAGAGATAGAGGGAAGCAGGCTCCCTGCTGAGCAGAGAGCCTGATGCGGGACTCGATCCCAGGACCCTGAGATCATTACCTGAGCCGAAGGCAGCGGCTTAACCCACTGAGCCACCCAGGCACCCAAAAGTTAACTCTTTTATTTACAATAACCAATACCAAAATTTAATGTATCCAAAATTTCTAAGAGGATATTATCAAAAATACATGTTCTGATTTAGTAAAATTATAAAACCTGCAAAAAGTAGGTTTTCTTATGGAAAATAGTTAATAAATAATGCTAATAATTAATCTCTGGACTCAGGCATAACGTAAGAATTACTCTGGGATCTCACTTTATTCCCTAGTCCATTTTTACTCAATCAAAAAAATATGCAAGTCAATAGAATGTATTTCTTTATATTATGACACCAAGAAATGCAAGATAAAATGAATTATAATGAATTTCTTTCCAAGTTTACAAGAAGTCCTGACTCTATTCTATGATCAAGATAAGTATTCAGGCATTCAGCACATTAAAATTAGAACATTTATTACTGAGAATGTGTTAATCATCTGGTTTTTCACCTTCATTTTATAAATACATTTATTGAGACAGACAGCTGAGTTGATTTAATAAATAGCACATTAATAGTTACAACACAGCTAAAATTATATTAAATTTTCCAGATCTCTATTTATGTACTTTTTCTTCTTATAGAAGGTGGGAATAGATAATTTATACTAAATGAATTTAACACAAAATTTTAAAAAAGAAAATGAACACAGATTTTTTTTAATCCAAGATTTTATTAGCTGTTTGTACATCTGACTAAATGATTTTCAAACTGTATTTTTAAAAAAACACAGGATGCCCCTTCTCTACAAAAGTTTGCAAAACCATTCTGATGCAATTCCTTATAAGTAACAAGAACCCTTTAGATACTTTGAACACAGTGGTTTTCTTATGGAAAATAGTTAATAAATAATGCTAATAATTAATCTCTGGTGAGATTAGCTTTCAACTATACCCATGGCTTGATTTTTCTGTTCTTTTTCACTAAGCTTTGTAAATAACATTTATTGTTAGTAATAATTTAATAAGAATCTAGCAGTATCCTGTTTTATTTCTATGTATATAAACATGCTCTCTATTAAAGCAGTATTTGACAGTAAATGCTTTTTTCTTGTAAGATTTCATCTTCCAGGGGTCCCTAGATGGCTACTTGGTTAAGCATATACATTCAGGTCAGGTTATATCCCGGATTCCTGGGATCAGCCCCTGTTGGGCTCCCTACTCAGTGTGGAGTCTGCTTCTTCCTCCCTCTCCTCCCCCCCCATGCTCTCTCTCTCAAATAAATAGATAAATTTTTTTTTAAAAAAGAATTCATCTTCCAGAAATATAGAGTATTAACAAATTTAAAAGAAATACATTTTGTATTTATTTAATGGTGTACTATTCTTACTTAATCACCACTATAAAATAGATTAAAACCTAAATAAAGTTAGGAAATGAGTTAACTTTATGGTTTGGCTCAACTGGGAGAACAGTTATACTTAGCCTCGTATATGTTATTAGATACAATGTATGAATATAAACATTTTCAAAACTTTGAACTAATTATCCAGTACCATCCTAAGTCACTGCAACATAAAATACATATTTTATGACTTATATTTGTATCTGAAAACTAATAAGTTATAAAATGGGTTAAATCTTATGAAAAAGAACATTTGTATCCTTTTATATATATAAAATCTTCTAAAACTTCACTTTAGAAAAACAAGTTTATTTTGCCCTTAACTAAACCTATAATGGATTATATACATTATTGGAAAAATACTGCTTTAATAGAGAGCATGTTTATATACATAGAAATAAAACAGGATACTGCTAGATTCTTATTAAATTATTACTAACAATAAATGTTATTTACAAAGCTTAGTGAAAAAGAACAGAAAAATCAAGCCATGGGTATAGTTGAAAGCTAAAATTCCTGGATAAAAAGAATTATCAAAGGATTTAATACCACACAGAATTCCAGTGTGGTGTATTTAAGATTTTTTTCTTAGTCTTCTATGTTCTCTCTACCTTGCCTTTCTTACTTTTCATTCTTAAGTCATTGCATAATGCACTAATCATTTCCTTCCTTTCTGCCTCTTTCATCTTTCTTTCTTTTTTTTTTTTAAGATTTTATTTATTTATTTATTTGCTTGTTTATTTATTTATTTAGAGCGCATGAGCGGGGTGATGGATGGGCACAGGGATAGGGAGAGGGACAAGAAGACTCCAGGCCAAGCATGGAAACCAACCCCGATGGAGAGCTGAATTCCAGGATTCTGAGACCCTAACATGAGCTGAGTCAGATGCTTAACTGACTGGGCCACCCAAGTGGCCCTCTTTTTTTTCTTTCTTACCCTTTGAACACTGTTATTCATTTTAATTTGCTGTTTTTGTTGTAATTTTTTGTTTTTGTTCTTCTAAAACAGAGGAGTCTCACTTTTGACACTAGATCATATGCAATACATCAACACCTAAACTTGCTGTAAACTATCTCATTGGAAACACTTATTTTACATGCAAATTTTAAATAAACATTGCTTAAGAGGCTGATGAAACAGAAGTTGAAGTTGTTTCAACTAATCTCATATCTGAAACTAAGTCATCATCTGATTATCAGCCATTGGTCTAGATTAACCATTACTGCTTTTGTTAACAATGAAGAAAAACATGGATTCATAGATACGAGTAGGCACAAATTACATTCTATGCTTGCTTCTTTTTATTATTCCTTAATAGTACTTACTATTATATCTTAAGAACAAATAAATTGTTGAATCTTGTTTTCTGTTTGGCAACAGGAAGTCTCTGGTTAATTAATTTTCTTTTTAAGATTTCATTTATTTAGAACACTTAAATTTTAAGTTCACAGCAAAATTGAAAAGAAGGTACAGAAAGTTTTTGTATCTCCCTTGCTCTCACACATGCATAGCTTTTCCACTAACAACATCCTTACCAGAATGACACATTTGTTACATCTAATGAGCTCATATTGTCATGATATAACCCTGACTTCCTTACTGCAAAGAGTTCTAGAGAAAGGAATCTCCATATTGCTAAATGTTTCCATCACATCTTTTCAAGGCTCCTGGGTTAAAGAAGACTGCTCTGGGTAAGTGAATTTCAAAGCACGGTTCACCAGTTGAGACTGAAGAGTCAGCCAAGTGGCATAAATGAACCTGGGTCTGGGGTACTGACATTTTTTTTTAGATGCTGGGACATATAACCTGCCCGGGGAAACTAGCAAAGCCTCCCAAGTTGCTCCTGTTAAACAGAAAGCCTGGTCATGACTCCCTCTCTTCAGTTAATTTGTCACTGCTTACATTTGGGAAATGGTATTAGGCTTGTTCTTTCCTGTGCCTTAGGCAAGTTCACTGTTAGCTGATGGGCTATTTTGCTAGTTTCTCACTGTATCAAGAAAAAAAAATAGACTATTACGGTTTTTGAAGAGGAAAAATGAAAATACCTTTCAGTCACCTCTTGCTCCATACCTTAGGATGGTCTACTGACATTAAAAAAAAAAAAAAAAAAAAGTCCTTCCCTCAGACCATCTATCTAACTTTTAGATCTTATTGATCTAAAAGTCAATCTAGCTAAAAAGAATATATTATTTGTCATCTCTACATATTTTTTCTCCTTCTCCTTCTCCTTCCTTCTCCTCCTCTTGTTCCTTCTTTCTTTTAATTCTACCTGATAATTATGATACCGATAGGCACTGTAAGACAGTGATCAAGGATTCAAAATACAGTT
This sequence comes from Mustela nivalis, assembly GCF_964662115.1. NCBI lineage: Eukaryota > Metazoa > Chordata > Mammalia > Carnivora > Mustelidae > Mustela > Mustela nivalis. The sequence continues at coordinate 64,220,542 of NC_139034.1, read as the reverse complement.
AATTTTTTCCTTCCTTGACTCATATCTCTTTCAGTTGCAAGCAAAAAGAAAAAGTCATTTTTTAACCTAAAGAAGAAGGTTAAAAATAACAATTTTGCTTGTTCCTTTTCACACAAACTAATTTACATGCTCATGCTGGATTTATTCCTAAAAGGAAAAAAAAAATAGTGAATACCAAACTTTTTCTTTAACCATGTTTTGAGGTACTACTAATGTATGAAAGAAAAGCATATAATGACAAAATTAATTACAGGTACTCTATTAAGAAGAAATAACTAAAAGCATTTGAGAATTTTCCACTTAAGAAATACTTAGTCATGAGGGGCCTGGGTGGCTTAGTCGGTTAAGCGTCTGTCTTTGGCTCAGATCATGATCCCAGATCCCTGGGATCAAGGCCCATGTAAGGCTTTCTGCTCAGTGGAGAGTCTACTTCTGCCTCATCCCCTTCATCCTGCTCTCTCCCTCTAGCTCTCTCTCTCTCCAATACATAAATTAAAATCTTTAAAATAAGAAAAAAGAAATATTTAGTCATTAATAGTCCCAATGCTTTACACAGAAGTATATATGCTGCATGGCATTAATTTCATAAATGTACTATAATATTTATAAAATGGTTGATTATTGCTTAATTTTTAAAATCTGAACTTTAGGGGGTGCTCCGGGGTGGCTTAGTGGGTTAAAGCTTCTGCCCTCAGCTCAGTTCATGATCTCAGGGTCCTGGGGTCCAGCCCTGAATCAGGCTCTCTGCTCAGCGGGGAGCCTGCTTCGCCCCCACCCCACTGCTTGCCTCTCTGTCTACTTGTGATCTCTGTCAAATAAATAAATAAAATCTTTAAAAAAATAAAATAAAATAAAGTGTTACTGCCTATAAAGCATGACTGAACTAAGTAAAAAGAATATTTATTATCTTACCTTTAAAAACTTTTGTGATTTTTAAAATACATAAATTTAATTAGATGCCTATCATATGAAATAACATATGAAATAAATTTTTTTAATTTTAATTTTAATTTTTTAATAAACATATTATGTATTTTTATCCCCAGGGATACAGGTCTGTGAATCGCCAGGTTTATACACTTCACAGCACTCACCAAAGCACATACCCTCCCCATAATCCCACCCCCTTCTCCCAAAACCCCTCCCCCCAGCAACCCTCAGTTTGTTTTGTGAGATTAAGAGTTATTTATGGTTTGTTTCCCTCCCAAACCCATCTTGTTTCATTCATTCTTCTCCTACCCCCTTAACCCCCCATGTTGCATCTCCACTGAAATAAAGATTTTAAAAATAGATGCATATTATCATAACATAGATAACTCAATCTAAATGCATACTTTCTATTCAAAAATAAATCACATTTTTATTGATCTATTTGCTACTTTATTTACAAAACTTTCATTTTTTTTTAAAAGATTTTATTTGAGAGAGAGGGAGAGAGAATGAGTGGGAGAGCGGCAAAGAAGCAGGCTCCCCGCGGAGCAGGGAGCCCTGTACAGGACTTGATCCCAGGACTCTGGGAACATGATCTAAGCTGAAGGCAGACAATGAAGTGACTAAGGCATCCAAGTGCCCTGTTTCATTATTTTTTAATTTATGCTCAACTTAAATGTCCAACTTCATAAGTGGTAAGGAAAAATCAATCACTTTAGCCACTTTTAGTTGTTTTTATCAATAGCCACAGCTGTAATCTGACTTTTCATAAAGTAATAAATAGGACTCTAAAAATATTTTATGTCTCTAAAGCCAGTTCTGTGTCTTTCACTCATCTTGAATCCCCATCCATACAGTCAATGATAGAGTCATAACCCAGAATTGAAATTCAAAATGAAATTCAACAAAGTAAAGGAAATATCTGAGATCAGGAAGTACATATATATAACCTTGCTTTATTCCCACAATTTTACTAATACCAGGTCTCCTCTAGGGTCACCCTTAAGTTTGCCAATTTCTGTTGAGAAAAAAAACTGCAGGTGAGATATGCCCCTTCTAGTTTACCATTTGAATGAGGCTTTACAATTAGGCTCTGTAAGAGAGTATCTATGTCTCTTGTTTGTTTATTTATTTATTTCTTAATTCCAGTACAATTAGCAAACATGGTTACATTAGTTTCAGGTGTACAATATAGTGATTCAACAATTCTATATATGACTCAGTGCTCATCATGATAGGTGTACTCTTAATGCCCTTCACCTATTTCATCCAACCTGCCCACCCATCTCCCCTCCGACAAACACCACTTTTTCTCTTTGTCTGTTTGTTTGTCTCTTTTTTTCTTTATTCATTTGCTTTGTTTCTAAATTCCACATATGAGTGAAACTATATGGTATTTTCCTTTCCCTGACTAATTGCACTTGGCATTATACCTTCTAGATCCTTCCATATTTTTGCAAATGGCAAGATTTTACTCTTCTTTATGGTTGAGTAATACTCCATTGTATGTACATGTGTGTGTTTGTGTGTATGTGTGTATATATATATACATATATATATATATATGTATATATATATACACCACATCTTCATTACCTGTTCATCTATTGATGAACACTTAGGTTGCTTCCATGTCTTGGCTATTATAAATAATGCTATAATAAACACAGAAGTGTACATATCTTTTTGAATTAGTGTTTTTGTTTTCTTTGTGTAAATACCCAGATATTATGGTAATCCTATTTTTAATTTTAATTTTTTATGCTAAAAATACTTGTATTAAGAAAAAGCTTCAAATAAGCAATATTATACTACAAGAACTAGAAAAAGAAGAAACATCTGAAATTTAGTGGAGGAAGGAAATAACAAAGAAAAATCAGAAATATATAAAATAGCAGAATAAACAATAACAACATTGAAAGTAACAAGTTTTCCCCTAAAAAATAAATAAAATTGGCAATGCTTTAACTACTTTGACTAAGGGGAAAAAAACAGAGAGAGAGAGAGAGGGAGAGAGAGAAAACTCAAAAGCCAAAATGAGAAATGGAAGAGAAAACAACAGATACCACAGAAATACACAGTAATAGATAGTACTATAGTAATAATGATCTCTTGGTACTAATAGTTCTGTATCTAATAGTACTATAGTAATAGTAGTATTATCTAACAAATCAGAAAACAGGAAAAAAAACTCTGGATAACTCCTAAAAATGCACAAATAACCAAGACTGAAACATGAATTTTGAATCCAAGAAACAGAAAATCTTACACCAATAAAGAAGAATGAAAGTTGAATTAGGAATCAAAAACACCCCAAAAGAGAAAAGCCCAAGACTACATGGTTTCATTGGTGAATTCTACCAAACATTAAATAATAATAATAATAATAATAATGACAATCTTTATCAAAATCTTACCAAGAATGGAATAAAGGGAAGACATTCACAATCATTCTATGACTCCTGTAGTATAGTGATAAAGCAGGACAGAAGTCCAAGCCCAGCAGGTCCCTCCCACAGAAGACCAGCAAACACCCCTTAGTGTGAAGGAGAGACCAAAAGTGTCAAAGACAAGAAAGGATCAAAGTAAATCTCCAGAAACAAACACAAAGCAAGTAATAAAATGGCAATAAATACAATATCTATCAATAGTTATTTTGAATGTAAGTTGACTAAATGCTCAATTAAAAGACACTGGGTGTCTTTTAGAATGGATTAAAAAGCAAAAACAAGATTCACCTAATGCTGCCTACAAGAGAGTCATTTTAAAGATTTTATTTATTTATTTGAGAGAGAGTGACTGAACATGCAGCAGGTTGGGGAAAGGGCAAGGAAGAGGGAGGGAGAGAATCCCAAGCAGACTCCCTGCTGAGAACAGAGCCCCAGGCAGGGCTCAATCTCACAACCCTGAAATCCAGACCTGAGCTGAAATCAAGAGTTGGCCCCCTTAACTGACTGAGCTCCCATGCACCCTAAGAAAGTCATTTTAGACCTAAAGATACCTGCAGATTGAAAGTGGCAGGATGAAGAAACATTTATCACACACATGGATGTCAAAGAAAACTGGACTACCAATACTTACATCAGACAAAGCAGACGTTTTTGTTCTTGTACTGGTTTTATCCTAATTCAGTATCAGAGTATTTATGTCTTAACCCACAGTCTCCACAGGGACTCTTATCCCCCACCCAGTCCTCTTGCCTTGGATGCTTCCCAAAGTATTCTGTTTGCGATTGCTCAATCTCTTTTCACACTTTACTGCTTTTGCTCATTTATTTTCCTACAGGAAACTCCTCAAGGTTAATGAGTAAAACACATTAATTTAAATTCTGCAAAATCAATTGATCACTACCCACTTTTTCAATGACTCTGGGAAGGATATATAGTTTGTGGTAAATAAAACTGAAAGAAGGATTGAAATCATTTTCTTTTATCACTAACAGGCCAAGAATAGATTAAATTTGCATCACCTTTAAACGGCTAATTGTTTTCTAGGAAATATTTTTTGGTTTCATCATAAAATAGTACTAGAAACAAGACGTGGCTGATTCTGTTTAGGGAAAGTTGTTATAACTAGGTGATAATTATTTATTCCTCCTACATTAAAACAGTTTAATTTCATCCTTGTCATTGTCCTTCTTCTGTATAAAGTTGAACCTATATTAATATGTGTGTAAATCATGGGAAACATGAAAAACAATTACTTGATGTTAATTCCATCGACTAAATACTTGCCTCATTTTGAGCTCTTGTAATAATATAAGCAATTGTAATGGTATTTATATCTGGATCACACTCCTACTACATGAAGCTTCTGAAAAAGCCATAATTACCCATCACCTGTACAAAAAGCACAAAGGGTGCATTTGGAGTGTTAAATTCTCTGCTGACTTTAGCTAGTTTTAAGCCTTTATTTTGTTTTTCCCTCATTTATTAACCTAGGAAATTTCATTTTTGTTTATTTTTGCCATAATGTGCATTTTTAGAGGCCATTTTAAATCCAGTTGAAATATAATAATGTAACAATAAATAACACCATGGTTCACGCAATACATTTGTATAGAGAATCTCCTAAATCATAGAACCTTGAAATGAATTGAGGCTACCACAACATTTGCAGCAGAAAAATAACTATTACTATAAAGCCTTAATTAGCTAGAACCTATAATTAGCCAGCATTCATTAAAGATTATTTGAATTCACACAAATGGTGTATACATAAGCAGCCATGTGCACTTAGTTTAGAAGAATATTTCTGCAAGACTATTTACTATAAAAAGATGAATGCACATGGATATAAGCAATTGTAATGGTATTTATATATAAGTGAGCACATGGTAAATGTACATAGAGAGACCAGGCAGTTAAACCATTTTGTTATAATGGAAGAACATCTAGATTACATAAAACACCATATTCATTGTCTGCCAAAATATTTTTTGTTTGTTTCAGTTTTTCTGTTTTGTCATTCTGTGACAAAATTATAGGACAGCAATAAATGGCACAGCAACCAAAAGCTTAAAGGCTTTCTCAGGAAAAAAAGGAGACACTATTTTGTGATAACAAATGCTTACTCTATTTGTGGTTTATCAAGTGAAACTGATGTGAAAACATTTTCTCAAAGTGACAAATATCTAAATTCCCTAAAACTACTCAAAATATGTCAAGTGTTTATTAAATATTTAGTAGCATGTTAAATAAATTCTGATAAATTTTTAACAAAAATTTAGTGATAGTTTATTCAAGACTTCTAAAAATGTTGACTTAATGGGAGCCTGGGTGGCTCCGTTGGTTAAGCAACTATCTTCAGCTCAGGTCATGATCCCAGAGTCCTGGGTTCAAGTTCCCACATCGGGCTCCCCCTGCTCTGCAGGGAGCCTGATACTCCTTCTCCCTTTGCCGGCCACTACTCCTGCTTGTGCTCAATCTCTCTCTCTCTCTCTCTCTCTCTCTCTCTGTCAAATAAATAAATAAAGTCTTTTAAAAAAATTAAAAAAATAAAAAATAAAAATGTTGACTTACCTCTCATTAGAAAAGGAATAATTGTAAAGTCCATTAATTTCATAACAGAATGTTATTTACATAAGTTTTGGAGTCAGATAAACTTCAATAAACTTGTTTTGTGAGACTTTGTTGCTTTATTTATTATCTGATGATATTTAATTCTTCTTCATAAGGGTTTTCACAAATCCTTGTTAATGACCTTAAATATAACACTATCTGCAACAAATGATTTAGACATAAAATTCTTTATAACTACTTGTTTTTATATCAAGGCAACTTGCAGATTCATCTTGTACAAATCATGCATATTTCCTTGTAGTTCTATAGCAGTAGTTTATTTTCTCTGAACAGCGTGTCTAATCATATCCATAATCATATGTATTCATCTATTTGAATTACTCATTCTTGCCTCCATGGGTTAGTGTACGGAATTAATCTGTGAAAGTGGAACAAAGAATTTGTAGTATGATATGGTCTATGCTTTCTGTTCTTGGTAATATCCTGTGTTAGCCAACTGAGATGGTTAATTTTATGTCATCTTGGTGAGGCCACAAAACATGGGTATCTTTGTCAACAATGTCTGGAAGTTGCCATGAAGGTGTCTCTTTAGATGAGATTAACATTCAAATCAACAGGCCTTGAGTAAAGCAGATTACCTCCACACTATAGGTGGGGCTCATTCAAACAGTTAAAGGCATTAAGAGAAAGCCTGAACTTTGCCTAGCAGGAAGGAATTCTGCCTGCAAACTGCCTGTGGGCTCAAGCAGAAACCTCAAGAGCTTCCTTGGTCTCTAGGCTGTCAGCCTACCCTGCAGATTTCGGGCCTGCCAGCTTCCACAAACACACAAGCCAATTCCTTAAAATCAATCAATCAGACAATCTTCTCACTTCCTACCTCCCTTTCTCACACTGGTTTTCTTCAAAACCCTGACTAAAACTTGAATTAAATTGTAAGTATTCATTTTGAAAACATTTTACAAGGGAAAATGTGAATCATTCAGGTAAACTTTGTCCATCTGCATGCCAGATATTGTGTGTGGGCAGCCAAAAAACAAATAAATAAATAAAATGTGGGTTATACTTTGGAATGACTTGAAAAGACTATGGAGAAAAATATGCATGAGAACAAAGGATTTAAAATAGTATATTTAAATGGAGATAACAGAAGAAACTATGGGGATAAATGACTCATTGAATTGTATAAAAAAAACTTGTTAAAGAATGCACAATAAGGTAGGAAACATCTGGAGAGGAGAACAAAAATGAAAAGCTGAGGGTTATGAATGTCATACAATGGTACTGAATTTTATCCTATGAATTAGGGCACTCATTGGATGTTTTTAAGCTTAGCTATCAAATGTACAGGTTAGATTTTTAGTTTGATCACTCTGATAATATTATAAGTGGTAATCTGCACAGGGTGGGAACAGAAGACTGAAAACAACTAAAGAGATTATTGCATTAAACTAGGGAAGAAATGGTAAAGACTTGAACTAGCAGAGATGGAATAAAAGGGACATATTTACAAATATTAATGAAACTGATTTGGGCACAGAGACCATAATACAGACTTGTATTGAGATTTCCAGCTTGAGTCGATGGTCAATATGGCTACCTAAATAGGCAGATCAGGAAAAAAGAAACAAATCCACAGGACTATGTAATGACATCCAATGAAAATGTTGCATTTGAGACATTAGTTAAGAGATTAAATGCTGTAAATTTATTTACTTTGTCCAATAAGCTGTAACGAACTAGGTACCTTGGTTTTTGAAATTCAACCAGCAAGACAGAGTTTTTCCCATCATGGACAAATGAGAGAATTTCTGCTTTATTCCCTGAATAAGATACAAACATTTTAGTTTCTAGTGGTGTTGGGATTAAAATCCTTTCAATTGAAAAGAGTGTTGTTTTCTTGGATATTCCCTTGGGTTTCTCATATACTAGGATATTTCCAACATAGTCCTCTTAAAACAAACCAACCTCATGATTCATGTATTTTCTGATATTGAATAAAGAGAGACTCACTATTAAAGAACTTACAGGTCTTTTCCTCTATAACCTTCTTGTTTCTTGTGTGTATGGTTATTTGGGGGAGTATACCACAAAGTGAGGAAGAGTCTTCCCTTACTTTTTTCCTAGAATTTTATTGTTCTCATTTTGCTTCTCTCCTTTGGGGAAGAAATAAGTGTAATATTTAAAAATATATAAGAATATTGAACTAGAAATAAACAGCTCATGTTCAAATTATGGCTCTATATAGCTCTAAACTATATAATACTGGAGAAATTATTTAAAAGTGAGGAACCACAAAATATGTATTTGTCAGCCTATCTCATTGATTTTTTTATAGGAATTAAGTTTGAGGTCTATGAATACTTCTAGAAGATGGATTTGCACTTTGTAAATACTCACTAAAATTTAGTGAATTAAAGCTTTTCTTTAGTTTTGAAAAAATTTAAAGTTATAAATCCAAATTACTGATTGTAGAATTCCTGCCCCCCACTCTGTGGTTACCGATGTAGGGGTATCCTATGGATTCTGTCCCCCTTTCCAATACAGTTCCATGTCACCACCTCCTAACTGCACCACCTCCTTTATCAACCTTGTCTCTGTTGCCATCTGTTTCTCAGTTGCAGATTCCAAAAGAAGCAGGATTTTTTTTTTTTTAACTGAGTAATCGCTACTGTACACAGACAAATCCTTCAAGCAAAGTGTTTTCCCTCATAAGTGACTCTAAGCAGACTAAAGATGGATGACTTTTGGGAGGGCACCAATTCTATTTTAATCAACTTGGACCAAGTTACAGAATCACAGTAAGGAAGCAGAGATCTATCTGGGCCCAACCACTCCTGGTTGCTTGCTTGCTGCTCAGGTATCTTTACATATTGACAACTTTCATACTTCTAGAAAAATAGTTTGGAATATATGTTATATATATATATATATATATATATATATATATGTATCATATATATATGTATGTGTATATATATAATTTTATGATAAAGGAAAATTGCACTGGAACTTTTTATGGATTAATGATGTTATAAATTTACTCAAATATAATAAATATTTCTATTAAAATAATTTGACAAGAACAAGAAACGGGAATAAGCAGGGAGACACAAAGTCAGAGTCAAGATAGAAGAAAGATTTTGTAAAATTCAGTATATGAATTTAAATTTTATCAAAATAGTGTTAACATGATGCATATTTGTAAAATGCTTACCTCAGAATAACCAAATGTCAAGAAAACGGTAGAGGGATGCATGCATCAGGAAGAAAATCATATGGAAGAAAAGATCAATTTTTGTCTTTGTAGTTCTGTAAATTACTGTGCCAAACAACTATTTTTAGGTTCAGGCAACAACAATATGATAGGCAGAATAATGCCCCACCCCCGCCCCCATCAAACAAACAAACCAAACCCAAATGTTCACATCCCAATCCTCAGAACCTGTGAGTATGTTGGGTCAAATAGCAAAGAGGAATTACAGTTGCGCATGGTTAACACTCATAATCAGCTAACTTGAAATTGGGGAGATTATCCTGGATATGCCAGGTGGGCCCAGTATCACCACAAAGGTCCCTAAAAGAGGGAGGCAGAAGGAGAGAATCAGAGAAAGGGATGTGATGACAGAAGCTGAGTAAGACTGAGGTGGGTAAGAGAACTTGACCAATCACTGGTTTGAGGAAAGGGGCCACAAACAGACACCCGCAGCCTCTAGATGCTAAAAAAGGCACAAAAGAGATTTACTCAGAGGAGATTAAGGTTACAAATGAAATTAAGGTTGCTAATAAACTGACCTTAAAATAGGGTAGCTTAGATTATCCAGCAGGTCCAATCTCATCACAAGGGGCCTAGTAAAAGGGAGTTCTTTTTATTTTTTTTATTTATTTACTTGAGAGAGAGACAGTGAGAGAGGGCATGAAAGAGGAGAAGGTCAGAGAGAGAAGCAGACTCCTCATGGAGCTGGGAGCCCGATGCGGGACTCGATCCCGGGACTGCAGGATCATGACCTGAGCCGAAGGCAGTCGTCCAACCAACTGAGCCACCCAGGCGTCCCTAAAATGGAGTTCTTAAGGTTGCAGTGAGAGAGGAGAAAGGGAGCAAAGGTCAGCAAGGAGAAGACACTGCTCCAGGGATGGTTTTGGCTACGGAGGAGGGAGCTAACAACAGGGATTGCCCACAACCCATAGAAGCTAGAAAATACAAGAAAATGGATTCTGCCCTAAAGCATCCAGATGGTCTGCAACCTGCCCAACCCCATGATTTTAGCTCAGTAAAATCTGTATTTAATTGTCAAAAGCCTAAAGAATGATAAGATAACAAATTTCTGTTGTTTGAAGCTGCTGAATTTGTGATATGTGTCCCAGCCATGACAGAAAACTAAAGCAAGTCTAATATTTTTCCTAACAATTCCAACAATTTCTAACAATTTTTAAACTAAGCAAGTCCACAATCATAATAAGACATAGTACTCACCCTAATGTTTTTAATCAAGTAAGATCAAGTTGTAATGATGAATACTGAGATGTGCAGGCTATAATTAGAGACACGGATCATTTTCCTGAAATCTCTTCAGTTTATGTTATATTTATTTAAAGCATTGATTTTAGTATAGGTAATATTTTTTTCTAGCACTCAGGGCAAAGAACCAGATATACTGACCCTGATGGGAAATTTATTTAAAAAGCAAAAACAAACAAACAAACAAACAAATAATTTAAATATTTAAAAATGAAAATAAAGCAAAAACATATAAACAAAACCAAATAACAACAAAAACAAAACAAATTAAAAAACAAATAATTACAGGATCACTTTTCAGTAGCAGCAAACACCATTTGAGGAAATTTTAAGACCATACATAGCGTCAGGTTCCATGTTAAAAAAAATTTTTAAAAAAGACAAAAAGTACTCTGAATACCAGATGGTGTAAAAGGAGTCACTGTGGTCCTTAAGACAGTGAGGTTTGTATAGGCTCAGTACAGGGAACTGTATTGTGCTATTTCCTTTCTCTTTCTACAAAAACAAGCATGCCTTGAGGAATACATTCAACTAATGAATAAAACAAATTATGGAACTAAAGATACTAGAATGTTTTGTTGTTCAGACATTACAAGGATAAACACCATAGATAGTTAAGAATAAATGGATAATCAGAGTTTTGAAAATATATCCTTTGGAAAAATTAGGTAATTTATACACAAACTGTTTATTGAGCACAAAGAAAAGAACACTTGGCTAAATAACTTTAGTATCACACACTACTTTCAGATCTACTTAAGATGCCAATATTTTATAAAGTAAACTGGAGAGAAATAAAGCATTGCGAAGCAACTAATATAAATATAACTTACTTTCAGTGCTAGTAGAGCAAATGCAACATCCCCTCAGAAGCTGCAGAAACAGGGCCTACCCTGAAAACCCCAGTTATACATAAAAGCCTCCAGGACTCCTTCCTGATCTTCCACTTTTTTCCATTGCACTTAGCACCATCATTTACTCACTATTATTATGTATAAAGTTTATTGGCTATCTCTTCCCCCTAGGACATAACCTCCTCCAAGTCAAGGAGACTTTCTCTAATTTCGTTAACTAATGGATCCTGAAATGTCCACAATCGGTTTTGATAAATAACAATTTCTCAATAAATATTTTACATCAAATGAATGAAAACAATGTAGGGTCAAGACATTTAAAATTGATTAGTGATAAATCAATAGAAAAAAATACAAAAATACAATTCTCAACCAGGTCTTTTGTTTTTATAGACTTCTCAGTTTAAAAAAAAAAAAAAAATAGGGCACCTGGGTGGCTCAGTCACTAAGGATCTGCCTTACACTCAGGTCCTGATACCAGGGTCCTGGGATAGAGTCCCACATTTAGCCCCTGCTCAATGGGGAGTCTGCCTCTCCCTCTCCCACTGCCCCCCCCCCCCGCCTTGTGTTCCCTCTCTTGCTGTCTCTCTCTCTCTCTCTCTGTCAAATAAATAAATATAATCTTAAATAAATAAATAAAAAGATTACAAAGGACTCAGAGTTAATGAACAGATTAGATAATATATGAGTATTAAAATCAAGATTCTAGTGCTTAGAAAGCTCAAAGTCAGATAAAAATAATATTATTTAAAATTTATGTTTATATTTGTATAGACTAAGATTTATGAGAAACAAGTATGAACAGAAACTCATAAGCTTAATTTTAAAAGGTCGAAAACTGTGTATGTTACTTTCCCCTTCAGTCAAATTAGGAAGTTCCGTTCTTTTTAAACCATTTTATGAAATTGTTGTATATTTTATTCCAGGTCTTCATATACAGCATTCCCACTAACTGAAACATTTTTCTTCCTCCACCTAATTACTGAGATCTTTCCCTGCTTTAACACACACTGGACATTTATGTCACAGAGGGGTCCTGATAGTTTATTCCTTTGATTACCCTAACATCTACTCAGCATGTTTCCAGTAGTCAATTTAAACATAAATTCCATATTTTAAAAAAAATGTCTTCTCTAGTAACTTAATTGGAATGAATTTCAGTTCTATTAATGGATTAAAACTCCTTCATGGTACAGACATAATTGTTCTGCTTCTCTTTAGTTTGTAGACTTCACTGCACATACTCCCTGTTTAATATTCATCTATGATGGCCAGTAATTGGGATTGGCAACTGGATTTGCAGAGGCTTAATAACAGCTGACTTGTAATATTTTTTCAGCTTTACTGAGGCATAATTACAAACAACACTTTAAGACATTTAAAGTGAACCTCATAACGATATACATATACAATGTGGAAGGATTCTTCCCTTCTAATTAACACATCCATCCATCACCCCACATCTGTGCGTGCGTGTGCGCGTGTGTATGTGAGAATATTTAAGTCTTATTCTCTCCGCAAATTTCAATTATACAATACAATGTAATCAACTACAGTCACCATGTTACACATTAGATCCTAGACCTCATATAACTTTTGCTAGTTTTGGTTCAAAGCAGTTAATTTTATTTGTCTTAAAGTATACAAATCCATGATATCTATTAAAATAAAAGATGTTGGAAAACAGTATTGCCACCCTTTCTTAGACCATTTACTAAAAAGGACCTACAATTTGTGAATCCGTCTGTCAATTTGGGATGTATTTATTATAACTCTGTGTATATATATATGTGTATATATATATATTATATATGTGTATAATATATATATTAACAACTCTATATTTTATTTCTACAACTTAGGTGTATTTTTCTCAAGGACCTTAGTCATAACTCTGTCTCCTAGTCCCTGTGTAGCCCACACAACTGGCCTAACTGATTTACATTACCCACCCTTTGTAATTTTTCACTTCCCTGACTCTACTCAAGCCCCTCTGTTCCCCCTCCCCTCTGTTCCCCCTCTGTTCCTTTATTCTCCTTTAAAAGATCCAGTCCTCTGTGCAAATTGAGGTTGAGTTGATCTCAAGCTGGACCCACTTCCCTACTGCAGTAGTGTTTTACTAATTAAAATCTGTCCTTACCACTAATTCATATCTGGCTTTGTTTCTCTCTGCAGAATTAAATCAGTAGTGTGGGGTTACATATCTACAAAGCAGCTCAACCACAATTTGATTCCAGGACTCAAAGTCCATGCTCTACTCCTTTGGGTAGGTTTATTGAGCATCCTAAACAAGCATAGAGTAAAAGAAAAAAGTCATGTTCAAGTAGAGTTACGTGAGGGTAAATAATCATGGGCAAAGGAAGACCTTAAAGTTTAATAACTTGAGATTTAGCAATACTGTTTTCCAACATCTTTTATTTTAATAGATATCATGGATTTGTATACTTTAAGACAAATAAAATTAACTGCTTTGAACCAAAACTAGCAAAAGTTATATGAGGTCTAGGATCTAATGTGTAACATGGTGACTGTAGTTGATTACATTGTATTGTATAATTGAAATTTGCGGAGAGAATAAGACTTAAATATTCTCACATACACACGCGCGCACACACACACACACACACACGCACGCACGCACAGATGTGGGGTGATGGATGGATGTGTTAATTAGGAAGCTAGTCATGCGCACATCCCATAATCAAGATGTGTATGGGTGGGACAAAAATTTCTCTCCATTTCCTGGAGGGAATCAATAATCATATGACTGATTAAGAATTCTCTTGCAAGTCTGGTCCTTGGAGATCTAAGCCAGAGAGGATGAAGTCAGGTGAGGCTAGTCCAACAAGGAAAGGTCCCTGGCCTGCAGAGGGAGGAGTAGTAAGGGGTCCAGGCATAGCCAACAGGTAGAGGGGCTAGCCCTGGACTACTAGGCCTGAGGGTGAGGAAAAAACTGGAGGACCTAGGGTCTGGGTGGGGATCTGCTCTGTGGGCTGGGCCTGAAACTCCAGCTCTAGGAAGTTCCTCATCCAAACTATGGAAGAAAAGATTCCATAGACCTGCTCTTCAGAGCACAGGTTCCATGCCTGAGGGCCACAGGGCTTTCTTACCCCTGCCTGGGGACTCAGAGTACTTTACCCCAGCAGGGCTAGGTTTGGTGTCCAAAGCCCATCCAGGAAACCTTGCACAAGTGCATGATGGAAGAAAGTGACCCACAGCAAAGAGAGGGTTCTGTGCTGCCACCGAGGACTTGGGTTAGTGAGGATTGCAGCAGGCTTGAAAATGCTCAGCCTTTCCCCCTCCCAATGTGTAATGTCTTTAACTCACTCTTTAACTCACTTTCATCTCAGGTTCTGTTTTGAGTTTCAACCTGCCTTGGGACAACTATCATTCCTCTGTATTCAACTTAAAATGTCTAGTACTCTTTCCCAACTCCCTCTTTCTCTCACCTCCAGCCCCTGACAACCACTTTTCTGCTGTTTCTATGAGTGACATTTTCTTCCGATTCCACACATAAGTGATATCATGCAGTATCTGTCTTTCTCTGGCTTATTTCATTTAGTATCATGACCTCAAGGTCCATCAGTGTTGTTGTGAATGACAGGATTTCTTTTTTTTTTTAATGGCTGAATAATATTCTACTGTGTATAAATGCCACATCTTTCTTTTGCACTCATCCACTGATGGCCCCTTATGGTGTCTCCATGTACCAGCTATTGTAAATAATGCTGCAGTGAACATGGGAGTGCAGAAATTTCTTGAACATACTGATTTTGTTTCCTTTCTGTATACACCCTGACATGGAATTACAGGATCATATGATATTTCTATTTTTAATTTTTTAAGAGACTTCCATACTGTTTTCCAGGGTGGCTTTACCAATTTACATTCCCGCCAACAGTGCACAAGGGTTCCCTTTCTTCCATATCCTCTCAAACACTTGTTACCTCCTGCCTCTTTGACGGCAGCCATTTGTATGTCCCTGATGGTAGTGATGTCGAGCTCTTTTCATGTATCTGTTAGTCATTAGCATGTCTTCTTTAGAATAATATCTATCCAGCCTCTCTGCCCATTTTTTTACAAAATGGATTGTCTGGAGGGTTTTTTGTATTGATTTGTGTGATTTCTGTATATATTTTGGATATTAACCCCTTATCAGGTATATCATTTGCAAATATTTTCTCCCATTTTACAGGCTGCCTTTTCATTTTATTGATGATTTCTTCTGCCATGCAGAAGCTTTTTAGTTGATGTAGTCCTACCTGCTTATTTTTGCTTTTGTCATCTTTTTTGGGGTATGAAACTGAAAAAACAACATTGCCAAGACCCAGGCCAAGAAGTTTACCAGCTCTGTTTTACAGTTTCTGGTCTTAAATTTAAGGTTTTATTCCACTTTGAACTAATCTCTGTATATTGAGCAAGGCAGGGGTTTAGTTTCATTCTTTTGCATATAGCTGTCCAGCTTTCTCAACACTATTTATTTCTCCATTGTACATTCCTGGGTCCTCGTGGTAAATTAGTTGACATGTGTGACTGGGTTTATTTCCGGGCTCTCTAGTCTGTTGCTTTGTTCTGTATGTCCAGTTTTAGGCAAGTGCCATACTTTTTAATTTCAAAATATATAGCAAAGCTATAATAATTTAAAGAATGTGATACCTCTAGCTTTGTTCCTCTTTCTCAGGATTGTTTTGGCTCCTCGGAGCTTTTTGTGGTTCCATACAACTTTTTTTCTCTATTTCCGTGAAAAGTGTTATCAGGATTTTGACAAGTATTCCAGAATTAGCTGGTCTGGCGTAGTATGGACATTTTAATGATATTAATCATTCTAATCCCTGAGCACAGAATATTTTCCATTTATTTGTGTTTTCTTCAACTTATTTCATCAGTGTACTATAGTTCTCAGGGTACAGGTCTTTTACCACCTTGAATAAATTCATTCCTAAGAACTTTATTCTTATTGCATTTGCAAATGTTTTTGCAGTGTTTTTTCTTTTAATTTCTCTTTCTGATAATTTGTTGCTAGTGTTTATAAACATAACTGATTTTTGCATGTTCATTTTCTAGCCTTCAACTTTACTAAAAAACTTTTTATTTCTAAAAATTTTTTGGTGGAGTTTTCAGGGATTTCTATATATAATAACATGTCATCTATGCCTGAAGAGAGTTTTATTTCTTATTTTCCAATCTGGATACCTTTATTTATTTATCTTACTTCATTTATTTGGTTAGGACCACGTACTATGTTGAATGAAAGTGGCAAGAGGGGGACTCCTTGCCCACTTCCTGATCTCAAGGAGAAGTTTCCACCTTTTGACCACTGAGTATGACATTATCTGAGAGCTCGTCATATGTGGCCTTTATTATGTTGAGGTATGTTCTCTTTACACCCAGTTTGTTGAGTTTTCATCATGAGTGGATGTTGAATACTGTCAAATGTTGTTCTGCATCTTTTGAGATGATCATATAATTGCCATCCTTCATTTTGTTAAAGTGCTATATCACACAGATTGACTTGCAGATGTTGTACCACTCTTGAATCTTAGGAATAAATCTCCCTTGATCATGGTGTATGGTCCTTTTAATTTATTGTTTAATTAGATTTGCTAATATTTTGCTGAGTGGTTCTGCACATATATTCTTCAAAGATACTGGCCTGTAATTTTCTTCTCTTGTAGTGTACTTGCCTGGTTTTAGTATAGGGTTATGCTGGCCTTGCAAAATGAGTTTGGAAGTATTCCCTTTTTTGTTATTTGTTTTGTTTTAGCTTTGGACATGTGTGAGGAGGGTTGGTATTAAATTATTCTTTAAATGTTTGGTAGAATTTACCAGGTAAGCTCTCTTGTCCTGGACTTTTAATTGTTGAGTGGTATTTCATTACTAATTCAATCTCCTTATTGGTAAACAGTCTGTTAAGATTTTCTATTTCCTCATGGTTCAGTCTCAGTAGTTTTTATGATTCTAAGATTTTATCCATTTCTTCTAGGTTGTCCAATTTGTTGGCATATAATTATTCATAGCAATCTCATGATCCTTTGTACTTTTGTGGTATCAGTTGCAAAGTCTCCTCTCTTATTCATAATTTTATTAATTTTTGTCCTTTTTCTTGGTGAGACTAGCAAAATATTTGTCTATTTTGGTTGTGTGTGTGTGTGTGTATACATATATATAAATTCTGAAATGGAGCTTGCAAGTCATTGCCATTTAGAATGAGTTAAAGGCTTTATCTTTTAAATTTTGCTTCAGATAAAGCTCTTCCAAGGTTTCATGGACACATAGGAACCACTAAGAGTTATAGAAATATTCTGATCTCACAGGTTAACACAGTTGAGGGCCCCACAAATCACTATGTAATAGGACATAGTGAATTGAAATAAAACATTCTATGTTTTGTTTAAGGTTATTTTTCAAGTAAACTATATAATTACAAGTGTATGCAATTCAGTTTATCTTTTTATGAGATGGCAGAATTGAATAGCATGGCCTATTCATTAAAGTTTATATACCTAAAAGTTTATATATCAACAACAAAAAGACAACACCAACACCATTTAATATCTATTTATTTATGTATTTTTTAAAGATTTTATTTATTTAGAGAGAGTAAGAGAGTGCACAATCACTGTGTGTGTGGAGGGGGAGGGCAGAGGGAGAGAGAGAATCCCAAGTAGCCTCTGTGCTAACCATGAAGTCAGACGTGGGGCTCAACCTCAAGATCATAACCCTAACTGAAATCAAGAGTCAGGGGCTTAAACTGACTGAGCCACTCAGGGGCCCTGCCATTTAATATTTAGATTAATTTCATTATGCAATTTGACATTTGGTACATGATTATGTAAACCAATTTGCCTTTTATAATCTTGCTGAGATTCTTTCATTTATGAAACAGAAATTTTTATATTATTCCCTTTGTTTTATTAGAAACTATTTTTCTATATTTGTCTATTTTTCTATCATCTATATAATTAAAACTGGCAAACCTTCCATTTACTAAGGCAATATTCCTAGATTTATGAGTATGCATCATTTACCTAACTATGTTTTCATAATCTTTTCACAGGGAATCTTTAGTGCCACACAGTCCTAAAGTTTATGCAAAGTTCCTTCCAACACTCTGGAATTCATCATTCCCACACAAGATGATGTTTGATTCATCAGTTTAGTGGTTCAACATGTTTCAAACTCTCAGGTTCTTTGCTCAGGTTGAAGGAAAAAAATATTTTTGCTGAAGATTACCATCACTCTGTATATGTTCTTTTTTATTATTACTTTGCTAGAGAGTTACTTTGGGGCCCACAATCATCTTCTCCTTCCACTAGTCTTTCAGTAAGTGTCCTGCAGTCTCTTTCTCTTAAGTTTAACATCTTGTTTCTTTCTCTATCAAACTGTGTTTCTCTTACTTACTGAATATATTACAAAGAAAAGTACATAGCAGTATATATTATAAGCACAGTTGTACATTTTGTGAAAATAACAAACAAGTTAACAGTAGTCAGGCCAGATTCTTCTTACTAAAATACCACTTTCTAATGCTATTTATCTTATTGTATAAGTAAAATTCATTTTTTAAATCTCACAGTTGGAAGTACAACCCAACCATGAGCAAAAGGACTAAATTGGTGGAATATGTTCTGATACGGCAACAGGAAATCAGAATGAACTGCAGCTTCTTGACAGCATACCAGCATTTATTCCTGAGAATGGGGAAAGACGTGATTATCTGCACACCAGTGAGCTGAAATCCACAAACAGGCAGGCCACTCTGATTAACTTCAGCTAATCCTTCACCCCGGGGTGACTTCTGATGCTGGACAGTTTTAATATGACAAACAAATTTGGTTACCAAATAATCACAAGCTAAAGTAACATATTTCCTGAATATTATAAGGGCATTCCTTCATTAGAAGCTGACATTATCATAGGAATGTATTGTTTCTTTAATATAATTACAGTTAAATTCAGCCTGAAGTTTTGCCACTATTACTCATAATATACACATTTTCTACTCTCAAAACTTAAACTACAGATTAGCCTGAATTTAATACCTACTTTAAGTTAAATATAAGGATGTTTTGATGATGTTAAAACAAAATCAATGTTAAACAACAGTAGTATTTTTTAAAAAGCAACAATAACTAAAAAATACTGACAATGTATAGTGGGCTCCATCTCAGTTAAATCTCAGCCATAGAAAAAGCTATCTGGTTATCAATATCTCTTCTTTCTGTGTGTCTGTGTATGTTTATGTATATGAAACAAAATACAAATATATAATCATATACATTCAAGATATATTCATACACATTTATATGAATCTAAGTATATACACACAGAGAGAAAAGAAAATTATATCAACCATTGAGTCAGATCTTGTGTCATTATATGGTATATTCATCTAGTTACCCATCATTTTACCACTCTTCATATTTCTGGAATTGTTCACAGTGCTATCTACCAAAGAGATGAATGCATTTTTGTGAATAACTGAATGGTTATTAAGGTTACTGAAGTTAAACTACTTTCTTGCCAAGAATTTTATAGACTAACTTTTCTGAAAAGTCTCCCTCAAAAAAATTGTAATTATAGATAAATATATTTTAGTACAAAGCTGAAGTCATAAGAATTTCAGAGAAATTGCCATGGTACAAAATTGAAAAAAAATAACTGAAAACCAAAAAGATAAGCATTTGTCTTATCCTTGCCAATATGTGTAACCCAAGACCCTGTTACTTAAACACATATCGAAGGACACAAAATTATGTCATTAATGAAAGTGAGAATTATATAAATCCACTTACTTTCAATCAGGGAAACAAGAAATCTTACTTGGGTTAAAAAACAATTCTACATGACTATTAATATGCTCTACTTTAACTTATGTGGTTTGACATTTGAATTTTTAAAAGATGTATGATTCAAATAACCACAAGCAACAAAATACACATTAATGTCAATATTTGTTGATAACACTTAAATGTTCCAACAGAATCTGAAAGTAAAATCTCTTTGAAGACACACACATCCAACAATGAATTCCACAGACAAAGCTCCACTGAATATGAACTGCTGATTTTAAATTACAGTTCACAAAAGGAAATAATTTATCATGAGAACAAGCAGAAAGAATAAGTATCAACAGTAAATTTATAGGAAACTTAATTATTAAAAATACAGTATAAAGGAATGCAAGCATGTTTACCATTATTAAGATAGAATGTCAAATAAACAAAAGTACTACCAAGGTAGTCTAGACATATTGAGAAAGATCCACTTAGAAATACCAATTAGAAGGAATGTCAATATAATTAAAATATAAGTTCAGTGTGGGTATAAAACAAATTAGCATAGCCACTTACATAATTTGTTTACTGGAGTATATATTTTAAATTACATATATATATATATATATATATATATATATATATATATAAATAAATAATAAATACAGGTGAGAGAATAGTTCAGAGAAAGATACAGAAAATATGAAGGAGAAGAAGAGATATGGAGAATACATCAAAATGACTGAACTCAGGAGTTGTGGAAGAAGGGAACAGAAAAGAATTAAGAATTTGCTAGGTCAGTCCTTTAATAACACATTCTAAGTTTAAAAGAATGTTGCTGTACAGATTAATAGTAATCAATAGATTTGAGGATTATTACACTGTTAAAAAAGATTTTAAGTTCTGCAACAATAATGAATATACATATTACTTCAAGGTGGTAAGACATAAGTAGCTCAATTATTTGTTTAGAAATAATTAAGGAATGCTGAAGGGGTTCTTAGGCAAAGAGACTAGTATATATCATTGGACATTTGTACAAGAAAAAGAAGAATAATATAGAAGGAGGAACTTTCTTCTATAGAAAGAAGAACTTTCTTCTTCTTTATAACTTTGAAAGAACATGAGTTATTCTGGCAAGAAAATAGAAATTAGATTTATTTCTAATTATGTGTATATATATTTCAATAAAATATCTGAAGAATGAGGAAATTTCAAAGATGCCAATCAGCTCAGCTTTTGAACTTGTCTCTAAAAGCAAATCCATCAGTTATAATAGGAGACACAATATGTTTTCATTCCTGAATTAATTTCAACAGCTAATTATATCTCAAGGACCTCCCAAACCATTAATGGCTATGTTATATACACTATCCTTCTAATTCATTTTAAGTTTATTCATATTTTCTCCTGAAATAACACTTTATCTTCAAAATTCTTATCAATTCACTACAATCATGTACATGTTATTTTAACTTGTCTTAAATATACCATATTTATGTCTCAAGTATATCTCCTCTAGCAAACTGAAACGGGACTAAGCAAATATTTCCCTTATTTGTATCATTCATGAGAGTCTTCATTTGCATTAGGTCCTTTAATTGTATCTGTCTTTCCTGAGCACAAAATACTGAAGTGTGTAGTCATCAGTCATAAGGTAACCCATTCCTAGCAACTACCCATTAGTATACAGGTATAGCTGCATAGTAACTTTGATGAAGATAGGGTAATAGTGATTCTTAGCATGTTCTTTGACTTTTGGCCAAGGCAGTAAGACTGTCCAAATGTCCTTCATCCTTATTTTGTTTCTTGACTTGTCATATAGTATTTACAATTCTGCATTTTATACTTAAAGTTTAGATATTTAGCTCAATAGTATTATCTAGCTTGTCAGAGTTAACCTTCCTTCAACAATCCTTCTGGATATTCATACACTCTGAAATCATTAAGAAAAGGCAGATACAGGGTGCCTGGGTGGCTCAGTTGTTAAGCATCTGCCTTGGGCTGAGGTCATGATTCCAGGGTCCTGGGATGGAGCCTGTATTGGGCTCCCTGCTCAGTGGGAAGCCTGCTTCTCCCTCTCCCACTGCCCCTGCTTGTGTTCCCTCTCTTGCTGTGTCAAATAAAATCTTAAAAAAAAAAAAAAAAGGCAGATATTACTCATCTACCTAGATAGGCAAATGAGCAGGCATTTGCTTAATTTCCTATAGTTTATTAATGAGATGTGAATTCTGGTTCTGTAATCCATTTCACCTCATTCTATTTATGTATTATATATTTACTGGGTAAATGATTGAGGGGCTTTTAGATGACAGGGAACAAGTTAACTCTTCTTTAAGGAGAGAAAGGAAGGGGAAAAATCAAAAAGCCTGAGGTACAACCTGCATTTTTAGAGAAGTGTTTAATGAAATGTGTTTTTGTAAAAAATACTTCAGTGTTCATTAAGCCTCTCTCTTCTCCTTAATCCCAATGACCAAGGAGAGTGGTTCTGATTTTATACATTCTATAAGTTGGGCTCAATCAGGAGGAATCAAAATGACAAAAATAAAGTTTTCTCATATTTTATTCATGTTTGGAAACCACTGTCTACAAAAATAGCAGAATACTTGCCATAAGATAACTTAACAGATCTGGCACTTGCAAAACTAGTTCACACAGTATTTATTTATATACCATGGAATGAGAGTAATAAACTCTTTAGTTTCTGTGTATAACTAACTGTATAGTTGGTATCAGATTGTATATAGAAGAGAAGCAAATGTATTTATTCTCTTTAATTCTCTTCATCTATTATTTTGCCATTTAACTATGCATTATGCAAATATATGTACTAAGAAGAAAGTTATTTTAATACATGTTTTATCACTGCCCAAATGTAACAGCTTTTGAGATATCTGAGAATTATAGTCCATTTTGATATATTTTAGATTCTGGTATCCAAAATAATCAAACATTAAATTCTTGACAGATTATCAATTACATGGGCTTATCCTCTGCCTAGCAAAATATTTGTAGCATGAAAATATTTCTGTATTTTACATAATAAGTGCTTTCCAATTTTCCACTTTGCTTTAATTACTCATTTGAAGATAAGAGCTTTCAGAGAGTGCTTGACTTAGACTAAAGCACACCAAGGGTAATGGAACCACAAAGATGGCTGAGGTTAAACCCCAGAAACATTACAGGTTTAATTACATGAGTAGTTTGAAGGTATAATGCAATTCAGAGCATTACAATAAAATTGAGTTAAAACCAGTAATCAAAAACCCAGATTATAGCATTATCCTAAATTTTGTTCTTTCATTGTGCCTCCATCTAAAATACACCCTGTCTCCATAGCTCCTTCCATTCACCATCTTGAAATCTAAAATCACCATATGCCACCAAGTTCCTCCACCATTAAAAAAACTTCATTTTTCTTGTAATCTCCATTTCCACTTACTTCTTTCCACTTACTGTCCACTGTTTTATCGCTGGAGTTTCTTTCACCACGTGACTATGTCAACCCACCTATATTCACACAATGTTATATGTTACTTTACAAGTAAGAAGATATATGAAAAAATATAACTTTCAATCCTTTACATATATTCATATTGAAAAATGAAACAGCAAAAAAACAGCCTATATTTCTGATAGCAAGAATATATTGAAAAGAGGAACAAATGACACTCAGTGTCTCTCAAGGAATAGATTTTAGGAATGGAAGAATTAAAATGGTTATAATTTCCCAGGAATGAAAGCTGATGCAGAAATGCAAGAGATTAGAGAATCGGGTCTGTTAAGTCAGTTAGGACTATGTCCCATGTGAAAAGGTGATAGAGTCATAGGAATAAGAGAATCAGAATTATCAGCTTGTAGGTTATACGTGTGTGTATAATAATGTAATTTGAGGTTAGTGTTAGAGTATATAATTGTAATTGGGAAATACATATCAGAAATTTCAGCATTAATCCAGTCTTTTATAAAAATATTTTCATTAAATTCATGTCTACTTTTAATTAACTGCATTAATTGGAGGTAACTACGAAACTTTAAGTTTATCTTAAATTTCTATATATTTTAAAAACTCTAATTCAAGACATAACAGATTACAAGATTCCTTGCATATACTAAATTTATACAGCAATTTTCATATAATCTAACGCATTTCATTTCTTCTTTAGTTTCCATACTGATGATCTATAATCTGCTAATATATATCCTATGGAAATACCAAAAAAAAAGTGATTCTCTTTTATTCCCTACAAATATGTTATTGATAAGTACTGCACTGGGTTTTATTCTTCAGTAACAATTAAATATTTAGATCTAGGCAAATTCTATACACAAACACAAAACTAAACAATAATAATTGGAGAAAAGAGAAAAAATTGAGAGGAAAAAAGAGAAAGAAAGCATTATGGCCTTGAAATCAGAAGAGACATGAGGACAATTGAAGTCAGAACAGGAAAGAGGATTGGAATGGACATCTGGAAAGGTATCAAGATAAAAGCAAAGGCTAGGCAGAGAAAGGCAATGAGGCTGGACTGAGAAAGAGGTTTCTGTGCCAGAAGGAAAGCAGATATTGGGTCCTGAGCCAGATCAGGCTGTGAGGGTGGTGGCGACCGTTACAGGATTGAGTTATGGCTGGAAGGGAGAACAGAATGTGCCTGGCCAGGAGCAGACTCTGGAACAAAACAGCAGCATGTGAAGTGAGAGGAATGTGTTTAGAGCTGTTGGAGGTTGTGGTTATTTAATCATAACTTTGTTCCTTCTGCTGCCAGAGACTGATGGAACTCCCTCCCACAGAGGTCAAACAAATGGTTTTCTCAACTCACTTAGTCAATTACCCACCCTGTGAATAGAAGGTCAGGATGCTGACTAACCACAATTTAAGACAAATGAGATGCATTAAATGTGCAGTTGCTCACAAGGTTCCTATGACCTAACTCTTTTAGGGATTTAGATACTTCCTTGCTAAGATCAGAATAGCTGTATGATTAGTATGTTAAAATACTTGCTTTAATATATTCTTATAACCTTGCTAAGGATATAACATAAGCTTCAAAGAAAAACATAAACTACTAAATGATAAACACTTCATCATGAAGTGTTCATTATTAAGATACCTGAATGGTTCATTATTAAGGTATCTTTTTTTTTTAAGATTTTTATTTATTTTTTGAGAGAGAGACAGTGAGAGAGAGCATGACAGGGGAGAAGGTCAGAGGGAGCAGGTCAGAGAGAGCTCCCCATGGAGCAGGGAGCCCAATGTGGGACTCGATCCCAGGACCCTGGGATCATGACCTGAGCTGAAGGCAGTCGCTTAGCCAACTGAGCCACCCAGGTGCCCCTTAAGATATCTTAATAGAAATAGTTACTAGTATTTGAGTCACCAAGATGTGAAACTGAATCCCAGGTCTGTTATTTACTATTTGAATTGAAAATTTAACTATTGTCTCAGAGCCTCAGCATTCTAGTATTAAAAAAATTTTTTAAAGATTTTACTTATTTGAGACCGTGAGAGAGAGCGCATGCTCGCGGGAGCACTAGCTGGGGGAGGGGCACAGAGACAAGCAAACTCCCCGTGGAGCACTGAGCCCAGCATGGGGCTTCATCCAGGTCCCCAAAATCATGACCTGAGCTGAAGGCAGACGCTTAAGGGACTGAACCACCTGGGTACCCCTCCTATTAATATTTAAATAGTAATATGAATCCCACATGGTGTGTGTAATACAAACTGTGACCAAATAGGGCTTCAGTACAATACCTGGCCCACATGATAAACATTAGTTACAGAAAACATTTGATAAAATCTCATATGAACTCTCTTCCTAAAACTCACAAACTTTCCCACTTTTACCAAGAAGCACATTTTCTATCTTTTTTTTTCCCTTTCCCGAGTATAGTTGACACACAATATTGTGCTAGTTTCAGGTGTACAATTTAGTGATTTGACAAGTTTATACATTATACTATGCTCACCACAGGTGTAGCTACCATCTGTCCTGTTACATTGCTATTGCAATACTGTTGACTATATTCCTTATGCTGTGCCTTTTATTCTTGTGACTTATTTACTTCATTACTGGAATCCTCACACACATTTTCTTAAACTATGACACCACCTTATTTAAAAAAAAAAAAAAAAAAACCATCTTTTTGAGAGAGAGAGCATGAGCAGGAGGAGGAGGGGGAGAAGGAGAAGAGGAACAAGCAGATTCTCTGCTGAATGAGGAGCCTGATGACACTGTGCGACTCAATCCCAGAACACTGAGATCATGACCTGACCTAAAGTCAGATGCTTACCCAACTGAGCCACCCAGGCGCCCCCCAAAACAACTAGCCTCCCCTGAATATAGATCTCCTCATTCCGCTCTTCATAAGGAGATACAATCAAACACTGGTGTTTATTGGAGAGTAAAGAACTGCTTCCTTCACAAGAGTTTTCAGCTCATGCTTATGGCATTTTCACACCCAGATCCCCTCTTCTGGAACTACTCATTGTTCCTGTTTACAGTAATTCTAATACGATACAGCTTTCAAGTATAAAAACAAATCATACTTTCTTTCTCACCATAGTTGATATGTCTTATATTCAATATTTAGTGATACACTGGTATGCCTTATGTTTTGTTCCATATCTCATTTTGCCTTGTCTCCCTCAAGTATCATATAAAAATCTTAATAAAATGTGTTAAGTCTTATACCTCTCTGTATCATTCACTGAGAAGAATAGTGTCTCATCAGTGTGGGTGTTGTTTTTTTGGTTTTTTTTTTGTTTGTTTTTTTTTTGCTGGATCTCAGAATTAAATTGAAATAAAACAGATTAATAGGAAAAAAGCATGAAAATTTACATAAATTTTATGTGACAAGAGAGTCTTTGAAAGGAATGAAGACCCAAGGTGATGTCTACAAGCTTTTACACTATGTTGAACAAAGAGAGGCTGTTCAGTCCATGGTCAAAGCAAGAAGACTGATAGAAAGCAAAGGTGAAGCAAAGCTTTATTTCACACCAAGCATCGAGAATCAAGCTGACTGGCCAAGGCCATCTCTTACAAAGAGGTGACCTCTCTCTGCCTTACAGACTAGCTTTTAAGGGCAAAGGTCATGTGGTAGGGTCTGGCCATGCACAGGTGACTAATGAGATTGTAACACAGAGAAAGCTACACAGTCATGCTAGGTCACACGTAAGTGACCAATTGAATCGACTGAATTACAATTTATCCTATAGTAGATATTTGAACTAGCCTATCACCTTGGTCAGAATTGGTGCCCAAAAGGCGCCCAAAGGGCAGGGTCCATACTCCTTGGTGGCTAGGGAGACAGTATGCGCCCCCACTGATTGGATGACTCCACCTGGTCTGACCCACGCTTGTATTTGGGCTTTGTTACCTGGGACTGGTTTCCGGGACTTGTTTTTAAGTAAGTCCTCTGGGGGGAAGTGGGGACAGGGGCAGTTTAAGTTTTACTGTATAAACAACAAAATCACTGTTTAACTGGATGGAATTGCTCTGGCTAAATAGGCCCTTACAAGGCAACTGCAGAAAAATAACTGAATTAGTTGGGGGAAACTAAAAGAAAATAGTGAAGTTCTGTTTGCACAGGATTTTCTTGGTCCCAACTTCTTATCCTTTATAAGACAGCTACTTTCCTTCTAGTATAGAGAGGCCATCTTTCACAGGGAAATTTCATCTCCTGCATTTGAGAAACAGAAGGAAAGTTAAGAGCATTTTTCTTATCTTACATTTACTCTTTTTCAAGTGCCTTTAACTCAAAGCTGTCAACATGCCAGAGTAGTTGGGGTGTTGTATTCTGTAATACTCTCACAAGTAGAGTAAGTCCAATAAAAACTGACTGGTTGTTTAATTTGAGAAGTACATCAGAATATCATAGCCCCACAAATTCCTCATTAATTTTGAGGTCCTCTGAGCAAAGAAAACACGAAACAAGTATCAGTCAGTAACTACTCAAGGTAGTTTCCATGATATCAAGTCGAGGTGGTTTCCATGATATCTTTACAACTTTCCTTGGCCAAAGCTAGATTATAGTAGCTCTGTATCCTGAGTCTAGATCTTGTTGACAATGAATCTACAGATTGAGAAAAGGAAAAAGTCTATGAAGATATATCAAATCTATTTCCATCATTATTAACAAATAGCTCATCTAAAAGACCCAAATCTTTTTGTTTCTTAGCTCCTTGTCCTTGAATCTCAGAAAATATTTGCATAAGTTAGTGCAAGAGCAAGTAGCTAAAATAAAGAGAAAATGAATATAAAAAGAATCAGATGAACCACAAGCAGCAGCAAGATAGCTTCCCTAGTAGTAAATCAGCCAATAAAACATAACCTCAGTGTGTCACAAGACTCAGAGAATACAGGGTACCATTTGTACGAGAGCAAGCGAGCTAAAGGAGATGGATGACTCTTTACTATAATGGTATTGACCAGAAAGTAAAAGAAGATGTGTCAACTTGATCTTTAAGATCAGTTTGTTCTTTGTAGTTAAGTCTGTTTCTTGGTTTGCATCTTTTCCCATATTCATTTGTTTCAGTTCTCAAATTCTACATGTGAGTGAAATCTTATGGTATTTCTTTCTTGACTTATTTTGCTTATCATTATACATTCTAGCTGCATACACATTGTAAATGGCAAGATTTCATTGTTTTTGATGGCTGAGTAATATTCCATTGTATATAAATACACTACACCTTCTTTATCCATTCATCAATTGATGGACATTTGGGCCCTCTCTATAGTTTGGCTATTACTGATAATGCTGTTATAAATATTGGGGTGCATGTGTCCTTCTGAATTAGTATTTTTGCACCTTTGTGTACATACCTAACAGTAAAATTGCTGGATTTACAGTAGCTCTATTTTTAACTTTTTGAGGAACCTCCATACTGTTTTCCATAGTGGCTGCTCCAGGTTGCATTCCCACTAACAGTGTAAGAGGTTTCCCCTTTCTCCACATCCTTGCCAACACCTGTTGTTTCTTGTTTTGTTAATTTTAGCTGTTCTGACAGGTGTGAGGTGATACCTCATTGTAGTTTTGATTTGTATTTCCCTGATGATGAGTGATGTTGAGCATCTTTTCATGCATGTTAGTCATCTGTATGTCTTCTTTGGAAAAATGTCTATTCATGTCTTCTGCCCATTTCTAATGGATATGTTCTGATAATAAAGTAAAACATTTGGCAAACAGATATGGGAGATAATGAATGAAAGGAAAATGTTGGATTGCCCTGAAACTGTATTTTTACATAATAGGTAACTGGTGATTTTACAGATAGTAATTCATCTGGATGTCAAATGTCAAAGCCCATTCGCTCCTCCCCTTGACCGCAGCCATTCTCAACCCTTCTTTTTCGTGCACTGAGCCAGCATTAGCCAACTCAGGAGAAAAGCTGACCCATAAGAAAAGCCTCCTCTGGGATCACTTGCTAGGGTACATCTCATTGGGTTCAGTAAGTGGAAGGGCTTTAGTGATCTCCTAAATGCTGTTGATTTATAGATATGCATTTCTAGGGGGAAAAAACAAAACATCATTCTTCTTTCCAGGCCTATATATACAACCATCCAAACAAATATCTAAACTCACAATGTTCTAATCTGAACTTTCCTTGGAAACATGCTTTCTTCCCTATTTCTCCTAATGAATCATTCTATTATTCTGTCAATTACTGAATCTTAAACCTCTGAATGCATTTGATTCTCTACTAACACATGCTAGTTATAAAAGTTATACTGATAAAACTCCAAAATATTTTTACTAATATTTTTAGTTGTCACACTTACTGCTTTTGCAAAGACTCATGTCATTTCTTTCCTGGAATATTCCTTCAGCCTTTGGTGCCTATACCTGTTCTCCAACTTATTAACTGAATGGTACCACTAAAATTCAAATATTTTGATGTGTATCATCTGTAATATCTTCAACAGTTCTCAGTAATCAGGATAAAGTCTAACTATCTTTCATTTGCACATAAAACTCGTTATTTTCAGGTCTTGCTAACTAATACTTCATAACCAACTGCGATCATACACACATGCCCATCCTTAGTATAAGCACATGTCCACACACATCCCACATTGAAACCCAGTGGAAATACAGTGGACTCTTAAACGGCATGGGTTTGAACTGCATGGGTCCACTTATACACAGATTTTTTTCTTTCCGATACAGTAGCTCACTGTAAATATATCTTATGATTTTCCTAATAACATTATCTTTTCTCTAGTTTGCTTTAAGAATACAGTATATAATATATAGCATACAAAATATGTGTTCATGGACTGTTTTATGCTATCAATAAGGCTTTGGTTGACTGAAGACTATTAGTAGTTAAGCTTTGGGGGAGTCAAAAGTTGTATGCAGATTTCCCATTATGTGGGGAAGTCAGTGCCCTGATCCCCACATTGCTCAAGGGCCAACCATAGTTATATTAAATTTTATTCATGCACAGCATAGTCTGTGACCATCGCTTGCTTTGATCACCCTCTCCCTCTTGCATAGAATACTTTTTTGAAAGCACTTCCTCTAAACACCTATAAATGTAACCAACTCAATACTTGCTTCATATGAAATTGTCCTTTGTCCCAGTTAGAATTATCTCCTTTATTTTTACTGCCTCAAAATGAACCCATACTTCTATATTTAAACTTCTAGCACTTTCTTAGAAATAACAGTTAATTTCTCTCCCTTCCAATTATACAGAAAACAGTTTCTTTCCTAATACCCTCACTATTAAATATTAAGCTCATTGCCTCAACAAATCATATACTCCATTCTGAAACTATAAAATTGGGTGGCATTTAAAAAAATGAATAGTTAAAAAAATTATTCAGGGACTTTTTTGATACAGTCTCCCAGCAGTGGTAGCGATACTGCAGTAGCCTTGGCTCACTTGAACAGAAGCTTTAGTGGTTTGTTGTGAAGCTCTTCATGGGAACCTCTGGACAGTGTATTCCATTCTAAGTTCCTCAAACCTAAACCATTTTTTCCGTTGCCTCTTATAATATTTTATATTTCATGTCTTCAACAATTTTGGTCTATTTTATACACATTCATATGTTTTTCTAGTTAACTTAGCTAAACTTTACCTAGGGGGGAAAAAAAAAACCTTGACTGAAATGCTTCATAAACTCAGCACCAAATAATATGCTTACATCATTAAAGCTTAATTTATATTTGTTGACTGTATAAATGAATGAATAAGTTTCCCCCTTAAAGATTAACATTGTAATAAACATTCATTGAGTGCTTATTTTGTGTGAAGCACTTTACAACATACTCTGTAGAAATGAATTTATTCACTCCTAACCATCCCTGTGAGATAGATATTACCTGTGCTTTAGTGTGAAGGATACCACACTACAGATAAGTTAGTTACTTATCAGTAATTTTAAGTGAGCTGAAACTAATACTTAGTATGTAATGAAGCTGGGAATTGTACTTGGACGTCCGTCTCCAGAACCCAAGCCCATTCCATTGTCCTGTATTGCCTCTCAACACAGGATGAGAAGTATGTTTTGTTTGTGGTTATTGACATCATTATTAATTTAAGCAAAATAAATATACTCTTTGAATTTTTAAAGATTATAGTACACTTTTTTCCTCCTGTCTTCTGGTCAAACTAAAAGGAAATATAAAATACATAATGGTTTATCCAAATTCAGCAGAGAAGTGAAAATAATTTTAATGATAGTCTTCCCAACTGTGTGGTTTGCTTGTTAATCAGCACGATCCATAAATGAATCAGTTCATATCAGTAAAAACATCTAAGAGAAGAATATATGCCTTCAATTTCAAAAGTCTAGACTTTATCAACCCCAGTTAAATGAGCATGTTTTGTAAATTTGCATGTTATACTAGAAGTGTATAAATATTTAAGCATATCATACTTTATTATATAAAAATATGTACATTTGATACATACTTATACATGTGTATATACATATACCATTGTAAATGGATATATATTTTATTTCCACATAAATTAGATTTTTAGATCCTGTTTCTTTATATAGGCAAAGTCTAAGCCAAAATAAGAATAATCTTGGCTTGGTAGATTCAGAATACTGATGAAGAACTATCTTTTGAATTTCTTCCTAAATGCTCTTATATCAAGCCTTAGAACTGCAGGAACAGAGAGTTCCAAAGCTTTGGAACCATGACAAAGACATCTTCCCCTGAATTTTACATCATTTATTTCAGTTAACTACAAAATGTCAGAAATGAAAAGGATACCACCAGAAATTTTTTCAGATCTTACCTTTTCACCCCAATTATGGCCTTAAGAATAAAGTGTAAAAATCTTCAAAGAGCACAAAACTGAAAATAAAAAGAACCTGGCTAATTTACAAGAGACTTGCACTCAATTGTATATATTAGAGAAAGAATTCTCTTCTAAAAAATCAATATTCTACAAATCATAACTTTTTCTTGACCTATCAAAAGTTGAGGCTACAGAGTTTATAATTCTGTGAAATAAAAGCCCAATATTTATCTGAGATATTGTTAAGTATACCCCAAGTATGCGCATGCAATGTTTATCCAGTTATCCACATATACTTATTCATTATTGAAACAACTGGTGAGGCAGTGTAAGATCTGGAACCCTGCAGTGTACAAAAACTTTGATTATTTTGCATATGAGTATGTACATTTATTACCTAAAACATACATATTATTGAGTGTCAACTCTACACTGAAGTTACTGACAATCACAGAGATAAATCATTTCCTGAATGAACCATTAAAAATATTTATTGAGTACTTAACGTGTATTAGATGCTAATAATTTTGAAATATTTTTTATTCACCTATGAAAAATAATGAATTTTTGCAGCTCAAAGGAAGAGGCAGGATTCAATTTGGTAGGTTCTGTGTTAGTTTTCTTTTCTAAGTCTACCAGGAGGAACAGAAAGCTTTAAGAAAGCTGGAAAAGGAAGAGGTATTGCATGGGAAAACAACAATAAAATAGAATACAAATAGTAATGAAAAATAAAGTAGTAATGAAATTAATATTTGAACCAATTTAACCCAAATTCTTTATCACAATAGTAGTTACATGGAAGGCATTGTTTTTCTCAAACACATTATTCTTCTATATTCTTTGGATTTCTGTTCTGATTTGTTCCTTTGTTTTTCAGGCCTGCTGCTGAGCTTTCATTCTGAAATTTCATTTCCTTGCCTTCCTGGGTTTGGTCATCTACTTTCTAAAAGCCTGGTATTCTACCATTTTGCATTCATTCATTCATTCATTCATTCATTCACTCACTTTAAATCCTGAAGCCTTAAGGAGTTCTCCAAGAGAAACCAGAAGATGATACTCATGAAAAATTCTCCACAAATTAAAA
Source organism: Mustela nivalis (assembly GCF_964662115.1). Taxonomy (NCBI): domain Eukaryota; kingdom Metazoa; phylum Chordata; class Mammalia; order Carnivora; family Mustelidae; genus Mustela; species Mustela nivalis. The sequence goes on along the minus strand of NC_139034.1, from coordinate 64,187,098 downwards.
ATAGATATCTATATCATCCTCATACTTGACTGATATTCTGGCAGAAATATTTGAAGAAATGAGAAGTTATATTCTACAAAAATCTGTTTTAAATATATATAAAACATCAGCTGGAAGGGAACCTAGAGTGTCAAATGGAATATAGAAAAAGGAAATCCAAATAGAAACTTGGTATAGTAAATTTTTAAAGCATCAAGAAACAGTTCTGAAGACATGTAGAAATGAAATCAATAGATTAATATTTATCTTATTTTGAAGGTAAATAATTTATTATTTTTGATATGGAATAGTCATAATAAAATGAACATACACTGGGCCACAAAAATCCTGCAATTATTAAACAATGGACACCTATCTAGAATATAATGAAATTGCAAGTCACAAAGAGTGGTATTAAAAATATATTATTGCTGAAAACAGTAATAAATATCCCCCTGGCAATAGAAAAAAAAATTAAAAAAGAGATTATAGATTACTTAGAACTGAATTAGGATATGTAGGAATCAGCTAAAGGGAAAATTTTAACTTAGAAGACATTTTTCTGAAATAAAGTTTGAAAATTATGACCTGTTTTTAACTCTAAAAAACTAATTCCAGAAAGATTTAACTCCAAAATATTAAGACTATATCCCTCAAGATAAGAAATAATAAGCAAAAAGATGTAAATAAAAGAAGGAAGAAACAATTGAAGGCAAACCACAAAATCTTTTTTTTTAAAGGTTTTATTTATTTATTTGACAGAGAGAGAGAGTGATCACAAATAGGCAGAGAGACAGGCAGAGAGAGAGGGGGAAGCAGGCTCCCTGCTTAGCAGAGATCCCGATGTAGGGCTCAATCCCAGGACCCTGAGATCATGACCCGAGCTGAAGGCAGAGACTTAACCCACTGAGCCACCCAGGTGCCCCAAACCACAAAATCTTAAATGGCTCATCAAATATATACTACTTCCCAAAGATTTCATTTTGAATAAAATTAACATGCTGTTTCATCAAAAAATAATTTTTGGAAAAAATCTCAAACTAAAACTTTCTCATATACCATAACACTATCATTTTTACTGTTTTAATATTTTGGTATTTAACTAAAAAGTTAGTAGTAACCTGAAAAACAGACTCTTCTTTAAGCTACTGCAATAAAATACCTATCTATCTATGCATCCATCCATCCATCTGTTTATTTTTTCTACCCAGTTCAGAAATACAAACTTAAAATGCAAACATAAAAAAAAAACAAAACAACAACAACAACAAAAAAAACAGACAAATGGAATTCAAAACAATTTATTTGAAACTGGGCTTCCCTTGAGGTTCAAATCTAAATTCAAATAATTTCTGGTTTTCTAAATCTAATTCTTCAGTATGAAATTTACTTGTAGACCTCTGTTATAACTCAAATAATTCTGTATGAACATACGTCTCCCCATAAAAGAAACAAACACATATGTGTTAGCAAAATCTTCAACATATAATTTAGTACACATTGGAGCAATTATTTGTCTGAAACTATTTCATCCACATATCAGAATTTTGTCTATATTATTTTATTGTTAAATTCCAGACCAGCTACTTACTATTACTCCTGAGTAATAAGAAAATGAAAAAAAGTCAACTTAACTTAAAAATTAATTTCTAAGAGTATAAAAGAAAAATATTAATTTAAAATCAGAAGTATACATGTGGGAATGCATTTGTTATACTGTATTTGTCTGTATTTGGACATTTTATTTTTTATTTTTATTTATTTATTTTTTTTTTAGATAAGGACATTTTATTTTTTATTTTATTTATTTATTTGACAGAGAGAGAGAAATCACAAGTAGGCAGAGAGACAGGCACAGACAGGGGGGGGAAGAAGGCTCCCTGCTGAGCAGAGAGCGGGATGCGGGGCTCGATCCCAGAACCCGAAGATCATGACCTGAACCGAAGGCAGAGGCTCAACCCACTGAGCCATCCAGGCGCCCCTGTATTTAGACATTTTAATAATTAATTTTCATATTTGACCATAATCTTTCTTGGGAAATTATATATTAATGTTTGAATATGTAAATCCATTTTTTATTCACACATACATATTACATATTCAAACACATGCATAAATGTACATATATATATTTACTCATATATACATGTATGTAAATAATATTGTCAGGATGAATCCAACAAAAAATCATATATGGACTAATGACATTGTACTAATATTTATTATTACTGCATTTGAAACAAAATCTGAATTCATATGTATTACTTGGCAATTAAAATTCTATCTCAGCAATTATTTACTCCCCTTTCCATTGACATTGACATATATTTTTTTTTCCCACATAGTCACGTAAGTTCTCTGAGTTTCAATTCATAATGAGAATAAGGATTTTTTTTGACACTTAAGGATGATTTTCCCTTAGTTTAATTAAACTGGTATTTTTAAAAATATTCATCCTACTTATGATTTGGGGAGTAGCCTTAATATGGTATCAAGCCTCTGTTATTCAGGTCCCCTGAACTTGACCATCATGGCTTATATGAGATCACATGACTCATGGGGGAGGTGGCTCACCATTCAAATTTTGATAGAACAGAACTAATTCCCACACTCTATCTCAAAGACATTTCTATGGCTTGTCTCCTTATTATCTTCATCTTACCCATAGCCTCTACTTGGCCTGGGGAACTCCATTCTCCATTCTTTTGATAGACTTATTATTTTAAGCTTTTCCTTCAAGAAATAATCTACACTTAAAATCTTATACCTATTAGTCTACTGAGCACTACTGAGCTTTCATTCCTCCACAGGTTGAGAATAATCTTAACTCCAGCAAGAACACTTTTAGGAATCCATATATTTCCTTCCCATCTATAATTTTCTTCCCATGTACAATTTTCTAAAATGGCAATACTGATTGTTATTTGTCACTAGTTACCACGTGTTTCTATGAGTCAGAAATCGTACAGAATTCAAAGAATAAAAATGTGGGTATTAAAATTGGTTGTACAACAGGCTAGGCAAGTTGTGGACATCCATATGCCTCGTTTTATCCACCTGTAAATGAACTAAATAATAATTTTAAAATCCTATTAGAGCTTCTTTTGACTACTACATAGTATCTTATTATATCTAAAATGATATTAATTGTTAAATATAAGTTCACTCCTTGATAATAGTATTTACAAATATCTAATCTACCTACAAATCTTTAACACCAGTTCAGTTATTTGTATGTCTTAACAGAGTTCTGCCTTATTTATTACTTCTATTAAATAGTGTATCATTTAATTATTTTTTACAGTACTGTACAGTAATTAATACAATGTCAGACTGGAAATATATACTAATTTTTTACTTAATATATAATATCATGTCCTATGGTGTATTTTGACTCTAAAATGTGGATAAACTGAGCCAATAAAAACAGAATTTTTATAGGCATGAATATAAAATATTAAATTCAACAGACACCAGGCAATATTCTGCTACTGAAAGATCGATTTAGTTACAAACAAGGAGGAAATGTTTGTTTCGTTATAAAGATTATTAACCTATTTTATTTATTTATTTATTTAAAAGATTTTATTTATATACTTGACAGAGAGAGAGAGACACCACAAGCAGGGGGAGCAGTAGAGGAAGAGGGAGTAGCAGGCTCTCCGTTGAGCAAGGAGCTCTGTGCAGGGCTCAATCCCGGGACCCTGAGATACAACCTGGGCCTACAGCAGACAATTAACTGACTGAGCCACCCAGGCATCCCATTAACCTATTTTTAAATGACATCTCATCACTGCAATTATTTAAAGGTACACTGAGAAAAATAACCTTCAAAAATCGAGTTCCATAGAATAAATTAAAATCTATTTTTTTATTCCCTTACTGTCAGCTGTGACATTAAGTTTTCAAAGTTTTGGATATGAGTCACTTTTGAATTTTTTTTTATTGATTTTATTTTGCTATGGCATGGTGCCCCATATCTGCTGGTGCAGAAGTTTATCTAAGATCAGCATTTTTTTTATGGGCTTTTTCAGTGTTTGCTTTTTAAAAACATTTTCTTACTGCTACAATGCAATTGTCTATAATTTAACTTATTCATACTGTCTTCTTTAACCTACTAAGGATTTAACTCCTTATTGTGCAAATGTCACTGGGTTCTTTTGAAAGATTTTAGATTTTATTTCTTTTAATAGAAAATCATTCATATTCTCATCAACTTATTTGAAAACGTGACACTGAAGAATGGATTTTGATTTTCAGTGTGGTTTAATTTCTACTGGATTTTTATGATATACATATATATGTATACATATATATGTACAGTCAGATAAAAATTTAAAAATGTAATTTATCAAACCATTTTAACATCATAAGAGAAATTATGGAAAATAACTAACTTTTCTGATATGTTTAGTAAAATACCTTTTTCTCCTACAACATACCGACATTTGGTTCTTTCCAATGTTAATATTCAAAATAACACATAGTATACTTGTAAATGCTACAAATACTGTGATCTATTTTGCTTCTGCTACGTCTTCTGCACCTTCCTATCATATATGAATACTTTTACATATAATAAGAAGTCCAAAAGAGGTTCCAGGAGAATTGTCAGAAGTCTAAGGTGAATGATTAGGAACATCCAAAGCATATGTGATCTAACTATGCTCACCTACACTATTTCGAAGATTAAAAAGTGTCTTTCAGTTTTTATACTGCCTCTCCTCAAACATAACCCTCAATTCATAATAGAAACACAAAAATGGAGGATGGGGATGAGGGAGGGCATTCTATGTTACCAAAGGAAACAAATATTAAAATTTCATTAAATCAGTATACGCTTTTTATAAGTAATTCTAAGACAATTTTATATTAGTTTATATCATATCATTCCTCTAGATTAAATAATAGTTATGAGGTGTACTTTTTCATATGCTGCTGTGCCAAAACTGACAAAAACCTGATGAATGGATTAGCTAAATATTACCTATTTATCATTTTTAAAATTATTATTTAATATTGTAATGACAAATTGTTGAGAAGTTGACTTTAAAGATATATACTGAAGAAACTGGATTTACTGGGATTACTGATAAAATATCATTTTGAATTAATTTCACTTTCACTTTGCATTCATCATCCCTTTACTCAGGAGGTATTTACTACATACATTTTAGTGTACCATGATACCACAGGCACTTTCAATTACTTGCTTAGATGTAAATATTTTTTACTTAAATATTTCAAGGATAAGATCCTGATTATAAGTTTTCAGAATTCTAGGTTTTCAAAATTCTGAAGGAAAAATGGTTGTTTTAATTTTAAATATTTTCACCTTAAATATCTAGTTACCTATGAGCACAGCAGATCTCACTTGTGTATGAAAATAATCTACTATAGTTGTAAGAAGGAATTTTCTTACAATTTTTGGAGAAACATGAATTTAAATCTGTTAGAGTAAGACTATATTATAGTAAAAGCTTGTTAGAAAAAAAAAATACAACTACATACATCTACTTAAGATATTCTTTCTATCCTGGTCCTCTCTCCTGAAAATCTCATTATTTACTCCAGCCAAACCCAAAGCTTTCCTCAAGAATCAGTATAGGGGCACGTGGGTGGCTCAGTGGGTTAAGCATCTGACTGTTGGTTTCAGCTCAGGTCATGATCTCAAGACTGTGAGATCAAGCCCTGCAAAGTGAGTCCACGCTCCCTTTTCCTCGGCCCCTCCCCACCCTCCTTCTCTCACTAGAAGAAAAAAAAAATCAGTATAGATACCTTTCTCTTGGCTTTTCATACTACTATGATGAGTCCTAAATTTGAAACTTACTGTATTTCAGATAATTAAATATGTGCAATTCAACTTTCCCTGGTCTTTTTCTTCCCAGCAATTTCTCAATAATTGAAATCTGCATTTCTTCAGTAGGAAAAATACTGTCTATTGTTACATGAACTTCTTAGCAGCATTAGCAGCAGAAGATAGTAAACCTCAGCTTTATTACAGAATTCCAGTCTTCACCAAGCCAAACAGTATTACTAAATTTGAAGTATAGTTCAGTGATTATATCTCCCATAACTTATTTTTTCTGACCCTTGAGACTACTAATCTTTATCTTCTCTGAATTTTATAGATAGCAAAACAATATCATCAACATCATACCTTATCCCAAAAAGCCTTAACAATATGTATATTTTATGTCATCATGTAGGCCATTTTTTGACTGGAGGTGAGCTGTGCTTTATATTGTCATACTAATTAATAGCACTGAGTTAGGTGCCAGATTCATGCTTAGGAAGAGGTTTGATAAATGATATTTTTAAAAAAATAGTTTATCAATTAATTTGACACCTTTTTTGAGCACCTTTTAAGATTCATGTTGGGATTATAATAAAAATAAAATAATCACTTAATTTGAGAAATATCATCTAAAGTAAAGGCAGTAAAAATTATTGTAAAGTTTACTATTGTTATAGAATGAATTGTGCCCCCCCCCAAAATACATATGTTAAAATCTTAACTCTAGTACCTTAAATGTGATGGTATTTGTAAATGGAGATAATTAGGTTAAAGAGGGTCTACAGAATGAAGCCCTAATCAATGGGACTGGTGTCTTTTTAAGGGCAAGAGATACCAGGGATGCAGGTGAACGGAGAAAGCGTTACGCACAGGCATAGCAAGAAGACTCTTCTCTATAAGCCAACGAGTGAGGACCTAGGAGAAACTAAACCTGCCAACACCTTCATCTTGGATTTCCAGCCTCCAAAACTATGAGAAAATAAATTTCTGCTGTTTAAGTCACTCAGTCGATGGTATTTTATTATGGAAACGCCAACAAACGCACACAACTATCAAAATACGGTATCTTCTATGCAGTCTGGCTTTTGTGAATGGGAAAGGTTATTATTTCTTTAATGAAAATATAACAAAGTCGACACTGTTTAATTACTATCACTTTTATGCTATTTTAAAATGGCATGACAAACATTTTCTAATTCCATATTAAAACTACTATGTTGCTTTCCTAATTAATGCAAAATCTCTTATTACTTAAGATTATGCTGTGTTATGGAGAAATAAATAAAACATTTCTTTTATGGAATTGCTAAGTGGAGAAAAAATAAACTCACTTAAATTTGGGTTTGAGAGATTACAAAATAAGAGCACTTTTATGCACCACTTTGAAATTGAGGATAATATCTCAAAATATTAACCAGAAAATATACTAGCAGTGGTTAAGTGTAATTTTTAAACTCAAAATGCAAAACCCAAAGGGCTTTCGCAGTTCTAAATACTGCCTATCTTACTAAAATTCATATCCTCTTAGGGATCAAATACCTTTTTCTTCCTTACTAAATAAACTGCCAATCACCTCCACACCATATAATGTCTGTTAAAATTTCATATTGGAAGTTTCAGTTCTATCTGCTTATGAGTAATTGGACATTTTGATGGCCTCTTAAAAATTTGTATTTAATGTGTGTAAGATTTTTTTCTATTTCAAATTTTTATGTTTAAAGAAATTGTGCTTATGAAACACTTGGTCTGTGACCTTGCGAATAGGAAACTGGACTAACAGCTATTAGAACTCGTACCTAGGCCCACAGGTTAGATTTATTAGCTTTGTAGGTTACAGCAAGTCGTTTAACATCTTTGAGGTCATTTATTCTGTAACGTACCCTGTCTCCAGAGTACACTTCATTGCACTAGATGTATTAGACAGGTGTTGATAAAATCTAATATTCAAATATGTTATTTTAGAGTGATTAAAATATTTTTGAATTTATTAAAATAAAAGGAACAATAAGCACTTATGCTTCTATTGATTTGAGACAGATTTCTGTAACACTTTTATTGTATTCTTAAATGTTCCAAAATAATAAATTATTTCTTTGCCTGATATGCCCTATGTTAAAACAGTTTAGCTACTCAAAACATAGTTACCATGTTAAAAAGACAAGCAGATCATTACGTGCCTCTACAGCTAGTCCCAAAGTTGTAAGGTTTTTATTCAGGATAACTCGAGTGGCTATAGTATCAACTCTTCATGAGGCGCTTTCTCAAAAAACTAAGCTACTAAAAAAAGCTTCTCATTCTGTCTCATGTGAGACAGCAAAAGTCACAAAGACACACACACACACACACACACAAAAGCAAATAGACACACCCATAATGCCTAAGTGAGGTGCTAGATGACCAAGTGAGGACCTACAGTGAAGACTATGGAAAACCAGACTTGTGATCCTTAGTGAGGCTTCAGAAGTGTGAAGCTGAACAGACTGCATATTTATTATTCAATAGGAAAATCATCTTTTCTCGTCTTTCTTTATTTTTATAATATGCTTTTTTTTTCAATCCTGTGAGGTTTTTGCCCCTCCTGTTTTATTGGGATATAATTAAGATATAATATATTAGTTTGAGGTGTACACACAATTATTTGATATATGTATATATCAAGAAATGATTACCATAGTACGTTTACTTAACACCCATCACCTTACAGTTACACTTATTTTTATTGTAATGAGGACTGTTTAGATCTGCTCTCAGCAACTTTCCAATATACAATATAGTATTGTTAACTATAGTTGCCATGCTGTACATTACATCCCCAGAACTTACTTATCCTGTAATTGCAAGTTTGTACTTTTTAAACACCTTCAGACCCATTTCCCCCTCCTTCTCCTCCAACATCCTGTCTTTGGCCAACACCAATCTGTTCTGTTTCTACGAGCTTGTTGTTTTACATTCCATGTACAGTATTGATCTTTCTCAGATTTATTTCACTTATTTCACTTAGCATAACGCCCCTCTAGGTTCATTCATGTTCTCACAAATGGTAGGATTTCCTTATTTTTTTGTGGCTGAATAATATTCCATTGTATATATACACCACATCATCTTTAGCCATTCATCCACTGATTGACATTTAGGTTGTTTCCATGTCTTGCTTGTTGTAAATAATTCTGCAGTGAACACGGGAATGCAAGTATCTCTTCAACATAGTGATTTCGCCTCCTTTGACATGGAAATGCAGGATCACATAATATTCTATTTCTAACTTTTTGAGGACTCTTCATACTGTTTCCCATAGTGGTTACACCAATTTACATTCCTACCAACAGTGCACAAGGGTTCACTTTTGTCCACATCCTCACCAACACTTGTTATCTCTTATCTTTTTTATGCCAGCCATTCTATCATCAAAAAGATGAGAGGAGATATCTCATTGTGGTTTTGATTTGCATTTCCCTGGTGATTAGTGATGTTGTGTACATTTTCATGTAACCTACCTGCCATCTGTGTGTCTTCTATGGGAAAATGAAGGAGGAAGTGTTCAGTTCTTTTGTCCATTTTTAAATCAGACTATTTGTTTTTTGCTGTTGTTGTTAATGAGTTCTAGGAGTTCTTTATTTTGAATATTTTGAATACTAACCACTTATCAGATAAATGATTTGCAAATATTTTCTCCCATTCCCTAGGTTGTCTTTTCATTCTGTTGATAGCTTCTTTTCCTATACAGAGACTTTTTAGGTTATGTAGTTTTGTTTGCTATCTTTACTTTTGTTGCCTTTGTTTTTGGTGTCAAATCCAAAAGGCATTGCCAAGGTTAATGTCAAGGAGACTACCCCCTATGTTTTCTTCTGGGGTCTTATGTCTTAAAGTCTTACATTCAAGGCTGTAATCCATTTGGAATCGATTTTTACATGTGGTGTAAGACATATGTCCAGTTTCGTTCTTATATATTATATTTATTGAAGAAACTGTCCTTTCCCCATTGAGTATTCTTAGCTCCTTTGTTATAAGTAAATTGACATACATGTGAGATTTTATTTTGGGGTCCATTCTTTTCAAGTAAGATTGTCACTATCCTCTACATCTCCTTATTCCACTTTGATGGAAAAGGCATGGGGGTGCTGTGATTGTTAATTTTATATGTCAACTTGATGGCGCCAAGGATGATCAGGTAGCTGATAAAAAATTATTTCTGGGTGTATGGGTGAGGGTGTTTCTGGAAGAGATTAATATTTGGACAGGTAGACCGAATAAAGAAGACTGATCTCATCAATGTAGGTGGTCATCATCAAATCCACTGAGGACCTCAACAGAACCTAAAGGCAGAGGACTGGCAAATTTGCTCTCTGCTTGAGCTAAGACATCCACCATTTGCCGCCCTCAGATTTCATTGCTCCGGAGCCTTCAAACACAGGTGAGGATTTATATCATTGGCTACCCTGCTTCTCAGGCCTTCAAGTTTGCACCAAATTTATACCACTGGTTTTCAAGAGCCACCAGCAACCAGACAGAAGATCATGGGATGGCTCAGCGTCCATAATTGTGTGATCTAATCACTCATAATAAATCTCTTTCTACATATCTACATGTACATCTCTCTCTCTATATATATATATATAGGCACACATGATTGGTTCTATTTCTCCAGAGAACCTTAACACAAGTGCTTTCTCCTCACTGATGACCAAATGAGAACACTTTCAGGGGACCACCCGAAAATTTATGTGAGCCCCACAGTTCTAGTGGATACTTTCTTGAAAATCGATAGGCAAAAGGTAGACTGAAATGACCCATGAAGGCTTACTGAGTAGGTAAGACCCAAATTGTACTTTCACCCCTGGCTGGGCGAAACTAAAGACCCCATAAAACAATGCAACTGAGGTTTTCTTACATCTATTTTTTTTTCTAAGATTTATTAATTCATTTTAGAGAGTATGCATGTGCCAGTGGAAGAAGGATTAGAGGTAGAGAGTCTCATGTAGGTACCAGCTGAGCCTGGAGACCCACGTGGGGCTCAACTGATCTCATGACCCATGAGATCATAAAAATGTCCTCAGGAACTAAGAATAACTGAGATGAATTTCAAAAGAAACCATCACATATGTCCTTGCACAAAGTAATTTTCTACACTTAAATCTCTGTTTTCCTTTTTGTTCAGTATCTGGAAAGATGGGGGTAGCCTCATGAAGAGAGAGAAAAAAATACATGAAGTTGAAGAAAACAGAGTGAAATCCTCTATCCAAGGCCAGTTTCATTCATTCTCCTCTAGTTTTAGCACAGGCTTTCCAGTTTGAGCCTGTGAAGGGAAAGCTTTTCATTGGGTATGATTATGACCTTGGAATGATAACTGTAATTGCTTAAAGGAGCATGTGATTGGAGCTCAAATGCCTGAAAGTTACTCTATAACTTAAGAGAGAGTGTGGGAAAAATTACATAACTCCATCTAGTGGCAAGGAAAAAAACAGGATCAGAGAGACTTTAAAGCAAAGTTGTATTTTTCATGTGTTGATAGAATCCCTTTAACAAACCCATCATACTAAATCTGAGTGCCTTAAATTCTTTCTTTTTTCTTAAATATGTTTTATCAACTGTTTTATTTGATTGTTTATCTTCTGGTTCCTAAAGAAAATAAGGAAGCTGGCTGGACTCAGGACAAAGATATGGAAGATAAGTTAAGGCAACATGCAGTGCCTTTGCCTACTTTGGCTACAACCTTAAAATGGTCTAAAAAGACCTTAGTGATTATTTGGAGAGCCCACTACTAGTGTTAAAAAAAAAAAAGTAGATATAAATAGTAGTTTTTTTTCTCATTTGTCTAACCATTCTTTATTAAAATAAACATCACTACAAATTACAACATAAGCAAACCCATCCATTCTAAAAGTAGACCTCAATAAATTTTAATGTATTTATACATCCAGGTAACTATCACCACAATCAAGATACAGAATGTAGCCATCTGTTACTCTTGGTGATTCTCCTGCACCACACATGGAAGAACTAGCTTTGTGTTACTGTAAACAAGACTTGCCTTTTTAAGTGTGCTCTATAAATGGAAAAGGTACTATATTTGGTGTTTGTCACTTAGCATCAGAATTTTGAGAATCATACTTGTTATTGAGTACATAAGTTGATCATTCTTTTCATTGGCATCATTATACTATAATGGATAGATCAAAATTTGACCATTCACCTCTTGATAGATATTTTTGCAGTTTCTAATTTTTAGCTATTATGAAAAAAGCTGCAAACAATGGTTGTAAAGATATTTGAAAGAATATATTTCCTTTTATCTTATCAAAATATTAAAGAGTAGAATTGCCAGACTTATGGTAAGTATATGTTTAATTTTATAAGGAATTGCCAAAACATTTTTCAAAGTGGTAATACTGTTTTAGATCTCCAACAGCAATGTATGAGAGTTTTAGTTAATGTTACATGCTTACCAACACTTGGTTTTCTGCCTTTTTAAATTTTAGCTATTCTACCAGTGCATATAGCAGTATCTAATTGTGGATTTAATTTGCATTTCCCTAATGACTAATTATGGTAGGCAGCGTTCCAGTACTTAGTTGCCATTAACATATGTTCTTTGGAGTACAAATTCTTTGCCCATTTTAAATTGGGTAGTTTGTCTTCTTATTATAGAGCTATAAGAGTTCCTTACATATTTCAGATACAAGCCACTTATCAAATATCAGTATTGCAAATATTCTCTCCCAGTCTGTGCTTTTCTTTCCATTTTGAACAGCATTTACAAAAAAAAAAAAAAATAGTTTTTAGTTTTGTGAAAGCCAAACTTAATCATTTTATTTTTCCCAATTGGCCATATGTTTTGCCTATCCCCAGATCACAACGATTTTCTTCTTTTAATCTAGAAATATCATCGATTTAGCTTTTACTTTCCACGTTTATAAGCCATTTCAATACAATTTTTGTTCTAATGTGAGGTAACAAAGTTTTTTTCTCCCATATGGATATTAAGTTGCTCCATGAACATGGTTGAAAAAATTGGCCATTCCCTCCACTGAATTACCATGGCAACATATCATTCATACATGATGAGTCCATCTGTGGACTCTCTAATCTATCCTATCTATCTACATGTATATCCTCAAGCCATAACACAGTATCTTAATTAGTGTAGCTTTATTATAAGTTTTAATCATGTAAATGTAAATCTTCCAGCTGTGTTCTTTCTTTTCTACATTGTTTTGGCTACCCCAAGTCCTTTGCAATTCCATTTTTTTTTTAAAGAATCAGATTACATACTTCTACAAAAAGATAGTCTGTTGGGGTTTTAATTAGAACAATGTTGAATTCACTTAGCAATTCAGTGTGAATTGACATCTTAACAATATCAAGACGGCCAACTCATGAATATCTTACAATTTACCAAATATTTTTTAGGGGATTTTTAAATGCCTTATACCTATGTCTTGTATAGTTATTAGTGCCAAGATCATATATGCATTTTGCTAAAAATTCATCTCTAAGCACTTGATATTTGGGGATGCCTGTTTTAATGACATTTTTTATTTTGATTCAACTTCCCAAATGTATCTAATCATTATTTTCTAGTATACAGAAATACAAATAATTCATAAATGATTTTTTTAAATCTTACTTTTCTTTCTATTCATTTTTCTAGGTTACCCAGGATTTTCATTATGTACAATAAAGTCATAGGCAAATAAAGAGATGCTTACTTCTTATTTTTTGTCCCATGTGTATTTTACTTATTTGATTTTCTTGTTGCTCTAGGGAAAATCTATGTTGAGAAGAAGTGTTGAGAGAGTGCATTCTTGCCTTGTACCCAGTTTTTCCAGTTCTCTCAAAAAAATAAAAATAGAACTACAGTATGATCCAGTAATCACACTACTGGGTATTTACCCAAAAAATACAAAAACACTAATTTGAAAGGATACAGACACCCCTGTTTGTTGCAGCAATATTTACAACTGCCAAATTATGCAAGCAGCCCAAGTGTCGAGCAACAGAAGAATAGATGAAGAAGTATGTGTGTGTGTGTAAAAGAATATTACTCAGCCATTAAAAAGAACAAAATCTTGCCATTTGCAAAAACAAGGGTGGATTTGAAGAGTATAACACTACATGAATTAAGTCAGAGAAAGACAAATACCATATGATCTCACTCATATGTGGAAAACAAAACTAATTTAAAAAAGAAAAAAGAAAGAAAATTAATAAACACAGGAAAGCAAGAAAAAGAGGCAAACCAAGAAACAGACTCTTAGAGAGAACAAACTGATGGTTAGCAGAGGGGAGCTGAGTGGAGGAATGGTTGAAATAGATGAAAGGGACTAAAGAGTGCACTTATCATGATGAACACTGAGCAATGTACTGATGCATCATTATAGTGTAATCTGAAACTAATACAACACTGCATGTTAACTTTACTGGAATTAATTTAAAAAAAAAACTGAATGAATTAATGAATGAAAGAAAAAGAAAGGAAGAAAAAAGCAAGCAGGCAAGCAAGTTGGAACATGATAAGGAGTCAGCAGAAGCAGGCTATTGTCATTATAAAGAATTATTTACCTACATTAAAACCTAATAATAAATTACAGCAAAAAAATAAAAATTTAAAAAAATTTAAAAATAAAAAAAAAGTTTGTGTAGGATTGATATTACATTTTCCCTAAATTTTTGGAAGGATTTGCCAGAGAAATCATTTGAATTAGGAGTTTTCTGGTTGGGAGGGTTTTTAAGCACATATTTATTTTTTTAATAGATATAGTCTTTTCAGGTATTTTCTTAATTCAGTTTCAATAATTTGTAATCTCTTAAAGAAAAGGTATCTTTGAGATGACTGTATTGCATAAGATTGTTCATATTTTCTTTCTTTCCCAAAATGGCTACAGTAATGTGCCCACCTTTATCCAAGATATGGGCCATTTGCATAACCTCTTCTTTATTGTATAATCGATCTAGGTAGATGTTCATCAATTGATGAAACTTTTCATAAAATCATATTTTTGATTCATTAATTTTATCTTTTGTTTGCCTATTTACTATCTTATTGTTTATTATTTTAATCTTTATTATATCCTTCTCCCTACATTTTGAGTTTAATTTGCATTCTCTGCTGGCTTCTTTTGATGAAAACTTAGATAATAAATTTTAGGCTTAGATATTTTTTAACATAAACATTTACAACTATACACTATATTCTAAGTGTTGTTTTACTAAATCCTCCAAATCCGGATAAGATATGATTTGTTTATTTATTTATTTGTATATATTTTTTTTAATATTCTGCCAAAGCATAGCATACTTTATTTTGAAAAGGCAACTTTCAGTAGCAATGCTAAAAGTGGCAGTTGTTTATAAGCTCTTTGCCAAGGTGAGGTCTAGGACAGCATGTTTCATTTACATTTTTTAAATTTCCCATTTTATTATTTTTGAATTGGGGATATTTAATAGGGTTTCATTGAATCCAATTCAATTGAGCCAAAGAACATGATTTATAGGATTTCATTCCATCAATATTATTGAGACATATCTGAATGTCCTATATGATATTGAAGAAAACCTGATTTTCTACTGTTTGAAGCAGTTATATTATTGCAATTATATTATTTTATGTATTTTATATTTTTAAAGATGTTTTGTTTCCTTATACTAAGAATTACTGGAGATTCCTATGGAAATCCACTTCTATTTTATTTTCTGTCAGTTCTTATTTCATATATATCTTAAAGCTTTATTAGATGCATATAGCTTTATGACTTCTTATATATTCTTAAAAGAAGTCACGCTTTTTCTTTACTATGTTCAGGTAGCCAATAGTACATCATTAGTTTTTGAGGATGTGACTTTTTTATAATTATGACAGACCTTTATTTCTGATTATATTTACTTTCCTAAAGTTATTTTTTATTTTTGTGAATATAATCTATCTGGAATTTTCTTGATTAGCGTTTGAATGACAAATCTTTTCCCCATCCTTTTAAGCTCTTTATAACTTTGTATTTAAAATGTATTTCTTATAGGTAGCATATAGTGAACAATACATGCCTTTTAATTGGTATATTTAGACAATTTGTTTTAATGGAATTATTTATATATTTGAGTTTAAACATTTTATCTTACTGGGCTTTTTACTTATACAGTTTTTTCTTTGCTCCTTTTGTATTCTTTCCCCACTTTGTTTTGTTTAAATGTATTTATTTACTGAACCTGGGTTTGTGTGTGTGTATGCACTCATGTGCAAGTACATATGGGAGTGAATGCTTAGAATTTACAACATGGATCTTTACCTTAGTCTGCTTTTAAATATTATTCCCCTTACAATCAATGCAAGAGTTCCATCATTGCACACCAGCATTTTCCATCTCTCAACATCTGTGATTCCTCAAGGACCACTTCATTTAAATAAATGTTCTAAGGAATGTTAATGATTATACTTCCTCAGCCATTGAAAAATATGGTTTTGTCATTTTTTGTATTGTTTCTATTATTACTATTACTAGTAAAATTTGATTCTTTCCCCTCACAGTCCAAACATTTATGTCTCTGTTAGGAACTGGTAAATGCAGGCATTAAAAACTTAATTCAGGCGCCTGGGTGGCTCAGTGGGTTAAAGCCTCTGCCTTCAGATCAGGTCATGATCTCAGGGTCCTGGTATCGAGCCCCACATCGGGCTCTCTGCTCAGCAGGGACCTGCTTCCTCCTCTCTCTCTCTGCCTGCCTCTCTGCCTACTTGTGATCTCTGTCTGTCAAATAAATAAATAAAATCTTTAAAAAAAAAAACAATTCAAAATGAAACAAAATGGGATCAGGAGGGAGACAAACGATAAGAGACTCTTAATCTCACAAAACAAATTGAGGGTGGGGGGGAGTGCAGGGGAGGGTAGGGAAAGCGTGGTTGGGTTATGGACATTGGGGGTAAGTATGTGCTATGGTGAGTGCTGTGAAGTGTAAACTTAGCGAATCACAGACCTGTACCCCTGGGGCTAATAACACATTATTTGTTAATAAAAAATATAAAAATTAAAAAAAAAACTAGTTCATATGAAAAAAAAGTCATCAAAGAAGTCAAATACACATCTAGGTATTTGTTTCTCCCGATTTCTTTGACCTTAAAGGCATTATTTAACTCTTAAATTGTTACAAGGTTAAGAGTCTGTACTCTATGGCAGAAGTATATTTGAGTTATCTTCTCCAAATCTTTAGAGTTAATGCTGAGTAGCAAGTTAATTAATAAATAAATTTGAGTATTGTCGACCAGTAATTATATACTATTTCATAAAACTCTTCTTTGGTTAATTTCATCAATCACACCTAGACAAAATAAGTTTCTCACCCTTAAGGGTTTGACTTTCTCCACTTATCTACATTAATTTGTTCAATATTCCACTATGTTTTAAATTTGCATGTAATATGCATTTCTGAAGACATCAAAATTCTTTTAAAAGAATTTGCTATACAGTAGATGAAATTTTTTCCTAAAACTTTTTATGACATAGTCCTAAAATTATTACTAAAGATTTACTTAAAGACAGCAACATATAACATATAACACAACACAGAAGTATCATACTGAATGGGAGAAGATATTTGCAAGTGATATGTCCAATAAGGAGTTAATATCTAAAATAAGAAATTATACAACTTGATAAGAAAAACAAAAAAATAATCTAGCTAAAAAATGGGCAGAGGCCCTGAACAGACATCCTTCCAAGGAAGACATATAGATGGCCAACAGACACGTGAGAAGATGCTTAACATTAGTCACTAGGGAAATGCAAATCAAAGCTACTTACAGCTGTCAGAATGGCTAGAATCAAAAAGACATTAACAATTGTTGGCAAAGATGTGGAGAAAAAGGAACCTTCACATACTGTTGGTGGGAATGTAAACTGATACAGCCACTGTGGAAACAGTATGGACTTTCTCAAAAAATTAGAAGTAGAAATACCATATGATCCAGTAATTCCACTATTAAATATTTACCTAAAGAAAATTAAAACACTAATTTGAAGAGATATGTGTGCCTCTATATTTATTGCAGCATTATTTGCAAAAGCCAACATATGGAAGAGGTTCAAGTACCCATTGATAGATGAAGGTACAAAGAAAATGTGAGATACAGACACACAGACACACACACGCACACGAATATTACTCAGCCATAAGAAAGATGCGAATATTACTCAGCCATAAGAAAGATGAGATCTGGCCATTTGTGACCACATGGATGGACCTGAAGTATATTATGCTAAGCAAAATAAGTCAAGTCAGAGAAAGACAAATACCCTATGTTTTTACTTACATGTGGAATCTAAAAAACAAAAGACAAAACAAAAAAAGCAGAAACACAAAATAGTTTAAATATTATCAACACATTATGGAGTTTAGAAAAACAATGACTCTTGTATTCTTCCTCTTATTTTCACATGGCTGATCTAACTTGTCTTCATTGAGAATCACACCATTGATTGTGAGAACTTAACTCAGTAAAATCAGTATTCTCTTGGGGTCAAAAAGAAAAAACACATTTTTCTCTTAAGTTGAATTCATATTTGGAAATTTTGGTGCAGGTGCTGCCAATAAACTCAAAGCAAAGTTTAAAAAAAAAAAAAAAGCAAAGCAGAAAGGGACCTGTAAATACAGAGAACAAGCTAGTGGTTGCCAGAGGGGAGGGAGATGGGGGGGATGGGTGAAAGAGGTGAAGGGGAGTGGGTGGTGCTGGCTTCCAGCTGTGGAATAAATAAATCATGGGGATAAAAGGCACAGCATGGGGATTGTAGTCAGTGGTACTGTGGTATTGTTGTGTGGTGACAGATGGTAGCTGCACTTGTGAGTGGAGCATCACGTATAGAATTGTGGAATCACTGTGTTGTACACCTGAAACCAATATAACATTGTGTGTCAGCTGTACTTCAATTAAAAAAGATAAAAGATAATTCAGGGGAAAAATCACATCTGCAAAATCCCTTTTGTCACATAAGGTAACATTTATACAGGTCTTAGGTTTTTTGTTTTTTTTTTTTAATATTTTATTTATTTATTTGACAGACAGAGATCACAAGTAGGCAGAGAGGCAGGCAGAGAGAGAGGAAAAAGCAGGCTCCCCGCTGAGCAGAGAGTCCAATGCGGGGCTCCATCCCAGGACCCTGGGATCATGACCTGAGCCGAAGGCAGAGGCTTTAACCCACTGAGCTACCCAGGCATCCCAGTTTTAGGGTTTAGATATGGGCATCTTTGAAAGGGCCATTACTCTGCCTATCACAGAAGTCCTCTAACTTTCTATTTGAAGTTCATTTCTTTGGCTGTTTATTTTGTTTTCTGACAGAATTCTTTATCTTACTTTTCCAGATCTCAGAAATCTGCATATATTTTATTTATACAATGATATTTTTAATTTTCAAGAATTCTGATTCATCTTTTTTTTTAACTGCAAGTAAACTCACAATTATTTCTGAAGAAACTAATTTTACTTGCTTTTTTTTTCTATTTTCTGTATTAACTCATTTTCCCAGGGAATTTGTCAGTTTATTTATCCTATGAATCACTTTCAGACTATTAGTTTTCATTAAATATTAGTGATTAATATTATTCACATTTCCAAATCAGGACCTAGAGGAACAGAATTGATATCCTGAGTTTGGCATTTCCATCACATGCAAAAATCCCTGTTTTTCCAGCAATAGGTACAGATTATGATGCCAGAAGCCCTGGTTCCACTAGTGGAGGGAGGGGAAACTAGTTATTGGGAGCTTCTTTTTAAGGAGGTATGGAGATTTGCCCATTAGTGGCCCACCATGATAACCTAAGTTACTTGAAAGCACAGTGCGGCATCTCTTTGAACCCCAGTGCCCATTGTGGGGTCCATCATAGATCATTCACCCTATTCAGGGAGCCATTCCTTCAGCCCTACTCAAATGGGAAATAATGCTGTATCGGCCTTTGGATGGCACAGCGATTTCAGGGCTCTTCATTCAGTTAAACCACATTCCTTGCTTGCTTCCTGATCTTGGGGTCCCTCTAGAGTTTTGCTGGGAAAATTCATATTTTCTTTGTTCTTTTCTCCATTTTGTGTTGTTAGCGTTGTTTTTTTTTTTTTTTAATTTTATTTATTTATGTGACACACAGAGGGAGAAATCACAAGTAGGCAGAGACAGAAAGGGAAGCGGGCTTCCCGCTGTGCAGAGAGCCGATGCAGGACTCAGTCCCAGGACCGTGAGATCATGACCTGAGCCTAAGGCAGAGGCTTAACCCACTGAGCCACCCAGGTGCCCTGTTAGTTAGCTTTTAAGTCAATGATATGTACTACCATCTGCCTTACATTTTTTGGAAAGTCCTAACTATTCCCATCTGCTGATGGCAAGCTCCCTATACTTCCCCAGTGATGTTATCACTTTGTTTATATTTGCATATATAAATAAATAGATTGAACAAACATAGGTAGATAAGTACTTGTATAGTTGGGCGCACTCTAAATAATAAAGCACAGTGAAAAGTAACTAGTCTAAAAATTGTATGGCTATAATTAATTTTTGAATCCTTGTCAAGGAATACTTAGAAAATTCTAATTAGCAAAAAGAAAAATTAGCCAGGCAAACTCTTGGTAAAATTATATGTCCTGATAAAGTAAAATTTATCCTATAAAATTATTCAACAGCATAATCCAAAAGTTAAAGCATCACTTTTAAAATAAGTCCTCTGATGAATTAGTCAAACACATAAGTTTAGAATATTTCATTTAAAATTTAAATATGAGGTTGGCAAATTTAAAAATTATTATTTTTGCTAGTCTAAAATTCAGCATTTTGTTTTAAATATTTTATATTTCTTGCATGTATATAATTATAAAGAACATTAAGAAGAAATTACACACTGAAAAATCACTGAATTGATTTTAATTCTATCTTATCTTCTAAAAGAAGTCTAATATTTTTTCTAACTTGATTCCAGCATCTATCAAAAGAAGTTATTTAATGCTAGAATAAGAAGTAACAATTCTATTTCATGACTGAGTGCTTTTGTGCAATACTCGATGTATACCTCAATCTCGTACAAAAATGATAACGCATGCCTTTCTCATTAGTCTTTTTGTAGAGCCTGGAACACTGACTTTGTGGAATTGGGTATTTATTTCTAACTAGTAAAAAAAAAATGACAATTTAAATTCATATTTTCTTTGATAACTAATTCTAAAATAACCTTCTTGATATAGACATGCAATACTATTTTATTTCTAAATGCACACATGGGATATTAGAATACAATGAGTTCAATTTCACAGTGAAATCTGGTGTCTTTTGGTTCAATAACATATTGGTGCCTAGGGGATAGTAGGTATTCAATACACATTTACTACTGTAAATTTTTTAATTAATCCTCTAGGACAGTATGTCTGGTCAAAGTCAAAATTATACTGCAGAATTAAATGAAAAGATGCAGCATAATACTTGTAAAAGAGAAACCACTTTGATTAGTTTGATGTGGTGAAAAGAAGCCATTTGGACAAAAAACTAGAACATATGACACAATCTTTCCTCTAGTAGACCAGGAAGGCCTAGAGAAATGTAATGACTATATTAAAGTAATGTGACTACTTATTGAGAAAATTAGGAGATCTTAATTAGTTGCCAGATTTTGAAACCAAATCTTCTAAGTTCAAATTTTAGTTCTATAGCTGCTAATTTGTGATCCTAAGTGTATAACTTAACCTCATTATAAGTCAGGTTCTTCATTTATAAAAGTAAACTAATACAGAAGAATGTGGTATGATAAACAGTAGACATCATTTTTATTGATTAACTGATCTTCTATTCATCTGTGGAAAATGCTAGATTATACTCTAAGTTTGAAGTTTAATTTCAGTTAGCTAACATACGGTGTTATATTAGTTTCAGGTATACAATAGAACGAAGCAACACCCAGTGTTCATCATAGGAGCCCTCCTTAATCCCCATCACCCATTTAACCCATCCCCATACCCACCTCCCCTCCAGCAACCCCAAGTCTGTTCTCTGTTAAGAATCTGTTTCTTGAAACAATGCATTATATGTTAATTTAAAAAAGAAAAAGTCTATTTCTTGGTTTCCCTCTCTTTCTCTTTTTACCTTTGCTCCTTTGTTTCTTAAATTCCACATATGAGTGAAATCATATACTTTTCTCTCACTGACATATTTCCTTTAGCATTATACTCTCTGGATAGACTATACTTTCATTTGAGATGTGTTTGAATATATATTTGGTATTCAAACTGATAAAGTTCATGAAGACATGAAAATTAGTTTATTAAAATGACTTTATATACAACAATAAAATACGTATTTTTTTGTGAAACTGTGATTCAGAATTTTGAATTTATGACAGATAGGTATGGTATAAAATGTATGAAAATTTAAGGCAGAGAGAAAAAGAAAGAAAAAAAATTAAATGATGACCTACAGTGAATCAGAAAAATATTCCATACATCTGATGTTTGGGGTTAAATTTTAAATTATTCCCACACTGAGACTTTTGCCACAATATTCTTTCCAATGCAATATATTCTCTCATACTTAATTTCTGAAAATGATGTGCTGTGCAAAGAGATTAAATATGTATTTTAAGCTCTATATTATCTGATATCAGTGTAGCCACTCTGGCTTTCTTATGGTTTCTGTTTATATGTATCAACCTTAAAAATAAAATGCCAGTTATTCTACCATAAAAAATGGGCTTATTTAGGAATAGCAGAGAATTGCAAGTCTGGACAAATAAGCTACCCCAGAACTATAAAGAAGTCTGAAAAATAAAGAGGACGGACACTCTTACAGAGAAAAAGAAGTTGGAAAGGCAGTTATAAACAGACTCCATTGGAGTAAACTGGGAGTTTAAAGTACTGTGGATTTTCACTGGTCGAATTACGACAGTTCTTGTCGGTTGGACATCCCTGGGGGAGGAGGAAAGCTTTCTTCCTACTGCTGGGATGCGAAAGTAGTAGCTGGGTAGTATGGACTTGTAAGGTGCATCTCTTCCTGTTGGGTCTGCAACTGACAACGAGTGGTAGCGTGTGAGAGCTTTCCCTGCTGGCCTCTCTACTCCATTCTAAGTGAGGTTTCCTCTCATTAATTTTCACACTTGATACATATTCATATATTTTCACTTTAAACCTAATTGTATATTTGAATTTAAAATTTATCTCTTGTACACAGCCTATAGTCGGATCTGGTTTGTTTTCTATTCAGTCTGAAAATCTGCCTTTAATTAGATTTTTTCATCCATTCAAAATTTAATGATGATTGATATAGTTGTATTTGTCTGCTCTGTAGTATAATAGCTATTATTTTATATAATTGCAGGTTAGTTACAAAAGCTCATATAGCAATTAAGAGCAGGTAAATATTTATACTTTGTCATATTAACCCATTTATATATAATTTTTTATTCTTTTCATTTGTTTCTGTGGATTTGAGATACCATCTGGTATTATGTCCTCATTCCAATACAGGGTTCCTCCTACCTATGTACTCTGTGCTACTGTTGTCAAATATATTATATTCCAGTATATTATAGGTCCAACAATTTAACTATATACAAATTACTGCTTACAATTGCTTTTTAAGTTAGCTAAGAAAAAAACCAAACATTACATATTACATTTTATTTTGAATTACTTTTACTGGAGTTCACTGTTTGGTATGGATTTTAATTTCTGTGTTTATTGTTTTCAGCATGAAAAGTTTCCTTTACTATTTACTGTAAAATACCTCTGGGGCCTTAAAATAATTTGGCTGTTTGCTTGCTCTTTTGTTTACTGAACTGGCTGAACTATTTTTGTGGTGTCTGTTTCCTCTGTCTTGTAAAGTCTCCAATGCTGCTTCTCAGTGGACACAGGACTGAACACACCCAATATTCTCTGTGTTGACAGCCCCTCCACTTGCACCTCTGGTAGTGGCATCTCCACCCGAAGAATGAGGTGGGTGAGGGCAACTGGAGAACTACATCCTTCCTCTCTTGGTGTAGAGTGGAAGGTTTTTGCATTGAGGCAAGTTGAAGAAGGAGCCCTCTTCACTATTCCTGAGATTTGGATTAAGCAGCAAGGGTGGGAAATGCTGATGAAACACTACCTCAGGGAAGATTATATAACCTTTAATGCAAGTTCAGCATGAAGGAAAGGAACAGACCATGGCTCAAGTCCTATGGTGGTCCTTTTTCTTCATGACATTTAGTAAATTTTCTTGAATAAATGTTTATTCATGTGCTTTATGCCCTTAGAATAATTTCCAAAGATTTTAATTTTTTTAATATAAGTTTCTTCAGTTGTGTTTGTTCTACTGAGATGTGATTCCACAGACCTCCTCACAGAACTCAGGAAATGGAATGTAATTTGCATATAACTAATGCCAGCCATCACATAAAAGCATAACATAAAATAAAGACCAATAAAGAAACACAGATAATTCTAAGCAAACTCATTATAAAATAAACAAGTAAATAAATAAACTAAAAATTCTTTGTGGCATACAAGATACATTTCCTGTATAAGTGACAACATAATTTGGAAAATTATTTTTGTGACTCACAATGGCAGTAAGAGGACTGACAGCATCTTCTTCTAAGGTTTTATGTTCTCCATTTTCCCTTATACTACATACAGCATTTAAAATCTTGTTGCCATAGTTACTGATATTAAAGAACACACATACAAAAGAATCAGACCTGGAACTTTGTCTAAGATAAGAAAATATATTATATTCAAAATAAAAGGAAAATCACTATAGTGAAGGACACTTCTATAAAACAGTTTCCCCTTCTGACATTGTACTATATTTCTTCACTGAGAAGATACATCATTGAACTATATAGTGCCCCCAAAAGGTTACAAGATTTAAAGGAATTTTGAACGTTTTCTTAAAAGAGTCATTTTTAGAAACCAAAAATGTCATGCTATTTACAAATGCATTGTGTTTCAGGTAAGTGATGAGGACATGAGAAATATATTACATGGCAATGAGAAGTTTATTAATCCCAAGAACAAATTATAATATATTCTTTTTCTCATTAAAATGTAAAGGTAACATTCTGGTGAGCATTTTTATCAGCAATAACATTTATTTGTCCACTCAATGGTATACAATTGACATTTCATCAAAGAAAAATAAAATACAATATATAAACACCATTTTAAAAGCTAGACTACTGTATGTGACTTTGCACAGTATGATAGCCCATTCCATAAGGTCATTTTGAATTAAATGAAAAGGTAATAGCTGACCTGATATGGGATTTGATGCTACTCTTAACAGTACGATGCCACATACTGTACAGCAGTAGATGCATCATTTAAAGGGTTTTAAATTGCTTTTTTTTTTTTTGCGCATAGAGTAAAAATGGTTTTTTAAAAACAACTTGAGTAGTTTTTCTTTTATTATAACCAATTCTTCAGCAATAAGCCACATTGCAGAACACATTAAGACTCTGCAGTTGAAATCAGCTCATTTGATTTTCTCCATTTGAATTCCACACATGAAATATAAAAGCCTTGGGTTTATCATATTTTATATACACTGGATTCATCAATATCTTTATAAATACAGATATAGATATCCCACACCAACACCCAATACATGTAGATACACATAAAAGGGTGGTGCCAAATTTAGGAGACCAGAGAGAACATTTTACTTTTGACTCTCACTCCTCTCTGGTTCCTTTTACACATAACACATATCGTGTGGCTTAAATAAATATTGATTAATTTGTCAAGGTAAATTTGGAAATGTAAGAAATTTAACATGCTTGCATTTAGGACCAAAAATTAATGACTGAAGAAGAAAGAAAAGTGCTTTAAATTTTCAGATTATCCGAAGCTAGCACTGACTTATTTTCTTCAACAATGCTCAATTTTAGATCTATCCTTCTCTTTTTTTTTTTTTTTTTTTTTGTTTTTAAGATTTTACTCATTTATTTGACAGAGATCACAAGTAGGCAGAGAGACTGGTGGAAGCAGGCTCCCTGCTGAGCAGAGAACCCAACACAAGGCTCGATCCCAGGATCCTGAGAACATAACCTGAGCCAAAGGCAGAGGCTCAACCAATTGAGCCACCCAGGAGCCCCTAGATCTATCTTCTTAATCCCTTTCTCAATTCCCTTGGTTATCAGCAGGAATACAAATGCTTCAACTAACCCATGAGACTCCCCTGATTTTCTCTTACCCATCCTCCGCCACACACAAACACACACACACACACACACACACATATACCTGGAAAACAGTCCAATGTCAGCAAGTATACTCTCCACTCAGGCCTCCTATCAAGAACTTAAGAGTGACATTCTCTTCCTCTTCTCCTCAAAATTAATCGCCAAGTGTTTGATCCCATTCTTGAGATATTTTTCACAGCTGCTGTTCATCTAAGGGCCACGACACTAGTAGGAGTCACTATTCTCTCACACTTAAACCGCAGCCACTATGGAAAACAGTCTGGAGGATTCTCAAAAAATTAGAACTACCATAAGATCCAACAATTCCACTTCTAAGTATATACCCAATGAAAACAGGGCTTCTAAGAGGTATCTGCATTCCCGTGTTTATTTCAGCGTTATTCACAGTAACCAAAATGCGGAAACAACCTTGGTGTCCATCAATGGAAGAATGGATTTAAAAGCTGTGGGATATATACACACACACACATATATATTACATACATACAATATTATTCAGCCATGAGAAAGGACATTCTGCCATTTGTGACAACACGGATGGACCTTGAGGACATTAGGTTCAGTGAGATAATTTAGACATAAAAAGGCAAATACTGTATGATATCACATGTACGAGAAATGTTTAAAAAAAAAAAAAAGCAAATTCACAAAAACAGAACAAATTGGTAGCTACCAGAGGCTGGGGGTGGGGGAACAGAAGAGATGCTGTTGAAGGGTATATTACTTGCTAATAGTAGATGAGTAAGTCCTGCAGATCTAATGCATAGTATAGTGATTATAGATAACAACTTATAAACAAACTTACTAAGGGACTCAATCTTAATTTAAGAGAATAATTATGTGACCTGAAAAAGGTGCTAGCTAATACTATAACAGCGATCATACGGCAATATAGCTGTATCAAATCAACATGTTGCATACCTTCAACTTGTGCAATGGGAGCAGCTGGCTGGCGCAGCTGTGTAAGCATCTGACTCTTGGTTTCAGCTCAGGTCATGATCTCAGGGTTGTGAGATCAAGCCTGGTGTCAGATTCCATGACCCGCATGAAGTCTACTTGAGATTCTTTCTCCCTCTGTCCCTCCCATTCATGCCCTCTCTTTAAAATGAATCTTTAAAAATATAAAAAAATAAACTTGTACATGTGGTATATTGATTATATTAAAAAAAAAAACACTTCTGCAATATCCTGTTAACTCATCAGCTCTGTCTGCTCTTAAAACCGTTCACTTCATTCATTGCTAAATACCAGATATGTTTTTTAAAATACTATTTGGATAATGACAATTTCCTGTTTAAAACTTTATAATGGATTTTCTCTTGGACCACAAAACCTTGCATGGACTGGCTTACGGACTTCATCTCCAAATTTATCTCACTGTTCCCACAGCCAGTTACTTTCATTTCCTAACAAATACGTATGCAGGATTTTGAATATCTGTCAGGCATCCATTCTCCTCTTCTTTTCATGAGCTAATCCTTCCTACATTTCACTCCTTAAAATCACTTTCCCAGAAAGTTTTCCATTAGTCCCACACTAAAGTATCATCTTGCCATAGCTGAAATCTAATGAAACAACTTCTGACATGAATACTTGTTTGCTTTTTTTATAAGATTTTTTAAAAATTTATTTATTTGACAGAGAGAGATCACAAGTAGGCAGAGAGGCAGGCAGAGAGAGGAGGAAGCAGGTTCCCCACTGAGCAGAGAGCCCAATGTGGGACTTGATCCCAGGACCCTGAGATCATGACCTGAGCTGAAGGCAGAGGCTTTAACCCACTAAGCCACCCAGGCGCCCCATTGTTTGCTTTTTTTAAAAGACACCCAGCTTCTTAAAGCCAGGACTAAGTCTCTCTTGTTAATCCTTTAATCCCCAGCACTCAAGCTAACTACCTGGCAATGAATAAAATTCAATAGTATTTGTAGAATGAATGAGTCAATCAATCAATTAATTAATAGCAAACTAGTGGGAGGTACAAGCGAGATTACAAATGGAATAAAAAAATTTTACAAAATGGAAAATATATATAGTTCCTCCAGTGCCCACTCATTAAAGTTATCATTATTTAAAAACTGTATTTTCACTCAATTCTACTCTTGTGAGAGCACGAATGTTGAAAACCAGTAACAGGGAACACACAGCTCTTCTGTTTGATTTCATGAGATGTGGATGAACCAATAATAGGACAAACAACTTAAAGCAAGGCAAATAACCTTACTTTCCACCAGTATCAACCTCATTGATATTTCATTCTGAGGAACCTCTAGAGGTTCTGGGATAAAGAAGTAAAAGCAGTGTTGACAACTTAATTGGAATTTCAAACAGAGCAAATCAATTCAGTGAGCATTTTATTGAACACCGGGATAGGCAAAGCCCTGAGACAATACATGACACGTGTGGAGGTACAAAGGTAAAGAGAGTGCGCACCCAGGTGACTGTCAAGGCGGTGACGAGATGTTCTCTGATTGCGTGGAGAGTGCTTCTCAGTGTGGCTCTTTTTCACTGCATGCTGGTTCTCCCAGAACCTCCTCCATCACTGGTATACTTGACTGTGGCAGTTCATATACACCTCTGAGGGGTCACTATGGAGCGATGGAGGGACTACACAATAGGAGACTCCTTTTAGTAGCTAGGACTCTCACGTGTAAGGTTTAGGATTTCTAAAATGGATTTTCTTAATGTGCATAATGAAGAATACTACTTACCTTCACGATCACACTCAGAAACTAATTCAAAGTTTTCCAGATGTGGATATTACATACTAAGCCACGTACCAATCTTTGGCTATTCAATCCCAACTACCCTATTCCTAATATTGTGCCTAAAATTCAGACAGCTGAGAGAAGAACAGAGTAGTAAGCAGCACTGTCTTCTACCCCCAACCCGATTTTCATTAGTACTGAAACTGCATGGACACTGGAACTATGTGAAGGTCATATATGACCTCATGAGTAACTGCAAAGGAAATGACATTTTTATTTTAGGAGACATATCTCCATCTTTTTACTTTTTATATTTCACTTTTTTAGAATCCTAAGCAAGGCACATGTTTCACAAGCTTTGTTGCCCTGAATAATTCATTTCCAGTTTCCTGTTATACATTCTCATCGTGGCTTTTTGATGAAACTAATTTCAATTAGGTAGCTGAAATAAAATCTTATCTGTTCTATTCTCAAAAATTTTACTATCCTCCTCTCCAAACTTATGGAGATATCTGTGTAGTATATATCTCATCCTTTCAGATTTCTCTCTAGCTTCCATATTACTTATACTTTATAGTATTTGTCCTATTTTTCTGAGAGGTTGTTTATCCAAGGTTACTTCTCTGATTTTTTTTTAAGATTTTATTTATTTATTTGACAGAGAGAGATCACAAGTAGGCAGAGAGGCAGGCAGAGAGAGAGGAGGAAGAAGGCTTCCCGCCAAGCAGAGAGCCCAATACGGGGTTCGATTCCAGGACCCTGAGATCATGACCTGAGCCAAAGGCAGAGGCTTAACCCACTGAGCCACCCAGGCACCCCGCTTCTCTGATTTTTAAAATACTAATAATGCTAACTATGATAGCACCTCCTATTTAAGAAGTGGATAGAATCTCTCCAGTATAACACTATGTTCTTCACATACATAAGCCTGCTGAAAATCACAAATGTTTTTATTAAGTACAAATTCTTATTTTACAAAGGAACAAAATGAGACTCAGGAAAATGAAACAATTTGTCTAAGACTACAGAGCTAGTAAGTTGTAGTGGGTGAAATCCAACAAAATATTAGTTTAGTGACTAAGATCTGAATTATGACACCAGGAGTACATTAGGAACTGTTAGAGAAATTGTTATGATTTTTATACTGACAATACTTTCTTAGATGATGTAGTCAATTAAATTTATGAAGTTTCAGTAATGTGTGTTCAACCAAAATACAATTAAAGTGACTTATTAGCCCTATAAAGTGCTTTTGTTAAGAAAACAACAAGCTAAATGATGAGAGCAGACCAAAGGGCAATTACAAATGAAGAAGGCTTGACTAGAACATTTTCCTACCTTCGTGCCAGTGCTCTTCTCCTGACTTCATACAACACAATCTCCCAGGTGCCATAATTGTTTGTTTTTTCTTCAATATTCACCACTCTCTGCACATAACTAGACTCTGAAAAACTTCCTCTTTTTTTACTATCCTCATTTTTAAAACTTTCTCTCAGTTCAGAGCCACATTAAAAGATAAAATGATACTAAGGAACATTCGTGTCTTAATGGCAGGCACCACTTTGTTGTACTATATTAATTTTCAACAAAATGTGCAATCATTAGAGGATTAATAATTTCAGGCAATCCCACATATGGTGCAGTCAATAAATTTTTAGTAATTGATTCATTTATGAGAGAATTTCAAGGATTGGCAGTTACAAACACGGATGGATCTTCAACCAAGCCCCACCTCCAAAGCCATCTTGCATCAGTAATTCACACAATACAATCAACTGCCTTTTTTTGTTATTTCTGTTCATGGTGTCTCTCACATTTCAGGAACACCTGCAAGTAGAGACCCTGACAAACAGAAACCCTGACAGCTTTTTAATTTCTTTTTTCCTGGATTACTTTTCAAAAGTGCTGAGTAGTGAATAGCCCTGGAAGACATCTTCCAGAGTTGAAGGCAGAATTGTTTGCTGTTGAGTTTAATAAAAATAAGCTTTCCTTCTGGGGAACAGACTGGCCAGGTATGCTTGCAGTTCATTATAAAAGACTGACATTTCATACTCTTGTTGAACTTTCCTCTCCAGGACACAAACCCACCATGTGTACTGCATCCATCTTAACTCACCTGCATGAAGGGCTGAGAATGTGGGTTGGGAAATATGGAGAGAAACTGATATGATTGTGAAGTCCATGCTTCTTGCTGTATCCAAGTAAGAGTTGTTTTTCACTGATACAGTTGTCTCAGACATAAAACCGTGGTAGGCTAACTTGTGAGTCTACAACTAGGGCACATCTCAGATACTTCACTATTCTACTTTATTCTATTCATTCATTTACTTTGAGGAGAGACAGAGATAGAGAACACGAGTAGGGTTAGAGGCAGAGAGAGAGAGAATATCCAAGCAGACTCTCTATGGAGCACGGAGCCCAATGTGGGGCTCGATCTCATGACCCATGAGATCAGGGCCTGAGCAGAAAACAAGAGTTGTATGCTTAAATAAGTGAGTCACCCAGGTGTACCTCCTTCACAATTCTTGACATTATTCTGTTTTACCACGAATCCCATCATGATCACAAAGCCTAGAGAATGGCTATACCTGTAGCTTCTAACTGTGCATTTCCTCTATATCCATTTTCTGTATATATAAAATTCCAACTAGCATGAAAAGTTACTAATTTATGACTGTTACATTATAAAGAAATTTAATTAGAAATGGTGACAAATTAATGAAGTTAATAATTCATTCAATTAAAGAAAACCCTAACAAATTTAAACTGAGAAGTTGATATTACATAATTGATGTATTCCTTTTTTATATTTTGAATGCAGGTGTTTTCCAAATAAATTATCTTAATTTATAGTAATGATTTTCAAATTATCTTCTACATTTGCCAGAATACATCGGTAATACCTACGAGTATATTACTACAAATATAAGTTACAGTATAGCCATAATACTTATAGGTACAGATTTTCAAAGTGGAAATCTAAGCAGACTACAGGGGACAAATTAATCTCTACTTATATACCATTTACTACTATTTTCACAAAAATGGGAGATCCATTAGTGGTAGAAATATTTTGCTCCTCTCCATATTCCAAAGGCTTCAAAGCTCCTTCTAATTAGATTCACACAGGAAGATACTGAAGGAAGAGGAAAACTCTTTGTGCAATGCATCATAAAAGTAAGTGGAGGAGAATGTGGCAGAACCCTATTCCACTCCTGAACAAGGCACAATGGTGATGAAAGCTAATCCAGTGAATGAGTTACTGATTTTTTTTTTCTCCTCCTTCAAGAAAAAGCATTTGCAAACACTAATGAATACTGATGCACAGGATTTACTCTTAATCGTAGTGGACACGTCACATTCCACTGGTAAAACAAATGTTTCTCTCTGATACAGTGGTTACTTGGAGAGACTGTTAAGAATATATCTGCCTGACCCTGGGGCCAGTAGCCTGAGACACATGGTCAGACACTACTGCAGCCTCAATGTGAACATACGTTATACGATACTCTGTCTTCTATTATTTCTGACTCCCTTCTGTTGTTTTCATGTATGTGTCTTTCTATTCTCCTGCACCCCTGTGATTTACTAATGCTCTGAATGCTGACTGTTCTGGTAGTGAACCAGGATGATTTTCTGTGGAATATTTTGCTAAAGGTCAAAGACAAGAAATTAATGGGAAAGTTGGGCCTAAAACCCACACATTTTCTTTTTTACATGTCCATAGGTTCAACAGGTTAGTCTTTTAACATAATCCTAACGTTTAAAAAAATGTAATTTGAAATTTGAAAGACTATTGTCATTCATTTATTCATTCTTTCATGAATTTATTGAAAAGAAACTAAACTGGGCCTGAGGATGAAGAAATACAGAAAATGTGAAATACAGAAAAATGTGACTGCTCTTAAGCAGTCTGAGGCTTAAGCCTAAAACAAATACAAATGTGATATGTGAGAGTTAAATAGGGCATTTCTATCAAATCCTTTAAATCCATGTTAGAAGTTTGACTTTCACCTGAAAGCAGATAGAGGATTAAAAAAAAAAAAAAAAAAGTAAGCAGATGTTTATTTTTAAAATATTTTCACTGCTATGTCAAAAATGGCTATTCTTCATGCAGCTGGTATAGCAATTCATTTGAAAAGTGACAGCACTTTAAACTCAAGTATAAACAGCAGTTATAAAACAGATTCCAGACATATTTAAAAGTGGAAGAAAATAAATTTAATTTTTAAAAGTCAGATGGTAGATTCATGAGAGAGTAGAAGATGTTCAGAATGACTTAACCGAAAACATTACCATGGGAAACTGGTTTGATTAAAGCGTCAACTCATGAACCAAGGTTTAAGAGACAGACTGAATTATGGGGGGAAATAATGAGTTCAATTTTGTTTGTATTGGTATTGTAGTACCTGAAAGGTGTCAAATGTGGATATAAAATGAAAATTTTGAAATATGGATATGAATTTCGGTAGGCTTCAGTGATGTATAATTTGAATTTTAGTTTATCACTAAATTGATGAGAAATGAATCCATGGGGATGAGTAAGTTAGCCCATAGCCTAAATACGACATATTGATTGCTCTATAAGAATTTACCTCAAAGTTTATTGGCTTAAAACTTATTTCACAAGTTTTGTGGATTAGGAATGTAAAATGGTTTAGCTGATGCATTTGGCTCTGCTTCTCTCACAAACACACATTTTTCTCAAGTCTGCACTGGGAAGGATTGACTTCCTAACTCACTTATGTGGGTGTTGGCAGGATCCAGTTACTTATATGCTGTTGAAACAAATCCTGACTTCTTTAAGAGATACTGACTGTGTCTTTCAGTTTTTCTTTTTTTAAAATATTTTAATTATTTATTTGAGAGAGAGAGAGGGCATAGGTTGGGGGGAGGGGTAGAGGGAGAGGAAGAAGACTCCCCTTTGAACAAGGAGCCCAACATGGAGCTCAATCCCAGGACCTAGAGATCATGACCTCAGCTGAATGCAGATGCTTAACTGACTGAGCCACCTAGGTGCCCCCAATGTCTCTCAGTTTTTGACAGATTTTCCTCTATGTGCTGAATCTCACAACAAGGCAGCTTGCTTCATTAGAATTGTCAAATTCTGAGAGAGAGAATACCAGCAAGAGTGAAAAAGTGCAAGCAAAATGAGAGTCACTGTTATTTATAAACTCATACTAGAAGTGATAACCCATTGATTTATATATTCTGTTCATTAAAACCAAGTCACTAAGTCCAGCTCATAGTAGGAGGAGTTTATACAGTACTATGAATAGGTATGTGCTATGGTGAGTGCTGTTTGAAATGTGTAAACCTGACAATTCACAGACCTGTACCCCTGGGACTAATAATACATTATATGGTAATAAAAAATTAAAAATAAAAATAAAATAGTATGAATAGTAAGAGGCGTGGTCATTGGGAATGATGTCAGAAGCTGCCTGCCATAGCCCCAAGGAGTGAGAAGGAACAATAGGAGACTCATGGCAGTCTTGAAAAACATATTTAAGGTTACAATTTTAAAATTAACTGGTACAAAACTAAAGTAACATCTGAGGAATATAGCAGCATTATTTAACTTCATAGTTCACTTAAGTTATCCCAGATATATGGAAACTGCCAATGTTTTTACCTATAAGTTAAATTGAAGATTCCATGTCCTTTATTCAGACTTCATTTTACTGATTAATGTTCAGCAAACATGTGTTTATTAACAGCTTTATGAAAAATACTACAATTTATACCCATTCAATTTATATCCAAAATGGGAAATACCACTCTACAACTAACAACAAAAAGTTCTATTTTTTTTTTAAGATTTTATTTATTCATTTGACAGACAGAGATCACAAGCAGACAGAGAAATAGGCAGAGAGAGAGGAGGGGGCAGGCTCCCTGCTGAGATCCTGGGCTCGATCCCAGGACCCTGAGATCATGGTCTGAGCTGAAGGCAGAGGCTTAACCCACTGAACCACCCAGGCACCCCAAAAAGTTAAATTTCTGATGACTACTATTAAACCACTCATTTTCTATCTCTTCTCCACCTAAATATTTTGAATACAATTTGATATTTTGACTTTTTGAATTATTAGCATATAGAGTTATAATATTCTGAAGGCTCTTTCTTTATATTCTATTACATTTTTATTCCAACTTGAACTTGTACGGCTAATACTGATGAATTAAATCCAATGAGATCTAAATCACAAGGCATTGCCAGGTGACTGCCACCATGTTTAAGAAACCTACAAAGGAACCACAGACTAAGAACACAGATTGAAGTGGAAAAAATAACACTTAACTGCAAGAAGTATGTCTAATTATATAAGATGATTTGTGTGATTCACTCAGTCTTATGATTCATTCCTTGTTCATGATTTTGTGGCCTGAAAGCAGTAGCATTCTGCTACAATGTCATGAAATGATGGCAAAAACTGCCTAGGGCAACATTAATTAACAAATGTTAACAAATCTATTCTTAAGTACACTTAAAACAATTCAGTTTAATTGCTGATTGACTTCTCAGTACTAATGTTATCATATTTTGAAGTGATCTCTTAATTTCTTTTTCAGGTACTCCATTGTTCTAGAAAAACAAAAGATTTTATATGTTGATTTTGGGACCCTGTAACTTTACTGAATTCCTTTATGACTACTAACAGTTGTTTAGTGGAAGCTTTTCAGTTTTCTACATATAAAATCATGTCATATGCAAATAGAGAAAATGTTACTTCTTCCTTTCCAATTTCGATGCATTTATTTCTTTTTCTTGCCTAACTGTTCTAGCTAGTACATCCATTACTATGTTGAATAGAATATTAAGAGTGTGTATTCATGAGTAGCTCTGGATCTCACAGGGAAAAATTTCAGATTTTCGTGGCAAAATATGCTATTAGCTATGGGCTTATCATACATGGAGGATAATTTTTATTTATTATGCGGAGGTAAATTCCTTCTCCACGTGATTTGCTGATAGTTTTTTTACCATAAAAGGATGTTGAATTTTCTCAAGTGTCCTTTTCAGCATCCACTGAAATGACCATGTGATTTTTATTATTTCTGTTCATGTGGTATATCATATTAACTTATTTGCATATATTGAACTATCCCTGCCTTCCAGGAATAAGTCCCACTTAGTCATTGTATATGATCTTTATTCTATGCTGCTAAGTATGATTTGCAAATATTTCATTAAGAATTTTTGCATCTCTGTTCATTAGGGGCATTGGCCTGTAGTATTCTTTTCTTGTAGTGTCTCTGTCTAGCTTTGGTTTCATGGTAATGCTAGCATCACAGAATTAAGTTTGGGAGTAGTTCATCTCTGCAGTTTTTTGGAACAGTTTGAGAAGTATTATTATTATTTCTTTAAATGTTGGTAGAAATCACTCGTGAAGTCTTTGAGAAGTGCGAGGTGAATGGTGCACAGACATACCCCCCTTTGCCTTCCTACATGAAGCTCTGCTTGCCCCCAGTGACGATGCCACTGCACTCGTGACTGACACCAAGTACATCACCTGGTCTCCAATGTGATGCAATGACATCACCTGGAACTTCAAGAAGTTTCTGGTGGCCCAGATGATTTGCCTGTGTGTAGGTACAGCCACCACTTTCCAACCATTTCCACTGAGCCTGACAGTAAAGCCTTGAAGTCCCAAGGGCCCACCTCTGCCTAGGGCATTCCTCCCATCCCTGCTGCTGAACTGTCACAGTAATGTCCTCTGTGAATTTCATCCATGTTGGTGTTTCCTTGCAATGTACATGGAGGAATGCCTGCTGCCCAGAAAATTCCCCTGAGATGGGTACTTTTTGTCCATCCCAAACCAAGGCACTTCTAATAAGGCTAACTAATAAAGTGTTGGAGACAAAAGAAAAAAAAGGCACCAAAAGAATATAATACTTAGGAGTAAATATTACCAAGGAGTAATCAAAGAGATGAAAAACCTGTAAATTTAAAACCACAAAGCACCGATTAAAAAAACAAAACAAAACACGCTTAAAAAGAAAACAAATGGAAAGACATCCCATATTAAAGGATTGGCAGATACAATGTTGTTACTATGTCCATATTATCCAAGGCAATATACAGATTCAATTCTATGCCTATCAAAATCCCAGTGGCACTTTTTTTTACAGAAATAAGAAGACAATCTAAAATTGAAATGGAATCACAAAAGACCCCAAGGAGCCAAAAAAAAAAAAAAAAAAAAAAAAAAATCTTGAGGAAAACAGAGCTGGAGAAACAACACTCCCTGATTTCAAAATATATTACAAAACTAGAGTAATTTTTTAAAGTGTGGTATTGGCTTAGATAAACATATACATGTGGAACAGAACTCAGAGCCCAGTAATAACTGACACATATAAAGAAAGTCACCTGATCTTTGACAAGACTGCCAAAAATACACAACAGTTAACAAGATAGTTTCTTCAACAAATATTCACGGAAAAACTGGACATTCACACACACAAAAATGAAATCAGGCCCTTACTTATACCATAAACAAAAACTAACTCAGACATATAAGATATGAAACTGTAGAACTCCTAGAAGGAAACATAAGGGAAACTCTACTGGTCTTGGCAATGATATCTTGGATATAACACCAAAGTGTCTGATAGAAACTGGATATGAACAGTGGAAGGAACACCTAAGGCAGATACCCAAGTCCTTGAAGGGTAATGAGATATGAGCTGGAGGCAAGGATTTTTTTTTTTTAAAGGCT
Organism: Mustela nivalis; assembly: GCF_964662115.1. NCBI lineage: Eukaryota > Metazoa > Chordata > Mammalia > Carnivora > Mustelidae > Mustela > Mustela nivalis. The sequence continues at coordinate 64,149,707 of NC_139034.1, read as the reverse complement.
ACACATTAGAAGCCCAGGAACTTGTGGCTTCCAAGACCTTGGGCCTAACAGATCAAGAGCCAGATACAGAACTTGCACTCTCCTCTTCTACCTCAACTCCAGGGTAATCACTAAATTCATTATAATACAATTACAATGTTGGCACACCCACCCCCATGGGAAAGGCTATCATGATGGTTCCAATACATCCTCATATGGTCAAAAACTCCTCCTCCCAACCTGTAAAAAGAGCTTCTCAAATCATTAGAAGAAGCCTCCATTAGTGACCACTCCACTGTATGATACAGCTCCTCCCAGTCCAAAGAGACCCAATTATATCTATTCCAAAACTATGATAAGGGCACCTTCCACCTTGCAGAACCTGTTCCCTCTACCACCTTGAGTGTCCTTTCACTTTAATAAACTGATTTGTGTCTGCTACTTTCCTTCTGATCTGAGAGCAGATCCCCATGTAAATCTTCTTGGGGGAATCCAAAGAAGGACCTCCATTCACAACACAGACACGCCCTTGTTTCTGACTAAAGCACAGGCAATGAAAGCAAAAATAGACAAGTAAAACTACACTGATCTAAAAAGCTTCCGCACCCCAAAGGGAACAATCAACAGAATGAAAAAGCATCTTATAGAATGGGAAACAATATTTGTAAACCATACATCTGACTGGGTGCTAATACCCAAAATTTGTATTTAATTTAAATAACTCAATATCAAAAACAAACAGATGAACAAAATAAAACCCTTATTGAAAATGGAAAAAGACCTCAATAGATATTTCACCAAAAACGGCAAACAAGTGCCCAATGTATATATGAGAAGGTACTCATTTATCATCAGGAAATGTAAATCAAAACCGCAATGAGATATGGCCTCACGTCTTTCAGGAAGGCTATTATCAAGAAGACAAAAGATAACAAATGTTGGCAAAGAGGTACAGAAATTGGAACTCTTAGGGACTATCGGCAGGAATGTAAACTGGGGCAGCTGCTATGGAAAGCAGTATGGGGTTTCTCAAAAAATTAAAAGTGTAACTACCACGTGACCCAGCAATCTCACTTCTGAGTATATATCTAAAGGAAATGAAATCAGGGTTTTGAAGAGATATCTGCACTCCCACTTAACTGCAGCATTACTCACAATACCAATACAAGGAAACAATCTTAATACTCATCGATAAATGAATGGATTTTAAAAATGTGGTATATACATACAATGGAATAGTATTCAGTCTTGAAAGAGAAGGAATCCTGCCATTTTTGCCAACACAGATGAATCTAGAGGACCTTATGCTGAGTAAAACAAGCCAGCTGAAGAAGGAAGGACAAATGCAGCATGATAGCACACATGAGTTATCTAAATCATCAAATCATCATTATCAAATTCATAAAAGTCAGGGGTGAGAGGAGAGGGAAATGGAGTTGCTGTTCAATGGATACAAAGTTTCAATTATGGGGCACCTGCCCGGCTAAGTGGGACAAGCATCTGACTCTTGGTTTCCCCTGGGATTCAGATTTCAGTGTCGTGAGGTCAAGTCCCTGGTTAGGCTCTGCGCAAGGCGCCCAAGTCTGCTTGAGACTCTTTCTCCCTTTCCCTCTGCCCTTTCCCCACTTGCCTGCCCTCTCTAAATAAATAAATAAGTAAAATCTTTAAAAAAATAAAAGTTTCAGTTATGTAAATGGATAAGTTCTGAAAATCTGCTGTAAAGCATAAGGCCTATATTTAGCTAACAATATTGCATTGTGCACTTAAAAAATGTTGTTAAAAGGATGGATCTCACAGTATTTTCAGTACACACTCATAAAGAGAATAAAGAAGCACTGGGAAGTAACGGATACATTTATAACCTTTATTACAAAGATTGTCTCAAGGATGTATGTGTGTGCTCAGGCTCATTAAATTGTACACATTAAATACATACAGGTTTTGGTATATCAACAATATCAATTATACTACAACAAAACTTTTTTTCAAGTAATGATCTCTTAGCAAAGTTTTGATGGTATACAGAAAAATTTATAAATTTAAAATACTACTCTAAAGTCATGTAACTCTAAAGATACCAATGACATTTTAAAACAATCATTACTCATTAAAATTTGTCTTTTATTTTAAGATCTATTTATTTATTTGAGAGCCAGCTTACATGTGCAAGCGGGGGAGGGGCAAAGAGTGAGGGAGAATGAGAAGCAGACTCCCTGCTGAGTGTGGAGCCAGAGGCCCAGGACTATGAGTTCATAACCTGAGCTGAAATCAAGAGTTGGCCTTTTAACCAACTGAGCCACCCAGGTGCCCAAAATTTCTGTCATTTAAACAAACATTTTTATGAAATCTTATATATATTAGGTACAAAATAAACATAAAAATAACTCCATATTTTAGGAAATGAATCTTTTTCAAAGCTATGTTTACCTGTATACTTCTTAAAGAGAAATATATTTTAAAGTGTACTTTACATAAAATGTAAAGTGATTAGTTCCATACAGACTATAAATGAAAAAACTGGTTATAATGACATTGCTATTTTATTTTATTTCATTTTTTTTTAAAGATTTTATTTATTTGACAGACAGAGATCACAAGTAGGCAGAGAGGCAGGCAGAGGGAAGGAGAGAGAGAGAGAGAGAGAGGGAGGAGGAAGCAGGCTCCCCACGGAGCAGAGAGTCCGATGCGGGGCTCGATCCCAGGACCCCGGGAACATGACCTGAGCTGGAGGCAGAGGCTTTAACCCACCGAGCCACCCAGGTGCCCCGACATTGCTATTTTAAAGATTTAATATCATATTTTACTGAGTATTGTATTTCAAAAATAAGATGGGGCTTATCAAACTAGATATGATAAAAAAATGTGGCAAGAGGACTTCTTTGAGAATCACAAACTAAATATGATGAAAATAATAAAAATTTTAATGCTAAAAAACTAATAAACTATTATAGTAGCATAATCCAAAATTTATAAAAATATAAAGATAACATATAGATCTTGTTTATTCAGTTCATTAAACATGCATTGGATAACTATATTTGTGAGTAGTCAAATCCATAGAAAATATGAAAAGGATAGAAAAATAGGCTAATGGAGCATACTCTCAATAAAGCAGCAATCAGGAAGCAGTAATTTTATATTAAGTTCCATTTCATTTTAGTTATTTTAAAATCATCAAAATAATTCCAGGAAATAAGGGAAGATAGATATGGATCAACTTGGACAAAAGTCGCTCAGTATGGTTATTGCTATAAAATGATTACTCTTTAAAATAATTAATCTAAGATTTGGCATTAAAATTATTTTACTATTATTTGAACTATATTTTAAGGGTAATGCATTATGAAAAATGTTTTGGTTTAAAATATGTAGTCACTTTTGGATGCTTGAGACTTATAAGAAAACATTAAATTGGCCTTTAATAAACACTAGATCAAAATTTAAGTTTGAAGAAATTGAATCAATTTTCTGCAAAAATATTTGTGAAAGGCTCATAGAATGGCTTTACTTAGGAATAAAATTAAAAAAAAAAAAAAAAACACTGAAAGAGTTTGAAACATTCTTTAGCCCTTCAGTGCCCCACCCAGAAACTTTAAACTTTGTCGCTTTCTTAGGCTTGCCAACATCACCATCTCTTCGCCTATGGGTATTCTCCAAAGCCCTAAATCCTCTGCCCACCTACACTGCAGATTGGTAGTAGTGTTAAGAAATTAACGCCTAAAATAAAATCTTTAAAAAATAAATAAATAAAATAAAATAAAATAAAGGGATGCCTGTGTGGCTCAGTCAGTTAAGCTGCTGCTTTCAGCTCAGGTCATGATCCCCAGGTCCTGGGATCATGGGATCAAGACCCACATCAGGCTCTTTGCTCTGCAGGGAGACTGCTTCTCTCTCTGCCTCTGCCTGTCACTCTGCCTGCTTGTGCTCTCATTCTCTCAATCTCTCTCTCTGACAAATAAATAAAATCTTTTTTTAAAAAAATTAACACTTTCAAGAGCATATCTCAATAAATGTCTGATAGGAGTTTTTATGTGCATATACCAGCTCTCTTAAGATAATTTTGAGGCATGTGTTTTACACTATTTTCCAGAATTTCCCCCTTAAAATAAGGTCCAGACACTCAAAAGGCGGATAGTGTGCCCACTGTTAACCTCTCCTTACTTAACTGCCCCACTCCCATGCTGATGTTCCCTGCACCCCCCAAATAAACTACTTTCACTCATTTTCTTTGCTCTGGACTTGGTTCTGGGTGAAGCCAAATCCAGATACAAATATGCTTCTTCTTAGTCACTTAACTTTCAATAACATAGAATCTATATTAAGCATCTACAGGTTGTATATGAATGAATTATGATAAAAGGGGAAAGTTCGATGAATGAGACTAGTGCATGTCATATAACTATGTAGAATAGTACTGATACTGTAAAATAGAAGCCATCAGATAAAAATATCTTCAGTTCCCATGAACAGTGTGATATCTTTCCCCCTGTGTAAGTTTAATCTTCACACATGCTAGGGAGCCCATTTTCCCTTCTCATCTCTAGAGCCTCCAGGTCCACTTTATTCCAATGCGTTCTCTCTGATTTCTTTCTATGGCATCAGTTATCACTTACAGGCTTTCGGGTATCTATCTTCAGTTCCTAGATCTCGCCCAATATTCAGATCCACAGAGCAAATTCCTAACTGAACATTTCCAGTCAGATATTCCACAGGCATCTCAAACTCAAAACATCCAACACTCCAATCATTACAATTCGCACCACTGGTCCTATTTTTTCTCCCGTGTATGAAATCGAGTTTTCCAAAAAAGAAACTTTAATTTTATTATTGCTCTGGTTCTCTTCTTTACCTCCATATCCAACTAATTTAAAGGCATGTAATCCTAACTCCCAAGCACTGCTACCTCCACAATTTCCACCTATTAAAATATCTCACTGAGTATATATCTCACTGATATACATATATCATCGCCAGTGTATTGACTATCGGCTCAAGATTTTTGTCTGCCTAAAACTCACTTTCCCATTTCTCCACCACAGGCTAATTTATTTTCATATTTCAAATTCTAAATTATATATATATACTTATTCATGTGTTCAATAAAACCATTTTGAATGTCAACATGGTGTCAAGATTTATTGTGGACACTAAGAATAAGTACATCAGTGAATAATATAGACAGAGTTCATGCTCTGCTGGGTCTCAAACAAAAGCATGGGAAGGAGTGACATGAGGTGTTATGGAGGAAAATAAATTACGGTTGGTGAATAAAACATCATGGAGAGAACAGAGTGGCCAGGGAAACCAGTCTGATGAAATGTATATCGGAGCAGAGACCTGCATGAACTAAGGGAGTGAATTATACAATTATTTACGGGGAGCAGTTTCCAAGATGATAGAACAGCCAGAATAAAGATGCCCTTAGGTAAAAGTAGGCTGTATGTATGATTTAGGAAAAACAGATATCAGTTTTTTATATCTCACTGTCCTGACATTTTTGGTCTGTTTTATATGACTCTCCTCTGAGTTTTTACAGTATACTGTCCCTCTATCCTATAAACTGATAGACTTTATGTAATAATCACCTGCTTGGTGACTTTTTTAGACTCCTAAGCAAACACTTCAAGGACAGAGTCACTGTCTAACATATTCTCTGGGCCTGGTGTACAGTGTCTATAATAAAAAGCCTCAATATACATCTTATCAAAAATAAAAGTATAAGAAGGCATTCATATACAAACATACAAACACATATGTCTGTATATATACATTTTTTTTCATTTTTGCCCCATTTTTAAATATTTGCTTACGTATGTTTCCAACCATGAACTAAAAAAAATAATAATAATAAGTAAATAAAACCCGTGAACTGGACACAAGGCATGGGTGGCTCCCAAGACCCATTCACTTTCCACTTCCCACTCGCGCGTTAGACAAGCCCGGCTGCCGCCTGGGTTGGCTCTGCCTACCTGGGCTCCTGGGGCTTCTCACTCTTAGAATCCGGCACAGCATGGCCGAGCAGGGCAAAGGTGGCTCCCAGAGAGCCCATGGTGGGTAGAGAGCCAAAGGCCTGCCTTGACCTTCCCCACTGGGGATCCAGCCGGCTTTCCCTGCTCACACCTACCAGAGCGGGAGGGCGGCGGGGGTGGGGCAGCCCTGCAGTGGCCACCACGTGGCAGAGCTTCTGCGTCTGCGCCAGCTGATTGAGCGCAGCTTCAGCTGCGGGGCCCCACCATCTGGCTCCTCCCCTCCTCCACCAGCTTCTGCAGGTCTCCATGAAGATATTTCTTAGTAACCCATATGTATGTTAAAATATACATTACATGCATATAACATGAAGTGTATAAATTAAGTATATCTGTATTATATGTATGCATACACATCGTACTCGTTCTTTTTCTGGAGAAATCTGACAGGTTATTTGATACTGAAAGTGGTTCTGCAGAACATGATCTTAAGGATGAGTTTTCTGAATTGAGTCCAGAGTTTTTGGAATGGGTTCTCAACCTGATTATATTTTAAAGATGTTCATCACTCTGTTTCTGGTGGTAAAGAAGGCAGTGGTATCTATGGTGTGATGCAGCAGTACAGACAGGCAAAATATCATTGCTCAATATTCTTTTTTTTTTTTTTTTTTTTTAAATACCATCTTGGGGGCACCTAGGTGGCCCAGTCCGTTAAGCCTGTGCCTTTGGCTCAGGTCATGATCCCAGGGTTCTGGAATCAAGTCCCACTGCAGGCTCCCTGCTCAGCATGGAGTCTGTCTCTCTCTTTCTCTGTGTGCTGCTCTGCCTACTTGTGCTCTCTCTCCCTGTCAAATAAATAAATAAAACCTTTAAAAAATATACCATTTTAGGGACGCCTGGGTGGCTTAGTTGGTTAAGCATCTGCCTTTGGCTCAGGTCATGGTACCAGGGTCCTAGGATCATGTCCCATTTCAGGTTCCTTGCTCAGTGAGGAGCCTGCTTCTCACTCTGCCTGTAGCTCCCCCTGTTTGTGCTCTCTCTCTGTCTGTCTCTGACAAATAAGTAAATATATTCTTTAATAATAATAATAATAATAATAATAATACCATTTTAGGTTCACCTGGGACTTAGTCTAGTAAGCCTGGGACTCTTGGTTTCGGCTTAGGATCAGAGTCCTGAGATTGATGGGTGTTGGGCTCCACACTCAGTGAGGAATCTGCTTGAGTTTCTCTCTCCCTCTCCTTCTGTTCTCCCCCTCCATGCTCGTGCTCTCTCTCTCTCAAAATAAATAAATCTCTAAAAATACCATTTTAATGAAGCATTCTTCAACATCTCTTTTTAGTTTTGGATAAATATGTGCAAATTTAAAACCTTTACTGTCTTCATTGAACTGTCTTTTAAAGTGCTAAAGGCTTAATTATTTTCCATGGGGTAGGATGAGTATTTTCAGTTAATTTTTTATATTGAAATACAACACACATCTAGAAAAGATGAAAGGCATATATGTATATAGCTCTTTAAATTATCAAAAAGTTAGCATACCTATTTAAATATTGCCTAGGCTAACAATAGGACAGCATCTCAAACACCTCCTTTCATGCCCTTTCTGATTACTACTATTTCGTTTCAGGTCATGATCTCAGGGCTGTGAGATCAAGCGTCAGCGTCTATACTCCCTTTTTAAATTTTAATCTCTTTATAACATAGGTTGAGATAGCTATCTTTCCTGACAGCTCTTTGAGTATTTGATAATTACATATGAGACAGAATAATGTATAATATGAAAATTGTACTAAGGTTTTTTGAAATAATTATGTTTATTTTTTTAAGGGACTCCTGTTAAAAATAAATGATAACAACAAAAAATTAAAACAACAGAAACAACCAATGGTTGTTACAGGAAAAAAAAAGAAGCAATGCCAAACAGAAACTTTCTTTACTAAAATATAATAAAAAAGATCATAGTTCACCACATTTGAATGGTCTGATATTGAAGAGATCCAAATCAGAAGATTCGAGGAGTCACTGTATGCTAATCCGGGTAAAGCTAAGGGTGTGAACAAAGGAAAGTGATTTTTATTTATGTCTCTATGAATTCACTTATTGATAACTAAATTATGTGATGCTTACAAGTTGCTTATCTTACTAACTCTGATCAAGTCAATGTTGGTAGGAACTATGTGTCTAAAATTATACTGTATAAGTTCTAAACACAATGCTACACTGTATTAACTAGGGACATGCAAAAGGCTCACCCACCTTGTTGCATCCTTTATTGTCAAAGAGGTAGCTTGAAACAAACAGAAGGTATACAGTATACTTTTTAAAAAAGTAAAACTTCCAAGTTCTTTCTAAAACATGGAAGTTTGCATATTTAACATTAAACTGATTATGAAATAATCAAAGTAAGATCCTTATTTCATTAAAATATTCAGTAATGTGGCAGGATACAAAATCATTGCACAGAAATCAGTTGCTTTCTTATACACTAACAATGAAAATACAGAAAGGGAAATTATTAAAATATTTAAAACATGTTTAAGGTTTTATTGAGGACTAGAAACTACATCTAACGATCTATTCTCATCATATTTTCAGTTCTGACTCAATTATCTTAGCAATTGAAAATATATTAACTTCTATCACTTTGTTTCTGTTAGTTAGAAACTCCAAGTCAGGGTATAAATACTTGAGATGTAGGACAACAAATAAAGTTTCCCTAGAGCCACCCAGAGCACTTATAACAGGTGGTTATGGGCCAGTACTTTAAAAATAAAAAAAATAAAATGACCAAATATTTTAACTGATTTACAAACTATCAAATGATTGACTTATGAACCTATTTGTAAACATTATCATATTTGGTGGGTACTGTTTACAAAGAAACTTATTTCAGATTTATTTCCCTTGTGGCTTATTAACATTAGGACTAAGTCAGAGTGTATCCATGTGTATCTATCTATGTATATCTATCTATATACATATATTTAGAGAAAGAAATAGATTTATCTGTAGTGGAAATGTAGACAATGTCAAACTTTAAAAATTTAGTTCATCATAATAATTGTAATATATTATGAATACTTTGATTGCAATAGCACTAAGTGCAATGCAAACACTTGATTGATTGATTGATTGGTTGATTTGGGTCCAAGTATTTTTTGTCAAATAAAGAACATACTGATTGCATTATCAAAATTTTGTTTGTAGCAGAATTATCTGAGTAGGTATCAAGCCAGTAGGTCTCTGATGACCTTGTATACCTATATCTCTGATGGATACCACCTTTTAGTGCCAGTCAGTTATACCATCATTACCCATGGATGGTTCCTCCAGTGAGATGCTAAGTTTAGGCTCAGATTTTCCTTTTTTTTTTTCCCCTCCCCAAAGTAAGAACTTGAGAAAAATGAGTCACATATGACATCACCAATGATAAAACAATTCCTTAGCAGTAAGTTAGATTTTGAATGATACCCAGACACAGAAATGGTCTGTTACTAAACACTTTCCTAATTTTTATCTCAAAGAATAATCCTGGAAGAATGCATAGGAAGAGTCAATAAGTTTACATTGTATGAGTCTGTGTGCAAACTTACATCTAAAAGGAACAGCATGCAATATAAGTAAGTAAGTAAATAAATAAATAAATATTTTTAATCAGATAGAAATAAAAGAACTGCATGCCTATTAATGTAGCACTAGAAGACCTGAACTAAAGGTGTGGTGTGGTGAAAATAATTAATGTAAAAGCTGTGTGGTGAAAATAATTAGTTTAAAAGCTGTTTTGACTAGCACTTGTCTACATTTATACCTGAAAAATAGAAAACCTGGTCATTCTGTGACATTTTCCTGTAGTGGAAGATGACAATAGAAGTATGACTATAATAATTTAGAACTCTAGTCAGATCATGCTCCTTTAAAGGTGGTCTTCACATAGTAATGGGAAAAAAAGAGAGTTGTTAACAAGTGTACACTTGAGCATTCAGCTGAGTTAGGGCATGCCAATTATTCCTCCTATGTGAATAATCAGATAAATTGAGATTCCTTTTGCAAACCAACTAATCAACAACGAGGAGGATGACCATAACTACAGCAAAACCCTGATTAACCATAAGAATTAATTCCAAAGAGGAAAGCAATAACTACTGCCTCCAAAAGAAAAGCACATATAATTATTTTTCAGAAAGAAAGTAAATTATTTCTTAATAATCCCTACTGTCTTTGAATATAGATGTCTCCTATTTCAAGAGAGTCAAACTTAATGAGTAATGAGGAGAAAGAAAATTTCTAGTTTCTCTGTATTTAAAATGTCTCAGTTAAATATTACAAATCAACACATGTCTTTTGAAATTCCTAATTTTTGTCTATTTTGAGGGACAAATTAAGAGTAAAATTAAAGCATGGGGCATGTATTTTAAAACAAATATCATTATTCAGTACTCAGTTGGTAAAGAAAAAATAATAGGGGCGCCTGGGTGGCTCAGTGGGTTAAGCCGCTGCCTTCGGCTCAGGTCATGATCTCAGGGTCCTGGGATCGAGTCCCACATTGGGCTCTCTGCTCAGCAGGGAGCCTGCTTCCTCCTCTCTCTCTGCCTGCCTCTCTGCCTGCTTGTGATCTCTGTCTGTCAAATAAATAAATAAAATTTTTTAGAAAGGAGCAAAGCTCTCAACCTTTAGCGGCATCAGAATTTCCTGGAGGAATTATTAAAACATAGATTGATTGGCCCACCCACAGAGTTTCTGACTCAGTAGGACCCAGATAATTTGCATTTCTCACATGGTCCCAAATTATACTTATGCTGTTGGTTTTGGAATGATACTTCTAAAACCCTGCTTTAAGACTATGATACACAGAATTATTTATTTTTACTTTAATCATTCAACAAAAGAAGAATTCTCAGGAGACATGAATGTGCTGTGTGATAATTCATTTAAATTTGATATGAGGATGAAAAAATAAGCAATATATGGAAAGGAAATAAAGACATAGAATATTGCCATCATGTGTAGAAGATGTGGGTAGACTCTGCATGAATGTATTTGACTACTACAAAGGAGAGATATGCACAGCAGACCTACTGAAAGTTTATATATATATATATATATATTTAAAGATTTTATTTATTTATTTGACAGAGAGAAATCACAAACAGGCAGAGAGGCAGGCAGAGAGAGAGGAAGGGAAGCAGGCCCCCTGCTGAGCAGAGAGCCTGATGTGGGACTCGATCCCAGGACCCTGAGATCATGACCTGAGCCGAAGGCAGCGGCTTAACCCACTGAGCCACCCAGGTGCCCCTGAAAGTTTATATTTGACAAGCAAAATAAATTCCATCTACAATAAGACAGTTTACCCCATCAGAATAGCTATAATTGAACAATATCAATTCATGACATGATTTGGTTGTACTTAGAACTTGTATTTATTTCTGGTTGTGCAAAATATTATATTATTTTTATAAAATGATTTGTCAGGAGTTTGTTTGCTTTAATATTTTGTTTATTTATTTTTACAGAGATAGAGTGTATGCCTGAGGGCACATGAGGGGAGGAGCAGAGGAAGAGGGAGAGAAGCAGACTCTCTCTGCTGACCACAGAGCCTGACTTGGGGCTTGATCTCACAGCCCTGAGATAATGACCTAAGCCCAAATCAATAGTCAGTAACTTAACCAACTCAGGCATCCAGATGCCCTGCTTTGTTAAATTATTTAAAATGTTAACCATACACTTAGCCTGTGATTCATCCATTTTATTCCTAGATATAGTGCCAGGGGTAATGAAAACACATGTCAACTAAGGAAGTTTTATCTATATTAGTCTAAACCTGTAAATAACACAAAATCTATCAATGAGTGAATGAATAAAGAAAATGATCTGCGTATAACATAGGGTGAATCTCAAAAACACACTGAGTGAAAAAAGTCAGACACAAAAGTTTAAGTTTTAAAAGTAAAGTTAATCTATGATGATTGAAATCATATCATTGTTTTTCTAGGATTGGGGGGAGAATAAGTGAATAGATAAATGCATATATCTGTTTATGGAAATATTCTATTACTTGATTGGATGGTCAGGGGAATAATATCACTAAGATGCAGCAGATCAGGTTTACCATATGACTGGATATTGTTGGTAATGGTGGAAAAGAAAAAAATATGGTGACATGTTTTGAGCCTACATAAAAGAATGTATAATGATGTTAATAAGTGAAATAGAAAAACAGTAAAAAAGTAGCATTTATCGGTGTATTCATTTTATAGCTATGTAATAAATTACCATAAATGTAGCAGTTTAAAACACACATTTATTATTTCACAGTTTTTGTAGCTCAGGAGTCCAAGCAAGATTTAACCGGTTATCTTCTTCAGGGCTCATAAGGCTGCAATCAAATCATTAGCCACACTGCCTTCTTTTTCGGATGCTGAAATGGTGAGAAATTCACTTCTGAGATTTCTTAGGTTGTTGCAATAATTAATTTTCCTATAGCTATAAGACATATGGCAGCTTGACACTTCAAAACCAGTAATGGAAAGACAAAGGAAGAGGGAGATGGGAAGCAAGAGAGAGAGTGAGAGCAAGAGAGAGAGATACTAGCCAGATGGGTACTACAGTCTTGGCAATCTTTTGTAATACAACCACAGACATCTTACCACCTTTGCAATATTTTATTGTTTACATCAAGTCACATGTCTTCCTGCTGTGAAGGGGAAGGATTAATACAAGAGTGTGAACACCAGGAAACAGAGATCATGATCATGAAGGTCACCTTAAAGTCTGTCCTCCACTGTAAATAAAAATTATTTTAGATTTGTTGAATTTGTAAATTTGTGAATTTCCTGTGCCTATGTCAAGAAGGTAGTAAAAACTTTGGCCTTGGTGAGATGGTGGAGTACTAGACTATTTCTATCATATACTTTTTGGATTGGCATCTACTCTTTCCACCACTTAAGTTTTTCTCCATAAAGGGATATATAATGAAAAATAATTATTACAAAGAAAATTGGATCTTCTTAGTGATACCAACATGGTCAAGTTTGCTATGGGTGTATAAAAAAAACCTTGATATTGATGATACTCCACATGTTTTGAATGAAAAAAGTACCACAGTTGTTGCAAAACTGAAACAGCTTCAGGCAAATGGAACCAATTGTGAAAACATCTGAAGATCCAGAACCTACAAGGTAGATGCAGTCAACCAGAGATGGCCAGATACTGTTCGACTACCTACCTGCTGGACAGGTGTGGTTTTAGGAAGGAATATTTAGATACACTCTAAAGATAGGCAGAATTCCAATATGAATGTGGGAATCACTCTGGAGTAGCAGAATCTTTACTTCTTGATTGTGTTGATTCCAATGCCAGACAGAAACACTTTGCTTTCACTCGGAAAAACTGGCCTCTGAAATCTTAGCATAGAACTGGGATGCAGCTATGGAAGAGCTATTATGGTTAAATAGAGAATGAATCTGTGGGTTCTCCACTTCAATCTTTTCAGCATTGGCCAATCCACTGCCTCTGTGTTTTTTCTTCACCCACCTCAAAGGGCATAATAACATTACTGATCTCTTCCTTTACCAGCCACCATATCATAATGCAATTCCGACAACGTGTCCACATATTCTGCATTGTTTTGATACATCCATCATTTCAAACAAAGATGTTTGAAAACGCCAGCAAGTACTAAAAGATCTGGTTAAAGTCATTCAACAGAGTTTTACACATGTAAAGACCCAATTACAAAATGCGGTGAATACTTATGTGTTAACTTAGACTTCGTGTCTTGGAAAAAGCTGAAGGAGTGTGAATCAGTTCTTGTGAATGACTTCTTGGTGGCTTGTCCTGAGAATTTCAATTAAAATGCTTATCTTTTCATATATGAGACTTTTTGTGGCACCCACCTGCATATCAGCCTTAACACATGGGCAGACAAACCGAACACGACTCTGGAAGAAGCTGAAAAGTGGATTGTCAATTTGATTAGAATGCAAGACTGCATACAAAGACTGATTCTAAGTTAGGCCATGTGGTTATGGGTAACAATGCAGTCTCACCCTATCAGCAAGTGATTGAAAAGACCGAAAGCCTTTCATTTAAACACCAGATGTTGGCCATGAAAGAGGAAACTTCATCAGAAAACTGGGTCAGAGGTTTTTTTTTTTTTTTTTAAAGATTTTATTTATTTATTTGACAGAGAGAAATTACAAGTACACTGAGAGGCAGGCAGAGAGAGAGAGAAGGAAGCAGGCTCCCTGCTGAGCAGAGAGCCCGATGTGGGACTTGATCCCAGGACCCTGAGATCATGACCTGAGCCGAAGGCAGTGGCTTAACCCACTGAGCCACCCAGGTGCCCCAAGGGTCAGGGTTTCTAACTGGGCAACTCAGGACTCTGACTTCTACTGAAGAACTGTGCAAACACAAGATGAAAAAACTATAAAATAAAGATGAAATAATAAAACCATTATATAAAGGGTGACATATGTTTTAGAAGCACTTAATACACTGAATATAAATTTTGAGAAATTTGAATAAAATTTACTGTTACATTAAAAAAGAAGATAGTAGAACATACAAAATGATTTCTGATTACTTAAGACTACAAATATTTAATATTTGAACAGTATGCTGATAATGGCTCACACCTTCCATTACATTTCTGGGATATAAAAGAAAATAACTTAATGTCAATCTTAATGTCAATTTCTTTATTTTAGAATAACATAAGGTGATTTTTTTTTTCAGCATGATGCAGGAAAGGAAAGGAATAAATTTGCCCACCTAGATCAATTGGGCTATTAAGTTTTAAGAATAATTTGCAGGAAACATAATGAGAGATATTTTTAAGGTGCAAAGTTATGCGCTAGCATAAAACAAGAGCAAGGAAGCAAGGATGAATATCAGTTCTGTACCAGTGGAGCCATTGACCATATGTTCTCTTCTCTAGTCCAAGGATAAGATAAATCATCATCTCAATGCTGATAATCATTTCTGTCCGTCAATTCTCTAGCAATCTGTCTCAAATCCCTACTAAAGGAACATAGATAAAAGATGATCACGTGGCTCAAGATTAATGGCTGAGCTATAACAGTTGGGCAAAAACTTTGCAAACTCCCAGGCAGGTTTAATAAGGGAAAAGACACTTTGTCATGGGCCATTCAATCTGTAGGACTTTGGTGGGGATCTTTTGGGAATGTTGATAGTAATTTACTAAGTATAAAAAGTAAGGTCAAAATAGTAATTATTGATGGAATAATTAGATATATGGATAAAACAACTCTAGACAGATTCTTCAATAGGTAGTAAGTATGAACAAAAATGACACAATGGAGAAAATAATCATAGAAAAGATATTAGAGAATATTTAGAGACCATTTAAAAATAAACTGGGCTGAAGCAGAGATAAAAATCTGCTAAAGATTTCATAGAGCAGTAGTTCCAACAGGAAATCTAACTGAAATGAACAACAGTGAGGAAGTTAAATTTCAAGTGTAAATTTAACTTACTTTTGGTTGAAAATCTCATTGACTTAGGAAATAGAATATTATAGGTAAAGGATCTCTGAATTTATGGGAGGACTTTTAAGTAGTAGAACCAGATTAACATAGAAACACCTTCAGTTACAGAAGGAGTTGGGGAATATGAACAGTAACAGCAGGGGGAACAGGAGCCCATGTTAGGGCAGAGAACAGATATACTATTCCACTAATTCAGTTTGGAAAGGACTTGCTGTTGGGAGCAGAGTTATGTTAGGTAATATGTATCTCCCAGTTGAAGAGTTCCATCAACCCTTGGATTTTCAAACAGAATTTCAAGTGTCTATGTACAGACATAGTCTTTGGAGAATAATTTTTATGCCTTACATAAAATTCTCATTGGGATATATAACCTCAAAAAACTGTTAAGATGTAAAACCCTGTTAGAACTAAACTATATTTTTAAAAAGAATCCATCTCCCTTTAAGAGTAAAGAGGACCAAGGACATAATGAGGCTTATGTGCTGAAATCGACAAACTCTAGCCCTTGTCATATATTTACCAAGGAGGAAGCCCAGGAAATTCGTTATATGTAGAATGGTGTTTCAGAATACAAGAGTTGAATTTCTTCTGTAGATATCTTTGTTGTTGTTGCTCAGGCCCAGAAAATAAAAACCAAGGAATAACTAGCTATAGATGTTAAAAGTAATATATTTAAATGAGGAACAAAAAACACTTTTTCTAATTATTAGTAATTGCATAGGCATTTAGGAAAGCATCACTTATCGCACTCAAATACAGTTCGATTAGGCCATTCCTGAAGTTAAGGTTTTATAGAAATGGACTCCCTAGAGATTACTGCACATCGTGATTTTAGAAAAAGACTTGTTAAAGAAAAAATTCACTGGATGATATTTAACAGGCAATGAGGACTATGTTCAAGACTACTCCAATAGGGGTCAGGAGTATTGCAACAGGTCAGAAAAACTGAGCTCAACTCCACCAACACAAAAGGCAGGAGGACTTTTAACACTAGGATGAACTACGGGAAAAATTCTGGAAGATGTTATGGGAGAGGGAGGTTGGTCAATTTGGTTAGGTCATCTCTGTTTGCTAACTGGTACTAATCTAAATTTGGCTCTTACCCACCCTCAGAGACTAAGAGATAGACACTTGTTCCTGGAAGACTATATTTCAAAGGGATGACTCCCAGATGCCTGTGAAAAATATTCCTGGGTTTTTTGTGGGTTTTTTTTAACATTTTTTTTAAAGATTTTATTTATTTGTCAGAGAGAAAGAGGGAGCAAGAGCGAGCACAGGCAGACAGAATGGCAGGCAGAGTCAGAGGGAGAAGCAGGGTCCCTGCCAAGCAAGGAGCCCGATGTGGGACTTGAACCCAAGATGCTGGGATCATGACCTGAGCCAAAGGCAGCTGCTTAACCAACTGAGCCACCCAGGCGTCCCTATTTCTGGGTTTGTAAAACCAGCAAGAGGCTGGGAGAAGATTCACATCTCAAAAAAGTAGAAAAATAGTTCACAATTGTAGTTTCTAATGTAAACAAAAGGAAGGAAGGTCAGAGGCTTGGAGTCAGGAAGAAATCTAACTTTTAGTAGAGCTAAAGGGAATATTGGTCAGACTCTTCTGTTTTTCAATACTTTCTTTATACAACAACTATATATACAACCAAAATAGCTTTAGTCCTTATATGGAAATTTGAAATTAGTAGTGTTTTCCTTTAACAAAATCTATGGAAGATCTTTGACTTGGAACTGCTGTACCAAACACAGTTACTACAAAACAGAGAGTGCTATGTTTCTACTTGCCACTTTGAATTTACTAAACCATTCAATTTTCTTTGAAGTTAAAAAAAAAAAAAGTATATGCACACATATTTGAAGGGCTTACTATATCACATATGCAGCTTGTGAAGTGTTTCTTCTAGAGTTTTAAGGCTTTTGCTGAATTGGCTGAATTTTGTATACTGCAGTAAAGCTAACTATTCTTTTGCTTACACTGCTGTAAATTTTGCTTATTGTTATGTATAATGTATGAAGAAGCACAAATGTACAATGTATCTTTTGCAGGAAGATTATGAACTAAATCAAAAGTATTTCCAATATAAATAATAAAAGAGAAAAGACAATTTAAAATAGAACCAGAGAAGCTTAGGCACACAAATAAAATTTCCAGAGCTACTTCAGAAAACAAATTATCTAAGGCAGGTTGTGAGTACAGGGCTTGGCTATTGTTAGAACTCACTGTAGATATTTTTCATTCGATACGTGCAACTTAATGCCGCAGCTTTCTTTAATTTCTGATGAAAGTTAATCACTTAATTTTTTTACTTCACTTATATCTGATTGGGGGGTGGGGCGGGGAATAAAGTATTATCCACAAAAGAAAGGAGAGGATATTTGTTAAATGGGGAGATTTTTCTAAAACCTAATTGGTAATACTAAGGATTCAAACTACTGGTAGAGAAACTATTGAAAGATGAAAAAAATAAAGAATTCTTTTTGACACCAAGCCAAAAAAAAAAAAAAAAAAAAAAAGGAAGAAGTATAGTAATTAGGGGTGCCTGCGTGACTCAGTCATTGAGCGTCTGCCTTCGGCTCAGGTCATGATCCCAGGTCCTGGGATCAAGCCCCACATCGGGCTCCTTGATTGGCAGGAAGCCTGCTACTCCCTCTTCTACTCCCTCTGCTTGTGTTCCCTCTCTTGCTGTGTCTCTCTCTGTCAAATGTATAAATAAAATCTTTTTTTAAAAAATAAAGAAAGATGTCTCTAAAAAAGAATCCTCTTAGACACTGGATGAAGTCACTATGACATAACTTAGTCATTTCTGGAAAACGACAAGGGAACAAATGACCCGAAACAGGAGAGTGTTTTAATGTAACTTCTCTCAATTTAATACATAAGTAAACTTGAAATACAAGCAATTCTGAACCAATGAAACCATTATTCCTCAGTTTAGTAACATTGTTGGCTGTATCACCTGGACAAAAAATATTTAAGGGACAGTCCAAATTGTTCTGTCGCATTTTCTAAGTGATGAATGGTGTCCAGATCTCTCTTGGCTAGTATGGATTAGAAATACAGAAAATATATTTAGTAGTCTTTCAGAAAGACAGGATTTGCTCATAAATCTAAATGGTGCTCTTTCAAATTAAGTGTACATAAACCAGTTGTCTTTCAGAAAAGCAATCAGGGTAGTGACCAAATGTAAATTTCATAGAAGAAACAGACCACGATCAAGTTAATATCTTTGGCATATTGTACTGTCCTAAGAGAGTGAAAAACTCTATGTGTGTGTGTGTGTGTGTGTGTGTGTGTGTGTGTGTGTAGTCATAGTTTTTTTGTTTTCTTTTTTGCCTGTACTAAAATTATTCACTCTGAATATGTGCATTCAAACTCTAATATCATTATTATATTCATTGTACTTGTCTCTATGCTTTACTACTAATTTTATGGTTTTTGAATATTTGAGTCTGCAATACAGATAACCTCAACATTTCTTTTTATGTTTTAGTATCTTGACTTCATCCTAAAATCTCACTTTCATTGAAAAAAAATATACGTCCTGAATAGAAAATCTCTGAGTATATTTACATTTGATTTGTCACCTCCAGTTCTAATTTTTTCTTTTCATTAAATTATCAATCTCAACTTTAAGTCTTTTATAACTGATTTCATCTTACAGAACCATAAAATATTCAATTTCCCTGTTTGCTTAAATAACCATTAACAGAAATCATATATATCAGATTTGTTTAAAGCTTTTGAGTAGATAGAAGAGAAATGGGATATAATAAGACTTTCAGCAAAAATGTTAATAAGTTGTTTGTAGTCGTATCTATTTCATTTCAGATTATCACCAAAATTTCCTCTTTTTTTCCTTCCACATATTTGTGGTACTTCATTTTCTTTCTGAGTTCACAGGTGCCCCAGCAAGTCAAATTTCATTTGATACTGTTATATGGAGAAATTCACCTGCATTTAGTCAGTCATGGCAATCTGGCTTATCAAGCATTTCCTGGTTTTATCAAAAAGAGGTGATTATATATTCCTATATAATCAAATTATATACTTGGGTAAAATTACACAACTTTAGAGAAAGGGGAAATTATTTTTTGTATTAAAGAGCATCTTGGCACTATTTTTCATATTTTATGTTATTTTCCTCAAAATTTTCTTATGAATCATATGCATATATTTTATTATTTGTTAATATTTATTTTTAATTCTCATGTGGATTTTCTGAATATTATTTTGTCTAAAAGAAAACACAATCACAATTATAAATAAAAGGAAACTTTATACATCTAAAGAATTTACTATTTTATTTAAAGCATTTACTACTATTGATGTTACAGCAAATCAATGTTGAAATTATTCTCATAGATCCAACAGTATGTGTAAGTTTGGCAAAGAGACTATATTGTTAAGGAAACTAAAGGGAAACTAAACAGGATATATTCTACTAGATTTTTAAATATCTTTCTATCTTTTCAGTGTTCTGGGCATTCAATTGCTCTTATTTCCCAGATACTACTTCTTGGAAGTAATTGTACATGACATTTTTAAAATAGTAAAATTATAACTATGTAGTTATATATAATTTTGACACATATTCCACATATTCTGAAATTAGATCAAGAGAATATTACTTTATCATTTCACTGGGACTAAAATTTCCATCATATTATTTGTTCATTTGAATTAAAGCTGATTAAAATTTTCTTGAAAACTTTGAACCCTTGAACAATTAGCATTACTCATTAACATAATTCTACTTTTTAGTCATGGAGTAGAAAATAGTTTAATACGATGTGAATTCAAAAGGTTTTGCCAAGTTTTAATTTATCAATTGTGAACTTTATTTTTTAAAACTAAAATTTTCACCTATATGTAGGTTATACCACTCAAGACTATGAAAGTTTTTCTGGTAAAACTAGTGTTTTTCCTAATTACATGCTTTTAAACTACCATATGTTATTTATATCCAGTTGGAATGTAAAAATAAATAAAATATTATTATAATTGATTATACATAACTGTAATTATATAATTATACTACATAATTATATAGTTACAATTATAATTAGGAAGCGATATATTAAGAATTTATTTAACTTGGAGAAATTGTGCTTACATTTTCTTTACTGCTTTTCTGATTCTAAGCATATTATATAATTACAGAGAACTTATATAATACAGAAAGTAAAAACAAAGTATGAAAAAATTCTAAACAAAAACATCATAGTTCACCATTCATATGTTCAAACACTTAAGACTCCACATGATACGTATTTTGTGCTATTTATCATAGTCAGATAAAAATGCACAAGTATGTCCATATATGTATAAATTTGAGGATAACAGTGAATTGGTATAACAGAATGGTTTATTACCCATTGAGCCCACTCTTAACCCAGGAAGTGGAACACAGATACATCAGAATTATCTACCTAATAGAAGTTCAATAGCCATGGCATGAAACCATTTCTTCCTTATGCCGTAGAGAAGGATATACCGCATGCCTGGGTGGCTTAGTCCGTTGAGTGACTGCCTTCAGCTTAGGTCATGATCCTGGCATCCCAGGATTAAGTCCTGCATTGGGCTCCCTCTTCAATGGGGAGTCTGCTTCTCCCTCTGACCCTCCCCCCTTTTGTGCTCTCTCTTTCTCACTCTCTCAAAGAAATAAATAAAATCTTAAGAGAGAGAGAGAGAGAGAAAGAGAGAGAGAGATACCATATCCAGATTGCTGTCCACAGCCCAGGAAAGTAAAGGGAAATGGTCCACAGAAATCACAGTAAGCTTGAAAGTATCTGCAAGATGGGAAAGAACATTCAAGGCTCTAATAGTAGGATGATGGCTTAAGTAGTGACTGACTAGGCTGATCCTCTGGCTATCTTGAGATCAAGATCAAATGAATGAATGAATGAATGAATGAACGAATGAACAGAAATATATGGAGAAAGAAGGAGATTTGAGAGAGAGATAAAAATGGAGCAGACTATACTACTATTTTCAGGCCTGGGGTGGATTTTCTGTGAGTTTATTCTGGGTCAAGAAGAAAATGCTACCAAGACCTAAATATTCAGTAGTTACCCTACCAGAGAGGACTTCTACATTTGGAGGAAACCTTAGCAGCTATGGAAAAATTTGAGCCAGAAGTGAATTTTCACTTCTTAGATGCTGGCAACAGAAAAGCCTCAGAAGAGACTTGTGAAGGACTCACACCCACACCCCTATAAGTCAGCAAATGCCTGGGCAGAATTTAATTTTAGACAGAAGGGAAGGACAGGGGAAAAAGCAATGGAGCATCTTACTCTCCACACTCCCAAGGCCCTGAAGCCACAAGTTTAGACAGTCATGACAGAAATGGAAAAGTATTTGAGTCAGTTGAGGCTGCTGTAACAAATTACCATAGACTAGTTAGCTTAAACAAGAAATATCTATTTCTCATAATTGTGGAGGAAGATGGCCATCTTCTTGCTGTATCCTCACATGGCAGAAAGAGAGTGAGGAGGTTCTCCGGCCTCTTCTTGTAAGATTATCTATTTTCAATTGTCAGTTTTAGTAAGTTGTGACTTCCAAGTAATTTCTTCATTTCATATAATTGGCATTAAATTGTTTATAATGTTCCCTTTGTATTAATATGTGAAAGATCTTGAGTATACCCCATCTTTAATTGGTAATAATGATAATTTGTCACTCATCTCCTTTTTTTCTTTGTCAATAGAGTGTGAGATATATAACTTAATTGAAATTTTCAAAGAACAAACTTTTGATGTTATTGACTTTTACCATAGGGTTGTCAGATTTAACAAATAAAAATACAAAAACCCAGTTAAATTTCAATTCATATCAACACTGGATATTTTTGCATGCATAATCATGTTCCATAAAATATTCGTGACATAGTCGGTGCCTGGGTGACTCCGTCAGTTAAGTGTTCACCTTCTGCAGCTCAGGTCATGATCCCAGGTTGCTGGGATCAAGTCCCATATCGGGCTCCCTGCTCAGCAGAGAGTCTGCTTCTCTCTTTCTCTCTCTGCCCCTCCACCCTGCTCATGCTTTCTCTGTCTCTCTCAAATAAATAAAGAAAATCTTCAAAAAAAATTGTGACATGCTAAAAGATATATTCTATCCGAAATATGAATTTAACTGAGTGTTCTGAATTTTGTGAGGCAGTTCTATGTTCTCTATTTTCAGGTTTTCCATTTTGTTGATTTCTGCTCTTAATCTTCATTATATCTGTCCTTCTGCTCACTGTATGCTTTGTTTGCTGTTCTTTTACTACTTTCCTATGGTTTACAGCATTGACTTCAGACATTTCTTCTTTCTTAATATTTGCATTTAATGTTAAAGATTTCCCTTTATGTATTTCTTTAGCAGCTTCACATGAATTTTGATATGTTGATTTTAAATTATTTGACTCAAAATATTGTATAACCCCCCTTTGTTTTATATAGTGACATACATGCTATTTAGAAATAAGTTTATCTATATCTATATTATATATTGTATATATATATAGTGTATATTCTGTATTATATATATAATATATATATTGTGGACTTTTTTATGTGTGTTCATTTTTTAAATTTCTGGTTTAATTATGTTGTGATCAAAGAACATAGTTTGAAAGAGATCCATTTTTTAATATCTATTGAGATTTGTTTTATGGATCAATAAGTGGTCTGCTTTTGTGAACACTCCATATGTGTTTGGAATAATGTTTATCCTACAGTTGATAAATATGGTGTTCTACAAATATCACTTAGATTATGATGGCTGACATTGTCATTTATGTTTTACTTATTTTCATCTAGTCACTATAAACTAATTTGAGGGATGTGATATATTAACTATTAATGTCTGTTTAAATTTTATGCCAGAATAATTTTGCAGATATTTTTACCAGTTTTCTGTCTTATTTAGATGATACAGTTTATTTAGATCATAACCTCATTGTTTTTTTTTTTTTTTTTTAAAGATTTTATTTATTTATTTGACAGAGAGAAATCACAAGTAGACTGAGAGGCAGGCAGAGAGAGAGAGAGAGGGAAGCAGACTTCCTGCTGAGCAGAGAGCCCGATGCGGGACTCGATCCCAGGACCCTGAGATCATGACCTGAGCCGAAGGCAGCGGCTTAACCCACTGAGCCACCCAGGCGCCCCAACCTCATTGTTTTTATTTATTTATTTATTTATTTGGCTTAGTAAGTGTCAGGTTTGGGACAGTTGGGTGGCACAGTTGGTTAAGCATCTGGCTCTTAAAGTCTGCTCAGGACTGTTCCCAGATCGCATTGGGCTCAGCACTCAGCATGAAGTCTGCTTGAGAGTTTCTTCTCTCCCTCTTCTCTGCCCCTCTCGTTCATGCTGTCTCTCTCTAAAAGAAGTATATTTTTTTAAAGTGTCAAGTTTTTGGATCAAAACAATTGTATCTAGTGCTTGATAGATGTTTCTTTAATTTAATACATTTCATTATTTTTAAAAAATGATTTCATTTATTCATTTACGAGAGAGAGTGCATGCACACCCAAGGGAGCAGATGAAGGGGGAGGGGCAGAGGGAGAAATAGACTCCCCACTGAGCAGGGAGCCTGATGCAGGACTCGATTCCAGGACTCCAGGTTCATAACTTGAGCTGAAGTCAGTCGCTTAACCAACTGAGCCACCCAGGTGCCCATTTAATACATTTTAAAATGGGATTCTCATTATGTATATTTTCAAGTCTATATTTTTAGTATAGATATTTTGAAATGAGTACTTTCAGTAGGTTTTTTCAGTAGGTTAAGTCATTACAGTGTTAGTTTTAAGGACTGTGATTATCAAATTTTGCTAAATTTATGATTTATAGATCATATTCATGATTTACTTACTAAATTTAATATCACTCAATAGAATCTAAGCCTCCAGTCCACATTCTTAGGATTTTTTTACAGTGTTTGTTTCTGGATCTTTAGTAATTAAGAGGTCATTGAGGTGGTATTAAGATGAGAATTTTTGGCTTACTGACAGGCGTGAGCAACCACAGCCACTGCATTAATCTTGTTCCAGACTTTCCACCAATGTAGAAAAGAACCATATTATTTATTTATCTGGGTGATTTCTTTGATCTTCTTAGGCTATGTCAATTATTCAAGACACACTATTGAGACACTATAGGTTCTGTTGATAGTCAAAACCTTGGGATTCTATTAATGTGTATCCGTACACACGCTTTATATAGCCATCAGCAAAGACAGAATATTTTATAGGTTGCAAAAAATAAACATATTTGAATGTTTAATAAACAGCCTACATGTATCCTAGTATCCTAGATGGAATTTTGTCTTTCTGACATTTGGAGATAAATATAATTTTGTTTCAAACCCTAAATCCCAAGGATTATGGAAGTCAAGAATGTCTTTAACATTTAAAAAAAAATATATGCCCAGGAACTTAATTGCTCATGTTTCCCAGTGCCCCTCTCATTGCCAAGTTATATGGCTATTTCTTCTTCACCTACCACTGCCATCCTTACTCTCTTTAAAATCAAACAAAAAGTTCAGTCAGTTCTTTGACTGCAGTATAGAGCACACGGACATCTCCCATTCATCTTGCTAATACCTGGGTCTCTCCTTCCTTCTCAAGTTACTTCTATCACGGATCCTTTTGTTTAATTTCCTTCCTAGAGGTTCAAATTTTCTCCTGTAATTATGTAGAGAAATTAAACATCTTTTCCTCCTTTCCCATATTTCACGACAAAATCACTGGCATTCTAATTAACAGCTTTCTTCTACTTATAAATAACAATGTTCATACATGTTTCAGAATAACCACTATTTAAAAAAAATTTTGAAGATAATTTCCAGGAATTGTTTTTAAAAAGTTGATATTTGTTTTCTTTTTCACATGGCAAGTATCAATCTCAGTAACAAAATATTTAATTCCCTAAAATTTTAATACATACTATATTTGAAGAATATTTAAATAATTTATTGGTCATTCTATTTAGTTAGCTCAGATTGCCATAACAAAATATCACAGACTGAGTGGATTGAATAACAGAAATTTTTTTCTCTCAGCTATAGAGGCTGTAAGTCTGAGATCATGGTGTCTACATGCTCAGGTTCTGTAGACTTCAGGGGACACAGTTCAGTCCATAGTAGTCATTATTGAGTAGTTACTACAGAAATTATAATGCACTGATCTTTATTGAATATTTTCCCTCTCTATAGTTTACATTTATCATTACTGTTTTCTCATTTGTTATTTTGAAAATTTAAAAAAATTGTTGTAACTGCTTCCTGTGAATATGGCCTAACACCTTCTTATGAGTATGTCTTTAAAAATTCTATAAAGTATCTAATATCTTAATGAGAAAAAATGATTTGAATTAATTCAATCTTACACTGGTTTGGTATTCCCTTTATTTTAAACACATTTGCTAATATCTTTCTATATAAAATAATAAGGGTCCCAGGCATTCCTATTTTTCAATATTAATAAGTTTTCCTCCATTTATTGACTTCTGAAGCATCTGTCAGTAAATTAACCCAGGCTGTGAAAAGATTGACTGAAGGAAGGAAAGAGGTTAGGCAGTGCTAGGATATAGTCACTCGTGGCTCAATCAACAAAGAACATCTGCTAAACCAAATGTGCACATCAACTGCAAAGAGAGCTTTCCCCTGATACTCCCTGGATCAGGCCCATTCTCTTTAGCTTTCACAACAGCCAAAGTTTGCAAAGCCTGATTAATGAAAAGGATTTGATATTTTTATTTAGGACTGAATTGCAATCAGGAGGAGAAATTCAGTGCTTCTAGACTTCTACAAGATTCATGTTGTTTGGTTTTACTAAGGCAAGTGCACATTTGTGAAGAAACTAACCATTCAAGTTAAAAGAGAAAATTTTAAAAAACTCAGATAATAATTTCGTAGAGAGATTTCCTTATAGAAATTATTCACATATTATAGCATCACTCAGAGGAAAAATGTCTGTCTTTGGTATTTTCAAGGAAAGAAAGCAGGAAGGATTGTGTAGTCAGTAATTCAAAACTGAAGAATTTTCTATTTTCTGATGTTTCCAAGATACACAAATTAGATGAGAAAAAAAAAACACATTTTTCTTCTTGTAAAAATTTATACTCATATGCTAACATTTAATTTCCTTTTCTTTTCCTTTCTTTTTTAAAAAGCAAATAATATAAGTATTTTTTCTACTATTTACTCCACTTCAATCTCTTAATTCACTGTATTTCAATTTTTTTTCACTTTTTTGTAAGAAAAGCTACTGGTTATTATAGAATTGCTTTTAAAATCTTGATGATATAAAGCATCTATACATTTTTTTCACACCATGAAGGAATTCTAATTTTGTTAAAGTATTTTATTAAAGTGCCCAAGAAAGAGCCTGCCACAATTGGGGAAAGGAAGAATAGTAATATCAAAAATTAAGAATTTCTTATTGAGGAAAGAAGATATTCATTTGCCATTAGAGTTGAAGATAAAATATATGTGACTTATTATAAGTGCTATAATAAATTGTGTGATGCTATTTTAGACTGGCATTATGTAAGTGTCTTTTTTGGAAGAAGTAGAGTATTAAATTTATGTTGCCAGATACATAGATAAGTAACATTTGAGATAAATCCAGGCCATATAAAGTAACTGTGTGATCTACATGAGAATTACTGTATTTCTTGCAAAATGCCATTGAGACAAACTTGAATTAGGCAGAACGTTTCATTTGAGGTACTGTGTAAAATTCAGAGCTTATCCACCCAAGAATTAATCCTTATGTATCAATCAACACTTAGTGATCTAAAGAAAAGCATATTCCTGACATGACCCTCAGTATCCTTATCTGGCATATCCATTTTATTTACCATAATCATCCCATGTAGATCATGTGAGAATCACAGAATCATATTTAACATTATTTTAGAATAAATGGTGAACATAAAGAAGATGAGAGCATTTACTAAGGGAAATATTATAACTTCTTAAATTGGAAGAACAAGGAGTTTCAGAAAACTGTGTTGCTATGGTGTCGGCTTAGGCTTAATGCACTCAGCATTTTATAAAGAAAAAGAAACTGAAGAGAATACACACACACACGCACGCACGCACTCACACACACAAACAGCTTAAGTCGGTTCAGTCAGATGCATGGAGAGTGTGAGAATTCTACTGCAAATGCGAATTTTAAAAACACGAAGAAATCCTGAAATCCTATAGAAAAAAAAAAAGAACATAAAGAAAAAAATATTGAGAAGGCTGAGAAAAAAAGAAAAGACAGATATTGCCGCTCTCCTTGTTGTAGCATCAAAAATCTGTACAGGAGGCAAAATGAACAAATAAGATACTTTTTATAGAAAAGAGTTTTGTTTTAGAACGACATATCCCAAAGATGAATCCAGGTATCATGCCAATGCCTGAATTGTTGGGGCTTAGATTGTCACTGAAAATGAATGCACTTGAGGAATGTTATTTGTCCTAACTTAAATTCAGTAAACACGGAGTTGATGTGATCTTCGAAAGAGAAAGATATTCTTCATTTTACTGTATATATTTTATGGTATCCCAAAGAGTAACATGAAACAGAAAATTTTGACCCACTTAAGCACAGAGAAAAATCTTCTATAATAATAGCTATTATTTACTGATAACCTACAGTGTATCAAGCAATGTGCCTTATGCATTCTTTATCTAAAGCATGCCTTCCCAATTTGGGTGTCACAGAAAATTCTAGGTATTCTGTGTCACTGTTATTTCCAACCACTGAGGTGATGGTAGGAACCTGTAGCAACCAGAGTAGGCTTATGTATTTCACTCTTTGGGACATAAATATAGCACGTTCTCTGTGTGCAGCAAGGTGAAAGTTAATGATAAATTTCTTGCAATGGTCCTATTAAGCAGTTACGATTATCCTCATTTTAAATAAATTTGGACTGAAAGAAGTTAATAATTCTGTCTAAAGGAGTTAAGTAACACTCTCTAGATCACACTAGAGAGCCTTGTTTGCTCTGAATCTGTCCTATGCAATCTTGTGCTTTCAACACCAACTATATAAGTACATATGATAGAACCTCTGCAAGTTTATATGTATCTCCCTATCCAAGTTTATATGTCTACTTCCAAGTTTATATGTATCTCCCCCTTCCCCTTTTCTGTCCCTTCTTAGGTGAAGAGAGTCATGCATTTTTTTTATTCCATCCACACCATTTTACTTGCAAATCTTGTTTCATGAACTAAATATAATACAAAGAATTTGGATGTTGAACTCAAAGAAACCCAAGGTGCAACTCAAATTCTGAATGATTGCTACTGTAAAACTTTTCTCTGGGTTAAATAAGTTGCCTCCAAATTCTCTATGTTTACAGTTCAGCTGAACAAATGTAACTATATATGTAGAATTTGCCTAAACCAATGGAACTTGTAGAATCTCTCATTAAGCAGGTGGATAATCTAGTTTAAACAGATGATGTCAATGAAGACGGCCCAGAACAGTTATTAGAAGACTCTAGTGAAGAGTCCTTTGCTCCTGATCAGCTCAGCAACTCCATTATCTGGCCATCTACTTTTGACTCACTATAATTGAAAAACAGAAGCTTTTCATTCAATGATCACAAACCTCATGCTTTCTGAATTGTCCTATGTGCTTGTATATTTCTTTGCATACAATGTTCTCTTCTTACTTGGCTGAAGACCTCTCTACTTTATACAAAGCAAGGCCCACTCCATTATTCTCTTCTTTGCCTTCTTATTTCCTTAAAGTTAATTTATCTATGAGTAGTCTTTGTGTTTCTTGCCACCACATAGTTAAGTTTTGTAGGGGAATTCAACTGTTGTTCTCTAATAACAAACAGAAAATAAGACTCGTGGTGTCTTCTACATGAACAAAAAAAACTACATGAATTCATGAATTAAAAAAAAAAAGCCACACTGAATGCCCAGAGCTGTGTATTGGATAGCCAGTAATTTGGAACACAATATATCAAAAGAATGCATGGAAAAATATTTTGCAAAATTCAAATTGGGTGAACTCATTACTTCTGGGTAGTTTGAATGTAATTCCACACCCTGGAGGTAGATTATTCATAATGAACCTTAATTCATTGAAGTGTTGAGGTTGGATATTTTGAATTATGAATACTGTATTTGGATATTTTGAATTATGAATATTGTATCTAGATTGTATAGAAAGTTACACATGTGCAGGGGAGTGGGAACTATCAAAATCATACTGCTAGTTTCTATGCAAAGTCACAAAGGATGATTTTCTGGATTGACTGAAGAATATGCATTAGAAGAAGAACCAAAGGACTTCCCCTCAGATAGCTCCTCCCATCACTTAGCCCCAGTTAGCGTGTACTTTATATTATTCTATCAGATGAAAGACTGTGTTTCTTAATTCTTACAGAACTTCTCCAGAAAATAAGTTGATAAGATTATAGCATACTCTGAAATCTGAGAAAGGTGTGGAGGTAAAATACATAATATCTCCAGGGAGCACCGAAAAGGTCATAATTTCTCCAAATTATGGCAAATCAACAGCAATTGGACTGTTGGTTAAGAATGGTCTACAGCTGGATGTGCAGCTATTGGGACACAATTCTAAGAATGAAATTAAACAATACCCTTGAATCTTATATAGCTCATTCCTTGAGGCAGATGTCTTCTAAATTCAGATTTAGAAAAGCAGTTTACTGAGAAGTTTTTTGGTTTTTTGGTGGGGGGCTGGTGATAGTGGATGAATTATAATAGATTTTCTTCCAGACATTATATAATATTAGTGTATGTGTCTCGCTAATATTATCCATAGCAGTTCCTCTTGTTGCACAGTGGTCTTTCCTCTTCTCCTTCTCCTTCCTCCTCCTCTTTCCCCTCCTCCTCTTTATTGCCCTCTTCCTCTTCCTTCTCCACCATCACCACTATACTTCAAGCAAAATGAGGAGTTAAGCTATATCATTCCCGCTTATTATTGATTTCCCAACAAAACTGGCCATAATTCCTGCCACATGTTGGTTTTGAATAACAAATGGATATGTCCCTGGAATTTCTAGAGAGGGAAAAGGACCTCAAGGGAGAAGATGATATATCACTTAGGACTTAATTATGAAATAAAACCACATAATAATTTGAACATTGAAGCTTAACTTAAAGATTCATTAACTAGTTAATGACAGATTAAATATTAATAAAGAAACCCTAAATATAAAAGTGTAGTAGACATTGAGAAAAAACACTCTCTGTATGGCCAAGGCAGAGAACAAAAGAAGGAACAAATTGGAAGGCCTCCACTTTCAAGTCTAAAGTTTATATCTTATAAGAAAATAAGAACTTCCCTTACTACTTGGTAGAAAAGTTATCCATAAAGCTGCAGACCAAGGCTGATAAGCAGCAAATATGCACATGATATCGAAACACTTGCTGAGAAGATGGTTGAGGTGAGAGATAGAATCCACTGGGAAAGTACCAATGGGGATGGTACGGAAACTTGTTGGAAAGTCTCCTTCTGGAGCACCTGCACAACCCACTTGCAAGCGTTCCATGGGCCAGCTCATACAACTTGGTTAGAATATATAATAAATGAACATAAAATAAGCAACCTGTAACCAAGAAATTATAACTAAGCTTGGGCAGAACCAAGAGTTACCAGTAAGTTGTCTGAGCAGGTAATTCAGGCAGTTTCAACATTGATCGCTGTTGTAGTCTGTTCTGCCACAATCTGTGCCTGTGGCTTCCTGGGCTATTTCTTATAACTAGTTCATTGAAGATTAAAACAAAAACAAAATCAAGGGACACCTGAGTGCCTCAGTCGGTTAAGCGACTGCCTTCAGCTCATGTCGTGATCCCAGGGTTCTGGGAAGGAGCCCTGTATTGGGTTCCCTGCTCAGTGCAGAGTCTGTTTCTCCATATCCCTCTGTCCCTCCCCACTCTCTCTCTCTCAAATAAATAAAATCTTTAAAAATACGTTTAAAAAATCAAAAACAAAAACAAATAAAAAAGATCAGCTTCTCAAGTCTAGTTTACCCATGTGCTTGCATAACATGTTGGTACCATCCAAAAGTGGACAGGTTCAGTACTGCAGCCTCACTTAGAGTCACCCGTAAATGGAGTAATGGAAAGAAGTTCTTCCAGTGGGAAGTACTGGACTTAGTAATATATTTAGGGACAGATGGCCAGAAGCACATATTTAACTTATTAAAGACAAGATGCTGATGTTTTAACCGGATGGTCAGGACCTTGAAAGAAAAGGCATTGGAAGGCTGGTAACAAGGAAATGTAGGAAAGAAGTATGTGGATAAACTTTTCAGATTTGGCATAGATTGTGTGACTATATTTGTGCCACTGTGGATGTCCACCAAAAGGTGTTCACAATGAGAGGAGGTTCTAAATTAATCATGTGATAAAACAATATGCTCTGTGGATGTCCACAAACATCTTTCCCCAACCCATCCAGTGCTGGCTCAGTAGGCCTGTGGCCAAAATGATTCTGGTGGTAGAAATGGAGGCTATGCATGAGCTCAACAATAGGGAATTTCCTTTACCAAAGTTGACCTGGCTAAAAATATGGCTGAGGGTCTATTTTGTTAATATGGAGGCCAATGCTGAGGACCATTGTGATGTGGCACAACTGCGGGAAAGGCAAGTCAGCCTGGTGGCTGCTGATTAGACTGGACCTCTTCTATCATGGAGGGATCAGATAATTGTTCTTACTGGAATATACATTTTCTGTATATGGATATGTCTTCTTTTCATGTAATACACCTGCCAACATCATCATTCATGGACTGCCAGAATGGCTTACCCAAATACATAACAATACTTCTGATTTATAAAAAAATAAAACACTATTTCTCAACAAAGGAAGAGTAGCAATGGATTCATGCTCATGGAATTAACTTGTTTTGATACATATTGAAACACACAAGGAATGATTGAGTTAATTTAAAATTAATGGTTTTGTCAAAGATTCAGTTATGGCATCAGTTGAGAGACAACACCCTAAAAGGTTGCAGTATGTAATTTTTACAGTTTGGACCAGAGCACATTAGCTCCTGCTCTCTTTCCAAAAGTAGCAACACATGACTCTAGAACAAAGCAGAAGTGAAGTGACTCCTTTCACTCCTATTCCTAAATAACCATTCTAATTTTTGCTTTCAGTCTTGAAACTGTAAGCTCTGCTATTTTGAAATTCTTAGTCCCTAAGTCATGACAAGACTTCAAGACATGTCAAAGGGACATGACACAATTTCAATTCAAATGTAAGATAAGACTGCCATAGGCTATTTGGGGTTCCTTTTTACTACTGAATCAATAGGCAGGAAAAGAAGCTGCTCTCTTTGCTGAAGTGATTGATGTCGATTACCATGGAGATATTGTGTTGCTACTGCATACTAAGACATCTTTATGTCTTAGTGGATTTTCTGTACTGCCTTTTAGTACTTCCAACTCCATAGTATAGGTTGATGGAAAACTATAGCAAAAAAAGAGAGACAGAGTGACTCAGACCTTCAATCTAATCTTTACATCACAAATTTACATCACTACACCATTTTAAACCCCCATCAGCTGATGTTCTGATTGAACACAGAAAAATACAGAATGCATAGTGGAAACAGGAAATCACAGCTATCAACTAATGCACTGTGACCAATTTTAGATAGTAACCATAATAGTCTTACATTGCATATCTCATATTTTCCTTTTTTTGTTATTTTTGTTTATTCTCTTTTTCTGGAGAGAGAGCCAGAGTGAGAGAAAAAGGGAAGATAAGAATGAAAGAAAGAAAAGAAAGAAAGAGAAAGGAAGAAAGAAAGAGAGAGAAAGAGATAGAGAAGAGGGAGGGAAGGAGGGAGGAAGGAAGGAAGGAGAAAATAAGGGGAAAAGGAAAGAAGGAAGGAAGGAAGGAAATAAAACAGAATAACGGAATATATCTATCAAACTACTCCTCTTTCTAAAATGAGTGTTACAACTACACATGCCCTAACTTTGAGAGGTGAAAACTTCTTCACTTGTAAGGTTAGCTGGATCTTTTTAAGTAGAAATATAAGAATGTAGACTCTCAAGCTGTCAACTTATTACCTCTCATATCCAGATATACTCATCTCTGCCTGCTCTGTGATAATGCACGTCTGCTTTGCCAGTATGTTCACGACAGTGTGCACTCAATAGAGAGTGATGAAAGGACATTGGGGGCGTAAGAGTTTTTCTTTTCTTCTCTCCATTCTGTTTCCATCTGCCCACTCCAGTCTCCTTCAGCGCAAAGCTTTCTCCAGTGCTAGAATCCTTTATGGTGTAGTTAATTCTGTGCTAGATGTCTGCTATTGTTGGGTGTGACTTCTTTCAGTCCCAACTCCTGCAGAGGGTGGATTTTCCAGTTCCTGGTTCTAGAGCACTTGGTTTTCCTCAGTGCTTCCAAGACCCTCTCCAATGTCTTCCCAATAGAATGCCATAAATGGGACCCTTCCCAGTAAATGGCTCCTCCTGTTTTTCTCTGGGGAAGTCTGCAGTATGTTTGAAGGTGACAATCCTCCCTGTATAGGCTTCTCCCAATACCATAGAGTGCATATTTCCAGGAGCATCTCAAAACATCTCCATCATAGAGTGAGCCACAAATGTTGCCCTGATCCCAGCTTTTGGTCAGGGTTGAAGAGGTACTCTTTAGGTAGCTGTTGCAGCTCTGGGGTAATATATGACAACATACACCAGCATACTCATACATACAGAATGACTAATATAGTATCTCATACAGGCTGAAGTATGTGTATTCAGTTCTCTTTCTCTCTTTTCTTTGTGTGCAATAAGTACCTAACAAGCTACGAAATCTGAAGAGCTTGTAGTTGGGAGACAGAACACTAAGACTCCTTAGTCTTTCTTCATCCCTCATCCAATTTATTACCAAATCCTGGTCATTTCTACTCCCATGTTACTTAATACCTATTTGAATTATTCCTACTCCTCCTTTGTTCAGGAGCTAATAAGTTCTATCATAACTAATTATAATTTTCCCCAAGTTATTCCCTATCTCTGATTTCATCCTCTTGAACCCATTTCTCATAGAGCTACCACAGTGATTTTTATTAAAATTACATATGATCATTGTGTTCCTTCATCTGAAGTAGTTCAATATCAAAATACTTTTGGGTTGATTAGTCAAGCTTATTACTGAGAAATTAAGAACATTTCTATACCAAATTGTAACTACATTTTAATCACTTATCATTTCTTCTAAACCCTGTTCCTACTTATATAATACTCTTCTCTAGTGTCTCAAGTTAAATTTTAGTCATTCTGAACTGTTTGCATAACTCTCATAATTGTATTCTATCTATTCAGCACCCAGCATTTTAGATGGTCAATGAATTTTTATTAGAAAAATAAGTAAATACAGGAATAAAGTAGGTAGAAAGAATGGATGAATGAGCAAATAGACCAACAGTTTTTTTTTTCACTTAACTGCATGAAAAAATGTCATCGTTGATATTTAGAGATGATTAATTTCCTATAGTTTTACAAAGTAAAATATGCATCATGGATTTATTTGATATAGAAAATGAACTTCATGTAAATATAAACTCATGTAAATTTAGTGTGAAATGTCTATGCAAAAATTCAAAAGCATCCATTAAAAAAGAAGTGCAATGAGAATGCTTTAAATTCCTTGGAAAAGAGAAAATTAAAAATTCCATAGGAAAAAAGTTACCAACTATGACCAAGAGCCTAATAAAGTCTGAAAGAGGTAGAATTACAAGTTGCTGTAGAAAGAAATGGAAAGAAAATCTGTAAAAAAGTTAACTTAATAATGTAGCAGAAAGCTAAATAACTAGCTGGGGAATGGACAGAAAGGCACTCTCTTAAAGATAAGTTAAAATAGATTTCTTTTTCAATGCTGTAAGGCAAAAGACAAGGACAACTATACACAAACACTGTATTCCAAAAAAAAAAAAAAAATAGATTTCTTTTTGTTTGTTTGTTTGCTTTTTAGAAGAGGAGAAACACAAGTAGAATAAGTATGGTGGCCCATTAAATTGAAGATAAAAAGGTATCTTTTGATGCATGAAATAGGACTAGAATCTCAAAGCCTGAAATTCTCATTCATGACTCTGGCATGGTCACAGTTTGGCAGTTGCTATAGATGAAATGTTTCTGTCCCCCAAAACTTCATATGTTGAGGGATACCTGGGTGGCTCAGTTGGTTAAGTGTCTGACTATTGATTTCAGCTCAGGACATGATATCTGGGCCTGAGGTCAAACCCACATAATGCTCCATGTCCAAGGCGGAACAGTCTGCTTCTCTCTTCCCTCTGTCCTTTCCCCTGATTCATGCTCTCCCTCTCTCTTACATGTGTTCTTTTTCTCTCACACACTCTCTCGCTCTCTCAAATAAATAAACAAAATATTTTAAAAACAAACAAAGAATAGGATTAATGTCCTTATAAAAAAGACCCCAGAGAGTCCTTCCCCCTTTCTCAATGTGAAGATATAGCAAAATGACAACTGTCTATGAACCAGGAAGAAGATTTTCACCAGACAATTCATCTACCAATACCTTGATCTTGGACTTCTGGCCTTAAGAATTCTGAGAGGGGTGGCTGGGTGGGTCAGTAGGTTAAGCCTCAGACTCTTGATTTTGGCTCAGGTCACGAACTCAAGGCCATGTTGGGCTCTGCGCTGAATGTGGCACCTGTATAAATTTCTCTCTCTCCCTTTCTCTCTGTACCCTCCCACTCTCTCTTAAAAATAAATAAATAAAAATAAAAAATAAAGTACTTTTTAAATATGTCAATCAGAGAAAGACAATTATTATATGATCTCACTCATATGTGAAATTTAAGAAAGAAAACAGAGGATCAGAGGGGAAGAGAGGATCAGAGGGGTGCTTGAGGGGAAGGGGTGAGGGGATGAGGTAACTGGGGGATGGACATTAGGGAGGGCATGTGATATAATGAGCACTGGGTGTTATATAAGGCTGATGCATTACAGACCTGTACCTCTGAAAGCAATAATACATTAGATGTTAATTAAAAAAAGGGGGGGTGCACCTGGGTGGCTCAGTGGGTTAAAGCCTCTGCCTTCAGCCCAGGTCATGGTCCCAGGGTTCTGGGATCGATTGAATGGGGCTCTCTGCTCAGCAGGGAGCCTGCTTCCTCCTCTCTCTCTGCCTGCTTCTCTGACTATTTGTGATCTCTGTCTGTCAAATAAATAAATAAAATCTTTAAAAAAAAAAAAAAGACAAATATGCACTTCAAAAAAAGGAAATCCATATGCCCCAAAACAGGTACTCAACAGAAACAGAAATCAGGAAATATGAATAAAAAACGCAGTGAGCTAGGACTACATCCCCACCACAGAAACACAGTGTTGGTGAGCTGTGGGCCAACAAGCACATCCATACATGGCCAGGGAGAGTAAAAACTGGCACAACCAATTTAGAAAACCATTACCTAGCAGAATGGAAGATTCTCTTCTCTTTTGGCCCAACAACCTATTCCCAATTACACACCCAAAAGAACGGTTATCAAGTGTGATTGCCAAACCAACAGCATCAGCGTCAACTGAGAACTTACTAGAAACACAAATCACTGGACGTGAACCCAGATCTACTGAATCAGAACTTGGATGGTGGAGCCCAGCAATCTGTGTTTACCAAGCCCTCCAGGGCATTCTGATTCAGGCTTGAACTTGAGAGCCTCTCTGTACCACACTAGCATGAGAGAATATTCATCATGTTCAAAAACTGGAAACAGCCCAAATGCCTGTCAACAGAATGGATAGATTGTGTAATATTCTTATAATGTAGTAAAGAGCAAGGGAAATAAGCAAACTACAACTACAGACAATAACACAAAGGAATCTTAAAACCTTGAAAGAAAGTATCAAGACACAAAAGAAGACATAAAATAGGATTCTTCTTATGTAAAGGCAAAGAGGCAAAACTAAACTATAGTCTTTGGGAATGCCTACTTGACTGGTAAACATATAAAGGAATTTGAGAAAGTCATTACTATTAAGGTAGGACAGCGGTTTATTTTGGGGAAGAAGGAGTGGGCGTGATTAGGAAAGGACACATGAAAAGGGACTTTGAGGTGTTGCAACACAGTATTTCTTTACCTATGTGATGGTTAAATGTTTGTTCCAAAATAGTATAATCAACAGTACATTTTATGCAAAACAAAACCTGTGAGAAATAAATTTCTGTTATTTATAAACAACCTAGTCCATGGCATTTTGTTATAGCAGCATGAAAGGACTAACACAGCATGTTGGGTTGTTGAGGTTATTTGAATTATTCATTCTGAGAGGAAAAAAAAAAAATCAGTGAATGGGCACTATGCTGAGCTTGCAATTTGATTCTAACCCCCTTTGTTGAAATAAAGCAGAAAATCTAGAAGTTTTAACAACATTTTTTACCTATCCTAGAATCACTTTAACCTTTCTAGTAGCTTCTTATCCTGTGTTCCATTATCTTAACGTTTTGCCATTGTAAGTGGAGGAGGAAGCTACTTTTGATGCATAAGATTCCATTTTCTTGAAAGTATTTCAGAGCAAAGAGAGAAAAGAATTTTGTAAAGAGGAAAATTCATCTAGTGACACACAGAGGGGTTTTGGGCATTCCACTGACAGAAAGATTTTACCCCTTAGCCCCTTCTTCCAAAAATTTCAAATATTATCATGTTGAAATTTTCTGTCTTGATTCATATCTGGTATTCTCCCTGACACTGAAGCAAGTGGAGAGAGAAAAAGGATGGAATCTTTCAGCTATCATTAAAGATTAGATTTTTTGTTTGTTTGTTTTGCCTTGTTTTTGTTCGCTCAAAGTTTCATACCCAGACTACCTGCATTAACACTACCCACCATGCTTTTTTAGAAATGCAGTTTTTAGGCAACACTTAAACATATTAAAATAGATGAAAATATCCCTTAAAATAGTCAGAGACAGTTCTCAGGCAGGACAAAAACTATGATGATTGCTATAGTGTCTGCTCTACAAGTTTCTTTGTAAATAGAACTGCAAATTAAGGTAGAATACAGAAAAATGAAATAGCATAGAGAATTACATTAAGCATAGTAGTATGACTTAATTCTGTTCATTGAAATGTGAGCGGAAGTGGCATGTGTCGTTTCCACTGGGGTTTTTCAAAGCCTGAGAATAACTCAACACATTTTCTTTCTCCTGCCAAGGTGATCTTGGAAGCAAATGTTAAGATGGAGATACTATCAGCTGGGAACCCAGAATAACTATAATGAGCTAAACATGCTGCCAACTTGAGAGACTCAGTGTGAGTGAGAAATAAACTTTGCCATGCTAAGCTATTGGATTTGAGATTATTACTACAGCATAGCCCAAGGCGTACAATGGCCAATAACTCATTAACCCTATTGCACCAACAGTAGGATTGAGATAAGTTATTAACTGCCAAGCACCCATCTTTTCTTCTCCCCCATATATGTATATATATATATATGTATATATATCTGTGGTGTGGGGAGGATTCTAGTGTATCTAATGTATTACCCTTTGAGCATTTTTCTTCTATTAGGCTTCTCTTTCCCCATTTTATTAATTCTTTTAAGATTTATTTGTTTATTGGGGGGATAGAGGGAGAGACTCTTCAGGCAAACCCTCTGCTGAACTTGGAGGCTGATGTGGAGCCTGATCACACCACCCTGAGATCATGACCTGAGCCAAAACTGGTTGCTCAACTGACTGAGCCACCCAGGAACCAGTATTAGTTTGTTTTTATTCTTAGTTTGTCTTGTCTGCTTATATTTAAAGATTTTTCTCCAAATTACTAGGCAACTGAATGGAAAATGCCTGCAATATGAATGCTATTAACCTTTTTTTGCTATATCACATTGAATATTTAAAATTGTCTTTCAAAATGGGGCAAGTGTTGTCTTTGTGAGTTTATTTTGCTATTTGAATTATAGTCTGTGGTGGCAATTTTTTTTTTAAATTTTTTTTTAAAAGATTTTATTTATTTATTTGTCAGAGAGAGAGCGAGCGAGAGCGAGCACAGGCAGACAGAGTGGAAGGCAGAGTCAGAGGGAGAAGCAGGCTCCCCGCAGAGCAAGGAGCCAGATGTGGGACTCGATCCCAGGACGCTGGGATCATGACCTGAGCCGAAGGCAGCTGCTTAACCAACTGAGCCACCCAGGCGTCCCTGTGGTGGCAATTTTTGAAGAATGTTTGTCCTCTGTGTCTTACAAGTTCATTGTCATTCTTTGAAGTTGAATACATTTTCATAGGTTGTTAATTATTATCTGTAGATATATTTTTGAATTACAAATGTGTTCTAACCCATGAACATCTACAGAATGTTCTTGCATCACCATATTTTCTAACTCTTGAATATTAATTACTCTTTTAAACTCTTAGTTGTAGGACAGATTGATATATACAAACTTTATCATAAACCTGAAGATTTACTAATACACATCTGTAGCTGCGCAGGTCTGTGTAGGGATCTTTGATTCCAGTGCTTGGTCTTCTCACAGTGAAGCACGTAGTTTATTTTAAATATTCTAATGGTATTTATAGTTTTACCATTCCTGAGAACAAGCAAATGCAATAACCTTCAGAGTATACTGAGTTTAGTAACTTTCTTGTAATATATGGACATACTCAGTTATGTTATGGAGAACCACTGATTTTTATTTCTATCTCTTACCATATCATGTCACAGATAGTAATAGTCTATAATGAACGTGCCGTAGAAAATAACTATGGAATTAAGATGGGGGTAAAATTACTCTGACTACTTTAGGAAGAAATTGAGAACTAAATGGATGGAGGTACAGTAGTAACAAGGTGAAGCCCTCCCCACCTATCTCAGAGGATACACAGTTCAAAAATACAGTCTACCATGTGTGACTTCTGATTATAACCACCTTCCCCCTAGAGATAAAGGAAAAG
This sequence comes from Mustela nivalis, assembly GCF_964662115.1. Taxonomy (NCBI): domain Eukaryota; kingdom Metazoa; phylum Chordata; class Mammalia; order Carnivora; family Mustelidae; genus Mustela; species Mustela nivalis. The sequence continues at coordinate 64,109,375 of NC_139034.1, read as the reverse complement.
AGCAATCACATATATGTGGAAAATTTCCTAGAGAATATCATTAATATAGTTATAATTAATACCTCTCAGAAAATAATGTGAACTACAGTAAAGATGTTAAATATGCTTTGGTTTGACCCATTAAATACATTATCCAATTATATAATTTATATAATTTGGATCAGTCAATATAAAAATGATTAAGCTCTGGCAAGGAGATGAAAATGTTGGAAAAAATACACATTTCCTGCATGTATGGTCTTTTGTGGCTCAGTTCAATTATAGTAATTGTTCACCTAAGAGAAACAACGGAATACAAAGATCAAGAAACAAGTATAGACCACATTGTCATTTCCACTTTATCTGTCAGAAGCCAACCTCATGTAGAGGGAAAACCTTAGACTGTAAATACATTGTGTTATAGGATAGGTGGCCAGCTGATGACTGAAGCACTTGCTTTTTTGCCTTCTAAGACCATGACACCTGATGAATAGGTCTCATTTTAAAGTAAAGGTATACTTTTTAAAGTATCTGGTTATGAGGGTTCATTTTAATAAGATCAATAGGTTAGGGGTGAAGAGTCTAGGGAATATATGAAGAAACAATTGTTTAAGTTCCTCTAAAAAGTTTAGAGGATACCTGAAATATAGGGAAACTCAAAGTAGTGCACAGGTGATAATCGATTCTCCTCCCCACTACGATCCCAATATTTTACCAGATAACTTGTGATCTAAGGAAGGTTGTTTCTGGTCATATTCCAAACTCCCTCCAATGATTTACATTTTATACTCCTTAATGAATATTAATTAATTTTTATAGGGAAGTTGAAGGGATTCTCAGTTAATCTTTCTGAGCTCATAACTGCTTAGCATGGTTTTAATGGAAGAATAAATGGTTGGAGTGGTATTATCATTTATGGAAAAAAACTGAAATTAACTGAGATTTCACTCATTCAGCTAAAAGGCACAGTGTGGAAGTAGTCATATTAGTTGGAGTTTTCCAGACAAATAGAACCAGTAATATAAGGCCTTTGGGAATTCTCTCTTACTGGGAGGAAGTCTAGTCCACTGTTCTGTTCAGACCTTCAGGTGACTGGGTGAGATCCATCTATACTAGGGAGAACAATATGTTTTACTCAGTCTACCTATTTAAATGCTAATCATATCCAAAAACATCATCACAGAAATATTCAGAATAATGTTTAGCCAAATATCTGGGGTCCCCATATAGTTAAGTTGATGCATTAAATTAACATCAAGTGTAATCACTTTTTTATCACTAACTTCCTATTTTTGAAAAATATATTTCAGATTCTCTTCCGTATTCATAAGTCAAGTCATATGTCAAATAATACTTGTTTTCCACTATCTCAAAGTGATAATGTAAGATTAATGTGCTATTTTCATAATACACATTGAGTTCCTTGCAAGAAATAAACAAGGAATTGACATTTTAACACCATCAATATATTATAGATTTTAATATATTCAATAGAGACTCTGTCATTCATTATACGGCATGAATAATGAAAAACACCTAAGGAAAAAAGGAAAAACAGTCTATAAAACCTTTGAAGAATTCATGATTAGATGTGTGCATGCTCTGTGTTCTATAATCTACACCAGGTAGAATATTGTGAGATACTATAAGGGAAAACACTGATATAACTAGTTAAATTTTACTTTGATGTTTGTATAGTAAGGGCAGCCTTGAAATGCTTTATCAGTATACTTTATCAATGAACATCAGACTAAATATCACTAGAGCTAATTTCTAATCCAGGCACTTTGAAACCACAGTCCAATCAATTTGATTTTAGGATATTCACTTGTAGAACTGTTAGAAGAAAGACATGATTGCTAACAACACATCCTATTTTAAGATTCTATATTTTATATGATAGGTAGTAAACCAGTGGCCTACAGTTTTAAGAAGAATATAAGAAACTCATCGTTTACAAAACAGAAGATTTTACAGAGAAATTAAATGGCTATATTTCTCTAAAAAATAAGAGCAGGCAATTCCTCTATAAATTTGCACATGATATATAAGTTTGAACCAATGGTTTGTTCTTTCCATTTTGGTTATCATTTTGCTATCATTTAAAGAAATTGGTACCGAGTATCAGACATTCAACATTCCTATATTGTTCAGTGACTTGGCTTTTTTACCTTTGGTAGGCAAGTGAAATTGCAGCTTATCTTCTAAAAGTACTATATATATATATATATATATATATATATATATACACACACACACACACACACACACACACACACATAGAAATATATATATATATACACATATATAAATATAAATTTGATTTTTCTTTGTTTTGCCTAACCAAATTGATGAATTAGTCCATGAAGTCATAGGAATATCACATTAAATGACGTATTAAGTCAGGATGTTACCAAGTAATAAAAACGTCATCCACTTTTAAAAATAATGTAGGTAGTTACTTGCTTCTCCCTTCCATTGCTAAGCAGTTTGAGTCCAAATGGCTCAATTTTACATGAAAGGAAAGGAAAAATAGCCTCAGTTCACTCATAACGAAAATGAGTACCGATGCCACTTTTTACCAAATAAATAATTTCCCATTACTGATATCAGAATAAAGAGAAACAGGTTAGAAACAGGTTAGCTGTTTTAAACTAAGAGATTGTTAACCATAAAAGGTCAACACAAGAAATGCTTTTCACAAGTGAGTCCAAATACTTGATGTATCTCTATTGAAATGACTTAAATCTGATGTCTTCAACTATTAGTATATAAAACAATGAAAAGATATGTAATCACTTAACAGCATTCATCTTGCTACTATACTTCTTACCAAAAGGTGGCAGTACCATATTTTCAACATTCATAAGTTGTTCAGAAATATTTAATATTGATTTAATGTATTATCATTTCTCTTTTGAAAATTAGTAATATAAGTCAGTACTTGTGTCTATTATCATGAGAATTGATTAATGTGTGATAACTACAGCATATTCTTTGTCAGCCATGATTTATCTTCTTTATAGAAATTAACTATGGGGCACCTAGGTGGCTCAGTGGGTTAAAGCCTCTGCCTTCAGTTCGGGTCATGATCTCAGGGTCCTGGAATCAAGCCCCGCATCAGGCTCTCTGCTCAGCAGAGAGCCTGCTTCCCCCTGTCTTTCTCTGCCTGCTTCTCTGCCTACTTGTGATCTCTGTCTGTCAAATTAATAAATTTAAAGAAATCTTAAAAAAAAAAGAAAGAAATTATCTACAGGCTTTTTATTATAGGCAGTGTACTCTAATGATTGCCAGCCCATACACATCAAGCTGCTTCACCCTCATATTCAGTTCTTCATGTGTTTAAGAAATGATTAGTAACACAAAAAATAAATAAAAATAAAAATAAATGACTAGTAATCACAAAACTTAACCAAAAATACAATTTATTGTAATTAATGATATGTGATAGAGTTGGCCCAAAATATGTTACAATGTTTACATAAAATGAAACCATTTGATTTAAATAATATACCCCCTTTCTTCTCACAGTGAGAAGAATCCACATTAATCCCCCTGGAGCTAATTATAGTTGTAGAGTATCTGTACCTTCCCAGACTTAATCTGAAGGTACATTTTACCAGGATCCCCAAGTGATTTGTATGCACATTAGATGGTGAGATGCACTCATCTGGACTGCTGATCACAAAAATGAACACTAATAATCATAATCTGTGTTTCAGCAAACACTGTATATCTGAAGTAGCACTTTCCTGGCTAACATGAGAGAAAGAAGTGTGTCCTAGAGTTAGAAAATTTCACTCTCATTTTCTTTTAATTGAAGCATGAACATTTAACATGAAATTTACCATCTTAACAAATTTTTGAGTGTACAACATAGTATTGTTGACTATAGGTATAATTTGTACAGCAGATCTTTATTCATTGTGTGAATAAATACCGATTGATTAGTAATTTCTCATTTCCTGCTCCCTCCTGCTCCTAGAAACCAGTATAAAACTCTTATGTTCTATGAATTTGACTATTTGAGATACCTCTTAGGTGGAAACATGCAGTATTTGTTTTTCTGTGTCGCGTATATTTCCTTTAGCATAATGTCCTTGAGATTCATCCATTTTGTTGCATATTACAGAATTTCTCCTTGTTTTTAAAGCTGAACAATACTTCCTTGTATGTATATATCATATTTTCTTTACTCATTGGTTGATGGACATTTACGTTGCTTTCGTACCTTGGCTATTGTAAATAGCACAGCAATGAGTACAGGAGTACTAATATCTTTCTGAAAACCTGGTTTAAATCATCTTAGATAAATACCCAAAAGTGGGATTGCTGGATAACATAGTAATTATATTTTCAATATTTTGAGAAATCATCTTAATGTCTTTACTAAAATCTATAAAACTTTGTGTCCATACCAACAGTGTGTGTGGATGTATACTTGTTTCAGTACTACTTGCAGAAAAGAGTATCTTTGCTCCATTGTATTGCTGTTGACCTTCTGGTGAAGATCATTTGACTATATTTGACTGTATTTCTGGATATTCTGTTCCGTTCCACTGATCTGTTTTGTTTTTTTTTTTTCCAATACCACACTGTCTTGTTTTATAAATCATGAAGTCATTTAAGGTCAGTCTTCCAACTTTGTTCTTCTGCTTTGGTGTATTACCTATCCTGTTTGTTGTTGTTGTTTGCTTAACTATTCTGTTTGTTGTTGTTTGCCTCTCCACTGAAACTTTAGAAACAATTTGTTTCTATCCACAGGAAACTTAGTGGGATTTTGATTTGACTTGGATTGAATCTATAAGTTAAGTTGGAAAGAACTAACATCCTGATAATATTGACATGGACCTTACTGTCCATGAAACATAGAGTATCTCTCCATTCATTTGGTTTTTTGATTTGTCACAGTTCTGTAGTTTTCCTCATATACATCTTACACATATTTTGTGAGATTTATACCTATTTTATTTTTGCAGGTGCTAATGTAAATGGTACTGGGAATTTTATTTTCAAATTCCTCTTATTCATTGTTGGTATATAGAAAAGTGATTGACTTGTATATTAACCTGGTATTCTGCAACTCAGTACAATTGCTTATTCATTCTAGAGAATTTTTTGTCAATTATTTTTAGTATTTTAATTGGCAATCATTTCATCTGTGAACAAATATGGTTTTATGTCTTGCTTGCCATCCTGTATACCTTTTATACTCTTGTTTCATTGCATTAACAAGGATTTTCAGGATGACATTGAAAGGAATGGTGAGAGAGGGTATTTTTACCTTTTACTTCATCTTAGTGGGAAAGTTTCAAATTTTTGTCATTATGTGTGATGACAGCTGTACAAGATAGATTTCTTGTAGATATTCTTTATCAAGTTGAGAAAGTTCTTCACTTTTGCTATCTTACTGAGAGATTTAATCACAAATGAGTGTTGGATTTTATCAAATGTCTTTTCTGTATCAATTGATATATGGTCATGTGATTTTTCTTTTCTAATATGTTGGTATGATGCATTAGTGGGTTTTTAAAGAATACTGAAGCAGCCACACTTACCTGGAATAAAACCACTTGTCTTGATGTCTAATGCTTTTTATACATTGTTAGATTTGATTTGCTAATATTTTGTTGCAGAATTCCATATGAATGTTCATGAAAGCTATTGGTCTTGTGCTTTCCTTGTAATGTTTTGTATGTTTTTGGTACTAGGGTAATTTTGGCCTCTTAGAATGTGTTAGAAAGCATTATCGCTGCTACTATCCTCTGAAAAAGATTATAAAAATTGGTAGCTTTTTTTTTTCCCTTAAATGTTTGGTAGAGTTCATCAGTGAACCCATGAAGGCCTGATGCTTTCTGTATTGGAAGGTTATTAATTATTGGGTAAATTTATGTACTTGATATAAGCCTATTCATAGTGTGTGTGTGTGTGTGTGTGTGTGTGTGAGAGAGAGAGAGAGAGAGAGAGAGCGCTTTGGCAAATTGTGAAGGAATTGCTCCATTGTTCATGTAAGTTATCATATCTGTGAGCATAGAATCATGCATATTATTTCATTTTATTATTATTATTATTATTATTATTATTATTTTAATGTTCAGAGGATCTGTAGTGATGCCCCCTCTTTCCTGTCTGGTATTAGTAATTTGTGTACTTTCTCTTTATTTCTTAGGTAGCCTGAGTATCTTATCAACTTTCAAAGATCTTTTCAAAGAAGTGATTTTTGGTTTTATTGATCTTCCCTATTAATTTTCCATTTTCAATTTTCAAAAAAAAATTCTGCTCTAATTCTCTTTCTCTCCTTCCCTTTCTTCCTTTAGATATAATTTGCTTTTTTTTTTTCTAGTTTCTTCGGGGGGGGGTGTAGTTTACTGATTTTAAATCTCTCTTCTTTTATACTGTATGTATTTAATATTATTAAATTGTCTATAAATATTGTTTTTACTGCTTTCCATGAGTTATGATGTCATGTTTTCTTTTCATTTAGTTCAGTTTAAAAAATTCTCTAAAGTTTTCTCTTTGATCAGTGTATTATCTAGAATCATTGTGGCTTTTATTTGCATTTTCCTGATGATCAGTCAAGTAGAGCATATTTTTATATACCTATGGCCATTAGCCATATGTCTTTTTTAGAGAAATGTCTATTCAATTCCTTAGCCCATATTCAAAATCAAGGTTTTTAAATTGTTATTGTTACAGAGTTATTAGTTTTCCTTATCTGTTTCTAAGATTAACCACTTATTGGATATATGGTTTGCAAATATTTTCTCCTATTGAACACTTTGCCTTTTCATTCTGCTCATTATTTCCTTTGCTTTGCAAAAACTTTTTAGTGTGATGCAGTCCCACTTGTTTGTTTTTCTTTTTATTGCCCGTGCATTGGTGTCATATCTATGAAATCATTGCCAATACCAATGTCATGACATTTTCCTTCTCTTTTCTTATCCTAGTTTTACAGTTTCGTGTCTGTATGTTCAGTCCTTAATCCATTCTGAATTTTTTTGTGTAGTGTAAGATAAGGGTCTTGTTTCATACTTCTGGATAGTAATAATCATGTTTAAAAAAAAATCATTTGTTGAAGAGACTATTCTTCCCCTATTATGTATTCTTGACACCCTTTTGAAATTCAGGTTACCATATACACCTGGACTTATTTTGGGGTTTTCTATTCTATTCTATTGTTCTGTTCTTAAGCTATAACTATGCTGTTTTAATTGCTATAGCTTTGCAATATGTCTTGAAATTAGGGAGTTTAGGGCCCCCAGAATTGAATCTTTAGATTGCTTTAGGCAGGATAATTTAAACAATATTAAGTCTTCCAGCACACGAACATGGACATTTTCCATTTTGTGTGTGTGTTGTTTAATTTCTTACATCAATATTTTATATTTTTTAATTTATTAGTGTTTTGACTTCTTTTTTTAAAGATTTTATTTATTTATTTCAGAGAGAGAGCATGAGCAGCATGAATTGAGGGGAGGGACAGTGGGACAACACAAGCAGACTCCTCACTGAGCATGGAGCCCCATCACAGAACCCTGAGATCATGACCTGAGTTGAAGTCAGATGCTTAACCCACTGAGCCACCCAGGTGCCCCACCAACTTCTTAGCTAAGTTTATCCATCTTCTGTATTTTATATATACTTGAGTTGCCTGTAACATGGTAAAATGCAAAGTTAGCAGTCAAAATAAAAATTATTTCTTCTTTATATCTCCCTTGAACACACACACACACACTGCATTCAAAACACATTTAAAGTATTTTAAAAGATCCAGTTTTTAATTTATCGTTGAAAAAGTAATTAATTTTCCATTATGGACTTCACTGTAAAGAAGGAGGAAGAGAAGGAGGAGAAGAAGGAAGAGATGGAGAGGGAGGGAGAGGAGGAGGAAAATTAAGAGGAGGAGATGGAAGAGGAGAAGGAAGAGAGGCAGTAACAAAGGGACAAAGAAAGTTTGGGAGGTAAATAATATGATTATTACTTGATTATGATGATGGTATTATTGTATTATGATATTGTGATGATGGTATCAAGGGTAGACACTTATGTCCAAAATCATCAAATTATATACACCAAATACTTTCAATTTTCCTATGTCAATTATATCTCAAGAAAGCTGTAAAAAAAGAGCTTTGTTTTATGATCACTATGGGCTCGTGAGCGTTGTGACATCTGGGCTGCAGTTACAACTCAAAGTATCACATTGCTCTACATAGAAACATAAACCTTAAACATGTTCCTCTTCTTTCTTTTCGTTGGCTGGGCAGTACACATTCCCCAAGCTTAGATAAGCATGTTTTGTTGACAGAAAGCTACTGCTCCTAATATGCTCCCCCCAAAACAGGAAAACCACTTATCCATAAGTAATATAATTCTAATTGAAATCCTATACAGAGTGAAAAGGGAAAAGGAAGGAATAAGTTTTTTGCCCCCCGCCATGGTCCTCTGAAAGGGAAAAGGAAGAAGAGTGAAGGATATCAATTTGAATAATTTCTTAATTGTATATTTTATAATTAAACCAACAATATACTAACAAAATATAGACAAATTAGACTCTATAAAATATAATCATATATGAATATGCAGTCTTCAGAATCACAAAAAATTATATTAACACTTAAGTATTGATGATAGTCTAATTGCCACAATTAAATATCCCAAAATGAGGTCATGTTGAGACCATACAGGAGAAATATGGATTGTGAAATTTTAATATATAATATATATATAATTTGATAATATTCTCATTTACAATGTGTATACGGATACACAATTGTAAACACTGATTAATAGGTCACATCAAAGTAACAATTACAGTCTTACACATTCAAGCACACTGGTTGTTTCCATTGTTCCATTTTGTGACCTCCTTAATGATGATATACATTGAGCTGGTAATTATGTATATATATGGAAGTTTTTGAATGATCCAAGTTCATTTTGATTTTTGAGAGCATGAAAAACATACAGGCAAAATAGTGTGCTGAAATTCAAATAAATATGGAGTATTTTGATATCAGGAATGACACAAGGGAGATAATTGGTCTGAAAATTATATTATATAAGGTATACTTGAATGGATTGAAATTGTCTGGTAATAAGTACAATTAGCAGATTTTAATAACTAACCTCTGATATATTAAGACACAAGAATTTGCCTCAATATAGGAAATAGCATAACATAGCTTTAATATAATGAATGGTAAACATAAAATTTTAAAAATTTAAATTAAGAAAATAAGGAATTGGAAATCTATTCTCTAATTTCCCTTTCTATATTTTCACCGTTATTGTATAAGAAAGCAACCCATTTCCTTACATTGATTTTGTATCCTGCCACATTATTGAATTGCTGTATGAATTCTAGTAGTTTGGGGTGGAGTCTTATGGATTTTCCATATAAGGTATCATGTCATCCGTGAAGAGAGAGAGTTTCACTTCTTCATTGCCAATTTGAAAACCTTTTATTTCTTTTTGTTGTCTGTTTGCTGTTGCTAGGACTTCTAGTACTACGTTGAACAATAGTGGTGAGAGTGGACATCTTTGCCGAGTTCTTGATCTCAAAGGAAAGGCTGTCAGCTTTTCCCCATTGAGGATGATATTCGCTGTGGATTTTTCATAGACAGATTTTATGAAGTTGAGGAATGTTCTCTCTATCCCTGTACTTTGAATTATTGTAATCAAGAACGAATGCTGTCAAATGCTTTTTCTGCACCAATTGAGAGGACCATGTGGTTCTTCTCTCCTCTCTTATTGATTTGTTCTATCACATTGATTAATTTACAAATGTTGAACTACCCTTGCATCCCATGGATAAATCCCACCTAGACATGGTGGATAATCTTTTTAATGTACTGTTGGATCCTATTAGCTGGGATCTTGTTGAGAATCTTAGCATCCATATTCAGCAGGCATATTGGTCTGCAATTCTCCTTTTTGGTGGAGTCTTTGCCTGGTCTGGGGATCAGGGTGGCTGATCAATGCTGGCTTCATAAAAAGAGTCTGGAAGTTTTTTTTCTGTTTCTATTTTTTGAAACAGCTTCAGAAGAATAAGTATTATTTCTTCTTTGAATGTTTGGTAGAATTCTCCAGGGAATCCATCAGGTCTTGGGTTCTTGTTTTTTGGGAGGTTTTTATCACAGTTTCAATTTTATTACTAGATATTGGTCTATTCAGGTTGTCAATTTCTTCCTGATTCAGTTTTGAAGTTTATAGGTTTTTAGGAATGCACCCATTTCTTCTAGGTTGCTTAACTTATTGGCATATAACTGTTGATAATAATTTCTGATGATTGTTTCTATTTCTTTGGTGTTAGTCATGATCTCTCCCCTTTCATTTATAATTTTATTAATTTGGGTCCTCTCTCTTTCCTTTTGTTTTAGTTTGGCCAGTGGTTTACCGAATTTATTGATTCTTTAAAAAAAAAAAAAGCTTCTAGTTTCATTGATGTGTTCTACTTTATCTTTAGTTTCCATCTCATTCATCTCTGCTCAAAATTGATTATTTCCCTTCTTGTGTGTGGGGTTGACTTAATCTGTTGTTGATTCTCCAGTTCTTGAAGGTGTAAAGAGAGCTGATGTATTCTGGATTTTTCAATTTTTTTGAGGGAGGCTTGGATGGCTATGTATTTCCCCCTTAGAAGCACCTTTGCTGTATCCCATAGGTTTGTACCAATGTATCTTCATTCTCATTGGTTTCCATGAATTGTTTAAGTTCTTTGATTTCCTGGCCAATCCAAACATTCTTAAGCAGGGTGATCTTAGCTTCCAAGTATTTAAATTTCTTCCAAACTTTTTCTTGTGGTTGAGTTCCAGTTTCAAAGCACTGTGATCTGAGAATATGCACGGAATAAACTCAATCTTTTGGTATCGGTTGATCTACTGCCTAGAGCAATCTATACTTTCAATGCCATCCTGATCAAAATTCTACTGGCATTTTTCAAACAGCTGGAACAAACAAACCTAAAATTTGTATGGAACCAGAAGAAGCTCCAAATTTCTAAGGAAATGTTAAAAAAGAAAAACAAAACTAGGGACATCATGTTGCCTGATTTGAAGGTTTACTACAAAGCTGTGATCACCAAGACAGCATGGTACTGGCACAAAAACAGACAAACAGACCAGTGGAACAGAGTAAAGAGCCAAGATATGGACCCTCAACTCTCTGGTCAAATAATCTTCGACAAAGCAGGAAAAAAATGCACAGTGGAAAAAAGACAGTCTCTTCAATAGATGGTGCTGGGAAAACTGGACAGCTATATGTAGAAGAATGAAACTCGACCATTCTCTTACACCATACACAAAGATAAACTCGAAATGAATAAAAGACCTCAATGTGAGGCAGGAATCTATCAAAATCCTAGAGAACATAGGCAGTAACCTCTTCCACATCGGCCACAGCAAGCAACTTCTTTCAAGATAGGTCTCCAAAAGCAAAGGAAACAAAATCAAAAGTGAACTTTTGGGACTTCATCAAGATCAAAACTTCTGCACAGCAAAGGAAACCGTCAGCAAAACAAAGAGGCAAACCACGGAATGAGAGAAGATAATTCGCAAATGACACTACGGACAAAGGGCTGATATCCAAGATCTATAAAGAACTCCTTAAACTCAACACACACAAAACATAATCCTATCAAAAAAATGGGCAGAAGACAACAACAGACACTTCTCCAAAAAAGACATACAAATGGCTAACAGACACGTGAAAAAATGTTCATCATTATTAGCCATCAGGGAGATTTAAATCAAAACCACACTGACATACCACTTTTTACCGCTAGAATGGCCAAAATCAACAAGATAGGAAACAACAAGTGTTGGAGAGGTTTTGGGGAAAGGAGAACCTTCTTACACTGTTGGTGGGAATGCAAGTTGGTGCAGCCATTTTGGAAAACAGTGTGGAGACTCCTTAAGTAATTAAAAATAGAGCTACCCTATGACCTTGCAATTACACTACTGGGTATTTACCCCAAAGATACAGGTGTAATGAAAAGAAGGGCCATCTGTACCCCAATGTTCATAGTAGCAATGGCCACAGTCGCCAAACTGTGGGAAGAACCAAGATGCCCTTCAACAGATGAATAGATAAAGAAGATATGATCCATATATACTATGGAGTATTATGCCTCCATAAGAAAGGATGAATACCCAACTTTTATATCAACATAGACAGTACTGGAAGAGATTATGCTGAGTGAAATAAGTCAAGCAGAGAGAGTCAATTACCATATGGTTTCACTTACTTGTGGAGCATAAGGAATAATACAGAGGACCCTGGTAGGTGGAGAGGAGAAGTGAATTGGGGGAAATTGGAGAGGGAGCCAAACCATGAGAGACTGTGGACTCTGAAAAACAAACTGAAAGTTTTGGAGGGGATGGGGATGAGAGGGTCAGGTGATCCTGGTGGTGGGTATTATGGAAGGCACGTATTGTATGGAGCACTGGGTGTGGTGCATAAACAATAAATTTTGGAACACTGAAAAGAAATAAAATAAAATAAAATGGAAAAAAAAGAAAATGAAGAATTAAATAAAAATAAAGTTTTTTAAATGAACAAAATATGAGTCACATATAATGCCACAGCTCAAAGATAAACCAAAAAGTAAAAACATATTTTGTCCCTTTTTATTTTAGTCACATGCATTTAAATGCAATTGGGCTCAGGGAATACATGTTCTCCATAAATGGTTATGTGTCATTTTTTCCCCACTAAAACTTATGGTATAACCATCATCTATTTTCTTCAAAAAAATATGCTTTTACTTTTTTTTTTTTTTTTAACAAATTGCTAATCTCATGGTAGTGGAGGGATAGCAACACTGGCATCTGATGAACAAATCCTGTAGACCCCAGCAGATGCTAGAGAGGGAAGCCATTGCTGATACTTTGTCTTATAGAGCCACTCTCTTTTCCTCTCAAACAAAATTCTATCATATTTCCCCAGATGTTTTTCAAGAGACTTATATTTAAAAGTAGAGTATGTCATTCAGCAAGCAGACAGTTTAGATCATGATTTAATAGCCATTTTCCATAACCTTAATGTTAATTCTAGTAAAAACCATAAGAGATAACCCTAATTCCTGCATCTCTCATAGAAAACACGTATGAATACCTCCAGATAGCTTCCCATCCAACCCCATAGTTATTCAGTGATTCCGTGCTATAGATGAACCTACAATTATTCTCTGAAATGGGTTGTATCCTTTGGTCTACTCAGGATGCTAATTAATATTAGTTGTTACAACAGGGTGGACCTGAGGCTGACTGTCCAATCAGAAAGAACTAACCCCAGAGAAATATTACCAATAATTAGGACACCGTTTGGTCACCTGTCTTTGAACTTACTTCAGTATACAGAGTCTGATCTCATTCCAAATTTGTCTACACTTACAGGAAATAAAGCAGAAAAATACTTACTACTCAGTAGACCATAACATTTTGGACAATACATTCACTACAAGTTTCCATGAAATTACTTCAAATTCTATTAATCAACCTTTAAAAGCCTATATTTTTACTTTTCCAGAAAATACATATGCGTGTGTGTGTAATCTCAGCATTCCATTACCACTGCTAAAGTTGTCAAGAACCATGAAAGTTGTGTAATTTTGCTTTACTTACAAGCCACAGTTGTACAGATGCTGGCAGAACATGAGACATGGGTCAGAGACAAAGAACTTAATTGCTCATGGCAGTGCAAGGAGCATGAGCATCAGGGTACTTCTTCAGCCCCCTTTGCCAATAAAATCTATGGGAGTAATTCAGATGGGCCCCAGTGGATGTGGGCAAATGGAATAATTTGCATTACATGAAAAGCATCCTTAGTTTAGGAAACTCAAATTTTTTAAAAATAAAAAGTAGTAAGCATGTCTGCTCCAAAGGGAGACAGTTTCTATTTTCCTAACCTGATTACTAGAAAAACAACTTTAAAAACAGTCTAGAACAGAGGTAGTCAATGCTTCTGCAAAATGTCTGGAAACCTGTGTTACCAATAAGCAATGTCTCTCAATATTGGCTTGACTGCTTTATCTACTTTTTCTCTCTGTCTTTCTCTTTCTTTCCTTTTTTTATTCCTCTCTACTCCCTCCATCTTTCCTTCCTTCTGTCATTGGCCTTAATGGACTTCATAAAGACAAGATTAAAATAGTATTAGATATTATTAGATTCAATGATAAATGAAGACTAAATAGTTCTGATTTCTTTTGTTGTACAATTGGTTTTCTCCTTCACATTTTATTTTCATTTGTCGTGTGTGCATGTTTACATGGGAATGTGTGTGGTGGGGACACTTAAAGTGTTATGTAAATTAGTTTGTATCAAATTTGTTTTATACAAATTTATACAGAGGGTAAGATTCTCCCATCATTCCTGTGAAAATTATATTCAATAGGTCATGATGAATCTGGATTTTATGATTTTAGGATAGGACCAACATAAATTTTTTTTTTAAGATTTTATTTATTTATTTGACAGAGAGAGATCACAAGTAGGCAGAGAGGCAGGCAGAAAGAGAGAGGAGGAAGCAGGCTCTTCGTTGAGCGGAGAGCCCAATATGGGGCTCGATCCCAGGACCCTGGGATCGTGACCCGAGCTGAAGGCAGAGGCTTTAACCCACTGAGCCACCCAGGCTCCCCAAGGGCCAACATAAATCTTAAGTGGAACAATTTTGGGAAAAATAAGTATAGACAAGAGACAGATATGAGAAAATGATATATCTTCATTAAGTAAATTTTTACAATTATAAAAAAATTCTCAAATGGTCAAAACATTTTTTCCTTGTGCACTAATGAGGCAAATGCAAATTTGCTTTGTTTATAACTAATGTCTTTTTTTAAAAATTTATCAACAAAGGATAAATTAACTGCAATTTTTTATTATAGCATATGGATGTGGTTTAATATAGCAACTTCATGCAAATTAATTTGGTGCCACACAAAAACACATCTGCAACACTTAACAAATGAGAAAACAAGTAAAACAAAACAAATATGCAAATGTGAAAATTCATTTATCTCATAACACCGTTCATCATGTTGAGAGAAAAAAATTAAACCCTAAAATCCTAACTGAACAGTGAATTTAAAAAAAGAAAGGAAATAATTAAGAAATAAAGTTATTTAGATATTCATTCATATTTCAAATAATTTTGAGATTCTGTAACATGGTGATATGATATACATAGTCTCAACTTTATGAAACTTAAACTATATTGGTAGGGAAACATGCCAAAAGTTAGTTAAATATGAGAAAATTCAAATCATATAAAATATAAAAGAAAATAAAGAACTGAATGGGAGATTATAATGGGGGAGCCAATTTAAGATTTAGAGTAAAGTGAGAGTTAAAGTGGACCTTCAAAATGAGACTGAAGTATGAATTAATCAGTATAAGAAATATGAGATATAAAATGTTAATGATGTATGTGGCAAACTATACACACTTGTAGATATATCTACGGAGGAAATAATGTGCTGCCACATTATGATCATGAGAAAATATTATTTATTTTATCTCTTACAAACTGTGGCTCTCTTGTCATAAACCATTTGATGTGAAATCTTATAGACTCTTCCTTAGAATATTGGATATCTTAATTTATGTTTAAGGCACTGCCAAGATGGTTTGAGTTACAAAATTTACTCACTTATGTTATGGTAATATAAAGACAGATAATTTTTAGTTTTCATAAATGTTGCATGGTTCACATAGTAGAGTAAAATGGTTTTGAAATTAATTATTCCCTTCCAGTGTAAGAGGTTTAATGTAAAAGAATAAATTATTCTTGTGAAAATGTTATTTCAGTTATTACTAGAAAAGAAAATAGAAAAAACATATGAAACTACATCAAATTTGTAGGTAACTCTTTGTAAGCTAGTCAGACCTTTTGATGAACATTTATTGTTAGGAATGAAATAACTCATCTCTGACACTTCCATTACACATAAATATAAAGATACACAGGACAGATTTTTGCTAAAGTTTTGAGGGATCTTAAGGCTGGTAAGAGGAAAATCTCTAAAATCCTCAAAATTTTTGGAACTTCTTTTTATGTTTCTCCTTCAGCTCCAGTCTTGACTTTTAACATTAAATTATTAAACAATCATTGCAGTTTGCTTATGTTGAATATGACACATGGTAAGAGATAAAAGCTGACTACAACAGCATTGTTACCATCAAGATTTATTTTAAGGCAGATAATTAGAGAAAACATCTCACTCTAAGAAAATGTTGTGGAGAAATTAATATTAAGTTGTGATTTTAAAAGAAAATAGTCATGTCCTTATCAGAACAACTGTTAGTTATTGGACAAAAATGTGGAACTGATTCCTCTTGTTTCAAAATGTTCGGAGTACATAGTGGTTTAATAAGGGAAGATGTAGGTAAGCATACATACTTTTTAAATGTAAATAAATATCAATTTAAAAACAGTATTATTTCTTGCTCAAAAAGGGGGAAATCACCTGAGTTAACAAATCCAACAATCTTATGGTTGTTAAGTTTCTCAAGTTTCATTGTAAGTGCTTAAAGACAACCCAAGCAAAATCAATTCAGTGTTTTAGTACTTTTTTTTATCTCTTTAATCAAATGGGAGAGAATTACAAAAGAGAGGTCTGCCTCATGTGACATAGGTCAAGAATGTGTTGGAAATTAGTCTTATGAGTGCGTGACTGGCTCAGTTGATTTAATGTCTAGCTTCAGCTCAGCTCATGATCCCAGGGTCCTGGGATCGAGCCCTGTGTCAGGTTCCTTCCTCAGTGGGGAGCCTGCTTCTACCTCTTCCTCTGCCTGCTGTTCCCCTCCTTGACTCTCTCTCTCTCACTGTCAAATAAATAAATAAAGTCTTAAAAAATTAGTCTTACAGATTTCAAATATATAGATTAGAAAATCCAAGCAATTTGTTTCATTTCTATTTCCTTATAGTTCAAAGTGAGGCCATTTATAGCATATCATTTATTTTACCTTTAGATCCAGAGAAACTATTACACTAGGTAAGGATTTGTTGTTGTTGTTTTAGATATTTTCTTTTTGACTTAAAACCGTGGAAAAAAATGCTTTTATTACACAAAGCAGAACTCATAAACATCAGTATATTTTAACATTATGTTGAATATGAGGTTGGTTTTGATAAGCATAGAACTGGGTAGAAGACATCATAGTTTAGGAAACAGAATGACCCCATGGCAACATATCTTAGGACCACAGCTTATTTTCAGGTAATTGGTAGAACGTCCAGGAAGATGAGTACAATATGAATACACAGGTAAACTTGGGTCTAATGCAACAAATCAGGTATTAGCCATATCAGGAGGTGTTTAAATGTTGTGTGTATAGGGTAACTTTATAACCATAATCTATTTTAACATTATCTAAAAATATTACCAATGTATAAACGTTTTCACACACACACACAGAGACACACACACACACACACACACACACACACACAGGTGGCACTTGATTATAGAATTCTCAGAAAACAAGAATTTATTTTGGTTTAGGAAAATATTTTGATATGTCAAAGGAGTTAAATAATGGAAGGTATAATGACAAAAGCATTGAAATTCTTTGCATATTATAAAGGTAAACATGCACATTATTTCGCTGGGGAGGTTGTTGCTGTGGAGGGAGGAGACAGAGGAAATAAAGCCAGTCCCTGAGAGACTGATACACTGCATCATTTCTTGAGTGACAACACTTTAGGAACATATTTTTTTTGCATCATTTGATCAATTTGGCTTTGATTTAAAGCACAAATTCATCTTTCTATTGTTTTCATTGTTTTGCTTCCCTTAGAATCTAAACTTTAGCCCTAACAGTTGGATTTACTACTTATTCTTGCTTGTTTCCTTCTTTTTAACACACCTGAAGCCACATTTATGTGCATTTGACTGCTATAGATCAGGATCTCATTCTACTTGTGAGTAATTTTCAATTCCAGGTCAAATTTCTTTTCTTTTAGTTCTCTAGTCTGAACTACAGCTGCCAAAGAGACCTGACCACCATGGTCTAGCCATATAGTTTCCAAAACAGGAGTGGGAAGTAAAATAACCTTTCAGGGCAGCTGGGTGGCTCAGTCCGTTAAGTATCTGCCTTTGGCTCAGGTCATGATCACAGAGTCCTGGGGTTGAGCCCCACATTGGGTTCCCTGCTCAGCAGGAAACCTGCTTCTCCCTCTCCCACTCCCCTTTCTCCTGTTTCCTCTCTTTCTCTCTCTCTCTTTCTGTGTCAAATAAATATATAATCTTAAAAAAGAAGAAGAGGAAGAAGGAGGAGGAGGAGGAGGAGGAGGAGGAGGAGGAGGTGGAGGAGGAGAAGAAAATAACCTTTCCACCTGGGAACCTGAGAATAAACTGACAAAAGGGAAATTAGCCAGAAAAGAAGGCAAAATTTATTCTCATATATGGGAGCACATAAAGAAGTGACCCTGTGAAAAGCCAAAATCAAAGGCTGATATTACATCATAATAAGAAAAGGAGTTAGAACCTCAGGAGAAAGCAAATGGTAAGAAATCAATGAGAAACAAGCAGGAGAAACAAGTGGAAGGCCAGGAAAGTTTTGATAGGGTTGCATTTATGTAAAAATCCTCATCAAGGTGTGGGTAGTGCCTCTCCTTTCTGGCTATAAACCTCCAGCAAGGAGAATTATGATTTTTTTTTTAATGGGGGAAGGGAGCTTTGTTTAAGTCAGTAAAAAAATTTAGATGAGGGTTTTATTGTGTATGTTTTTTAAATTTTTTTTGTAGCTTCTGTTTTTTCTAATATTTTCAGCTTAAAATAATCTTCATACCACATCAGTGTGTCCAAATTGATCTCATTACAAATGATCAGGTCTCAGACTCCTTGAGAAAATAAGAGAATATCTATGGAATATTGTCAAAAACAGATTTGAATATGTTCAGTTACTTCTTATTAATCATATTAACTTGATCTATAAACTCATTAGAGCATAGCAACAAGGAACAATCGATTTCAATTTTCATACCATGGGGATTGAACTCTGGCTTTGCTACTTATATACTCTGTGAACTTGGGAATGCTTCCAAATTTTCTTCCATTGTAATTATTTATCAAGAAAAAATGCATATATATTAAGAAGCAAAGTAATGAGGATTAAAATGGACTATTGAATACGTAAATATTTTAAATCTCGACTAAAAGAATAAAAAGATCAATTTTATATAAAACAATATGTGAAAGCTGTTTTAAACGTATACAGCATTTTGTTGCATGCATATTTTTAAATCAGAGAAACATAATATGATTTGCATGCATTATTTTAACTATACCACAATGAAAAGCTTACATGAGAGAGTTCTACTTTCAAAACAGTTTTGTGAAGAGCTACAGGGACTTGCTCCCCAATGAAACAGGCATAATTGGTGAAAATACTTCTGAAAAATGCAACCATGGAATATCTCTGAAAATTAACCTAAGAGCATACAGGAAATAAAGGTTTTATAAAAATTTATATATCTGATAAAACTCAGTAAGAAGTGTAAGATTTAAGTAATAACATGGAGGACATTAGGAGAAGGAAAGGAAAAGTGAATTGGGGTAAATTGGAGGGGGAGAGGAACCTTGAGAGACTGTGGACTCCGAGAAACAAACTGAGGGTTTTGGAAGGGAGGGGAATGGGAAAACAGGTAAGCCTGGTGGTGGGTATTAAGGAGGGCACCTCCGGCATGGAGCACTGGATGTGATGCATAAACAATGAATCTTGGAACACTGAAAAAAAATTACAAAAAAAATATATATATATAAAACCTTAACTCCTTATTATATGTCTCATCTTCTCAACTATTAACTATATTTCAAGTGTTTCTTTGGAGGCAGAGTGTTTTGCATACACAAATTAAGGTGTAATCACTTTTAAAACCTAAACATTGAAATATCTTATACCTTAGGAAAGTCAAGCATTGATTTTAAAATAAGTTTAATAGTTTACATTTTTTTATTTCCCGAAATCTTTTATTGACAAATTCTGTTTAATTTGGGATACATTTTATTATTTGTTTGAAGAGCCTACATGCTCAATATTTATTCTTTAAAATATTTTATATAACTCTAAAATATTTTAAGTATTTTAAAATACTTTGGCCTAGATTAATTTATTATTCTTTTGGTGGGGGGACAGATTTATTTGTTTATTTCAGAGAGAGAGAGAGTGCATGTGAGTGGGGTGAGGGGTGATGGGGTAGAAACTCTCAAGCAGGCTCCCCACTGAGCTTCAAGCCCAATGCTGGGCTCTATCTCACAACCCCGAGATCATGACCTGAACAGAAATCGAGAGTTGGACCCATAACTGACTGAGCCATTCTGGTGGCCCTAATTTATTATTCTTTTTTTTTTTTAAGATTTTATTTATTTATTTGAAAAAGATCACAGGTTGGCAGAGAGAGAGAGGAGGCAGGCTTCCCACTGAGCAGAGAGCCCGATGCGGGGCTCGATCCCAGGACCCTGGGATCATGACCTGAGCCGAAGGCAGAGGCTTTAACCCCCTGAGCCACCCAGGTGCCCCTAATTTATTATTCTTAATCATTAATTTACTGACTTCAAAAGCTACATATTTTAGGATTTTCTTTCTTTAAGAATATAGTATGCAGAATTTTATTGAAAATAAGAAAAAGTCCATTATTTTCTTAGCAGAAAAGGAAACTTGTTTTATTCTCTGAAGTACTATAACATTATATTTTCAATAAATATGATACAGCTTTTAAAAGCTTTGGGAAACACTAAAGTATTCTTTAATTGTTTCATTTGTTTCTTATTGTGTATTATAATAGTACCTAAAACAATAGACTTCTTCCAACTATTGAGAAATACATACATATGTATTTTCATAAACTGTTTCAAATATACACCCTTATATAAGTACTGTATTCTGCTTTTTCAAGAATGATTGAGTTTGACTGTGTTTGAAATTGCTTGATAATTGAGAATTCTATTTCATTTGAATATCTTCTGTCTTTATTTGCGCTAGTATTGGCATGCTCCTCTCCAATGTCTGCCTGAAGAGATTCAGGACAGGACCCTCAGAATGTGCCACTTTGGCATGTGGATTATTTGGAGCTGAAGGCATTTGAGAAATTTTTGTCCCTCCCCTTAAACATGCAGAAGAATCTAAATTGAGGGGCTTTCCCAGCATAAGGGTTATTAACAGAGACAGATTTTTATCTGAGTGACCCAACCATATGGTAGGGCAAACATCTAATTACCAAACAGTTGATTTTCTTATCGCCCTGTGAAGTGTGCTCCGTAGAAGTTCCAGGATCCCAGCCCCTTCTCCTTAGTTCAGAATGACATATATCTCATTTTGCCTGTCTTTGAACTTTCCATGTCTATGTGAATTCCCCCTATGCTATTAAATTTGATTTTTCTCTTGTTAACCTGTCTCATGTCAATTTGTCTAAAAGCTGAGTTTTGCTCTTGGAGGTGTTGCAGTTATGTGTCAGAGACTTCAAATTTCTCTTAGTGTCCTCATTGTTGTCTCCCTTCTTGACTTTGGCCTATCCTAAGTATTGCTTCTCTCATTAAGTCTGCCTCTTACCACTCTTTCAGCTGTGGTCCTCTATGATTAAACTGAAGTCCTGTTGGTATATTAGCAAATGTTTGAGAGCAGAGGATTATCCTATTGCCTTCCAATTAAGTCACAGCGTTTGGTGGGCATATGTCTCTGGGCTTCACACATTTTTCTTACTGTATAGCTGTCTTTCCCTCTCCTTGTGATATATGAGGGCTAAATGGGGTTGGAGTGGGAGAGATACCCTTCTACCTCTGTGGGGCAAGTCTCTAGAAAGGTCTCTCCCTCATGAAGAGTAGACTTCTGCTCTGCAAAAGAACTTAAACATGTAGGAGCAGGATAAATTTCTTACTCCCCTCCAGAGACATGAGTGGACTGTTCTCAGTTTCTTCACGAGGTGCAGGAGGCAAAGCCCAAGCAATGTGAGCTCCTTCGCACACCAAGATGACAGACCTCATACGTTTCTGATTTTCACACCAGTGCACACTGAGCCTCTGCTCTTCATCAACGTTACTATGTAAATGTCCCTACCAGTGTATGGCTTCAAGGGCTTCTGCTCTAGGTAAGCAAATCCCAGCTATACCTTTCTAAAGCCAGCTGTCTCCAAGTTTCAGAGTAGTAGTTTGTCCTGTGACCAAGATGGGAGTAATGACTCCCAAGCTCCTTACATTTTGGAACTGGAAGTGGGAGCAATTATGTAATTTTTATGACCTTGACTGAGCAAAAGAAAACAGATTTGAAGGTGTTCTCTTTGGAGCCGGTGTGTCAGCTGTGGTATTAATCATTATTCATCTATTAATCTTTAAGCGCTGTTGTTTACAAAGTTAACTTTATGCTCAACTTAGCGATGAAAGCTGATATGTGCACTAATTTTCACTGAATGAAAATAAAATAAGTTCCAACAGATAAAATGACTTTCCTCATGACCACAAGGCTTGTGAATGACAAACGTAGTCCTTAACTCATCATTTAAAAATTAAAGGCATTTGTTTTGTCCTTATGACAATACGTTGTTTTCCTCTTTAATAAAAAGTCCTAGGTGGAAGAAAAAAATAACGTAAAAACAAATAAAACCACTAAATTTCTTGCTATATTATAAAATGTCATTCAAGATACTATGAATGTGAGAGAACAATATACACAACCTCCTTGAAAAACACCAGACACAAACTACCAAACTACCAACAAAGCAAGCATTTTGGAAGCTCGTGTATAACCCTATAACTCAAAAAAAAAGAAAAATAAACTTTAGGTAACATAGTACTTTCCAGCAGACAACTCAAACATGAAAATATCTTGAAAAACAATTTTGGCTCCCTACTCGACTTTGAAATCATGGGTTGATGGAACAGCTATTGAAATCACATTCATTTGGGGATCTATTTCTTACAGACTCCCAACAGTTGTTCTGTTTAAATCATCTGCTAAAATGGTCCTGTATCATCCTATTGTTGAACCACTGATTATATACCTCTCTCTCTATGGACAGAGAACAGCTGCTAGTTCCTTTAATTATCTTCCCTGAAAAAGTTAACCTGGGGCTTGTAAGGATCCCTGATAGTAACGGATATAAAGGAGGGAGGGACATAGAGATCCCACTGAATGTCTGGTGTGATAATGAAAATAAGCCCCGGGTTTCAGCACTTGTCATTCTTCCTCCCTCCCATGTGGGTGACAAACTGAGAATGAAAATCTTCAAGTAATACAAAATAAGAGAGAAGAACCCAAGCTCAATTTAAAGCACTATAATATCCAGTTGAAGCACACTAGGTTATGTCAATGACTTCATTTTCCTTGTAAGTTTCCAACAGGGAAGACATATATCTTTACTAAGCCAGAAAGAAAAGGTGGAATATATGTTACCCTATTAGACCATTTTGAAGTAAAGATACAATGGGGCAACTTACAATATTGGACACTGCTGCTGATTTCATCTCTATTTCCTTGAACTGACAACAAAGTAACTGATCTTTAGCTCAGTATGTATAAAAAGAGGAGCAAAACAAACTTACTATGGAAAATATAGTGTGTTGAAACCCTGCATCCTTCTCTCATTTAAGAAACTATAAGTGGTGAAAATAAAGATGTATATTTAATAATCACAAAGTAATTCTTCTGTGTTAAAAAAAAAAAAAAAGAAGAAGAAGCAGCCTATAAAATCAGCTCTGTCGCCCTATAAAATCAGCTCAGTCGCATTATAAGGTGTTAGATGTGTTCAGTATTTTTTGGTTCAAATTGCAATTCTCCTATAATATCCTATCTCTGTATACTGGTTTTCTTTTCTTCATCAACTAGAGCGGATATAATAGAGGACAACATAATACATTAACAGTGACTGATATTTTTTCAAATAGGACTTCCTTTCACTTCAAAGTTCCCTCCAAATATTTTAAGATGTTCCTATATTACCCACTCCTATAGCTTTTCTACTAGCTACCACTGCTGCATTTCCCTGTCGCTCCAAGCTCTTCACTTTCACACGTTTATATCACTGCTTGCCATCCTCACCCACTACCACCATCAATGACCTGAAACCTTATCAACAAATAATTAGTTTTCCCTGACCTTTTCTTTTCCTTATATCTTCTTTAAAAAGTAGTGAAACAAATCCTCACCCTGCCAGTGTTTTGGGCAGTTCAGGGGGAAAGGCTATTCCTAATTTAATTAATAGTCCTTTTTGTAGGATCTATTCAATAATTTATGGAGCTAGGCTAGCTATGGAGCTAGTTCAAAGTGGAAGAAAAGACTGTGTATAAGTGCTCCTGTGCCTTTTGTGAGACGTGAGCTAGTTTTTCTGGATCAAATTATATATGCTCAAGTTTTCCTTTAACATAAGTTCTCTTCTAGGAAGCTCTTCAGGAAATCTCAGCCAGACACATGTTATGAAGAGCTCTGCAATTCACCAGACAGGCACAATTTGGAATGTGCCACAGTAATGACCCAATTAAACTTAATCATTAATCACGAAGATACAAAAATGTCCTATACCCTTCAGCAAACAGAAGGCTCAAAACCAACATAAAATAGTTGTATGTGAAACTGTGGTGATGCAATAAAATTTTTTTTTTTAAGATTTTATTTATTTATTTGACAGACAGAGATCACAAGTAGGCAGAGAGGCAGGCAGAGAGAGGAGGAAGCAGGCTCTCTGCTGAGCAGAGAGCTCAATGCAGGGCTTGATCCCAGGACCCTGGGATCATGACCTGAGCCGAAGGCAGAGGCTTTAACCCACTGAACAACCCAGGTGCCCCAATAAATTTTATAATATATTGAATTATAATATTTAACTCAGAAGAAATAATTCTTATTTTAGTTTTAGACCAAAGTACTCTAATTTTCTGAATACAATCCCAGTATGTATTCCTGGAATTATAAGGAAGCTGTCATATGACAGTGTGAACTTCTGTGAAGAAAATAAATTTTAGGAATGATTCTTAAAGAAAATTTTATATTAAAAATATAAATACTGGGGTGCCTGGGTGGTTCAGTGGGTTAAAGCCTCTGCCTTCAGCTCAGATCATGATCCCAGCATCCTGGGATCGCCCCCCTCCCCCTGCCCCCGCATCGGGTTCTCTGCTCAGCAGGGAGCCTACTTCTGTTCCTCTCTCTGTGGGCCTCTCTGCCTACTTGTGATCTCTGTCTGTCAAATAAATAAATAAAATCTTTAATATATATATATATATATATATATATATATATACATACTGACAATTAAATTTTAATGGAGAATGCTTCTTTTATATAAAGTAGGGAACTTCTTTTTTCATGTTAAATTAAAACATTGTTCTTCCATTGATTTAGAAATACAGTAAAAAAAATCAATCAATTTCTACAGTGTTTTCTTTTTTCATTTCTTTGTTTTTATGGCTATCATAAGGACAAAAACATATTTTTCTTTAAAGAAATGTCCTCTAAGGGAATTCCTCTAAAACCTCTAAAGAAATATATTCAGAAATAATGGGAGCTCTGGGTTTCAGTTACACTTGAATATGACATCCAGATAGTATGCATTAAGACGGCATGTGGCCAAATTTCTGCCAATATCATATATGTTTCAGGATTTTATTTCAGAAACATATAGGAAATATTTTATCTGTAATAAATATAATGGACACTATTGTAGTCAGAATTCTATTTGTTTGTTTATTTATTTATTTATTTCAGATTCTGCTGGGTCAAGATTTGTAGTTCTGTGCCACTAAGCAAAATTCCCAGAGGTGTCATAACCTTTGGACAAGAACAATATTTACCAAATTCCTAAGAGACCAATGGAAGATATTTAAATGTAATTTGGAAATATTTGTTGGACACCAAATATACTTTTGTTTTTTAAATTGGGAGGGCAATAATTAATCACAACCAGATGACTCAAATTTTTAAGACTATTAAATGTAAATATATGAAATGTGGAAAGAGTGAAGAAGACCAGGCATATATCCTCTAGTATTTTCATCCCTAGATCTAGAAGTTTAAGCCTTACTATGGAGGTTGGGTCAGTTGAGAGAAGAGATGGGCTAGAAAAGAAGTCTAGAAGAAGACTGCCCAGACTTCATACAATTGTGCAACGAAGGCCATGTTTTATATCTGTACTATCTAACACAATATTCATAGCTACATGTGGATATTGAACATCCAAATTGTGGTTATTATGACTGAGGAACTAAAATGTAATTGCATTTTAATTTTTTATGAACTTTTTGTTTCAGAATCATTTTAGATTTTTCAGGAAAAAAAATGCAAATAGAGATCCAGAGTTTCCATATAGTTTTCCACTTAGTTTTCCTTAGCATAACATGTTATAATTAATGAATTAATATTGATACATCAAGTCCACTATTTAACCAGACTTCCATAGTGTTTACTTAATATCCCTTTCCAAGTACAAAATTCCATGCAAGGAACCATGCCGTACCATTATGTCCCCTTGTATTTCAGTTGACTGTGACAATTTCTCAGACTCTTCTAGAAGTTTTGGGGAATCTGGACAGCTTGCAGAATCCTTGTCAAATATTTTGCAGGACATCCTTCTATCATGATTTAACTGAGGCTATGGCTTTGCAATGAAAGACCACTGAAGTAAAGTACTCTCAACACGTCATATTAAGGGTACATACATAACATAACCTCTCACTGTTTATATTAAACTTGACCACTTGGTTAACATAGTACTTGTCAAATTTCTCCACTCTACAGTTACTCTTCCCCCTCATTTACATACTATCCTCTTTGGAATGATGTCATTATTTGTAGCCTTCACTTAAGATGTGAGAATTTGCACTTTGTCTCTTTGATGGGGAAGTTTCTATACAAATAATTTAGAATATTTCTTCATGGTAGACTTGTCTAGCACTCCCCATTGATTTATTTAGTCAATTATTCATTTATATCATTATAGATCTATGACTCTTCATTTATCCTGTAGATTATAATTTAATAATATTTTATTTACTTTGTTGCTAATTTTTTCAGATTTGGACATTGGAATCTTTTTCACTTAACTTCTGTGTCCCTTTAACATAGTCCGATCATTTGTGTTTTTTTAAACACTTCTCTCCTAGCATCAGAAAATGTTCACAACTCATCTTTTATATTTCCAGCTCTTTCTCAATGGAAGATTGGTTCTTTTTACTGGATAATAGCATTAATATTTAAATTAGCTAAACATTTAAAATACTTTAGTCAGGGGATGAGCAAGTGTTGAAGTTATCTCCTATTCCCTATAAAAGTAAAATTGACTAATTCCCTTCACATTTCTTGACTGAACTTTATTTGACATGTCAACTTTTATAAAGAATGAAAACAATGCAAAATTTCAGTGCATTCTGAGAGGATATTTTCTCCTCTTCGGTCAAAGATAGGCCATGGATCAGCTTTAAATGCTTCGTTATATGGTTCTCAAATTCAGCCTGAAATGACATTCTTTCAGGTTCTGCTGTATATTAGAATGAATTATTAATGTTGTTATAAAACTTATTAAACATTTATATTCTCATGATTACATGATTTCAGGAAGAAATACATATATATTGTTCTGTGTGTATATATATATATATATATATATATATACAGTTTCTCATAAACAACCTGTCTTTTAAAATGTGACTTATAGAATCATAATTCAGGAGAAAGTATCAAATGAAAAATGCATATTTCAGCAACATACTATACCTGCTCTGAAATTAAGTAGGGTCAATACATCAATCCAGAAACACAGCACAAATCTCAGCATCGGTGACATTCCCAAAATAAAAGATGAACGCAGGAGGGCAGAAGTACGGTTTCTACCTAACTTACCAGGAGCACTAAGGGCTCTGCAATATGTAATTAACCTCTTCTCTTTCTCTCTTCTTCTATATAACATTCTCTCACGGTCCACCTGTGCCTTACGTAGGAAGCCGCTGTTCTGTGGTAAGCCTGAAGGCAGGGCACAAGCTACAGTGACAGGGGAGGCTGAAAGATACCGATGCCGGCTAAATGTTTAACCTGCCTGCTGCGAAAACACGAGTCTTTTAAAACGAACAGAACCTTTCGTTTTGTAACTACAAGTAAGGTTAAAAACCATTACACTTAGAGAAGTAACACACCGATTTTCAATCGTGCACATTTGTAAACAGAGCAGTTTAAGTCTTTTCTACCAAAAAGAGTGTGATAGGTGGCTAGGTGAGAACTGCTAAGACAGACTTTTAATTCACATTTTTTGCCTAGAGCCATTCTAAAGATCATGAGGAGTGTGATTCAGACAGTTATTTACTTACCTGTTAGTAAAAATCTTAGATTTTCTGAATTGCCAAAACAATCTCTGTCATACTAAAGCTTAATGTCAGCTCATAACACTGGTCCAATTAAGTGAAGTGCTCCACAGCCACCTGTATTTCTGTCAGTGTATGTGTCTCCAGGGTGTAGTCAGGAGCATATAATAATTCAGGAATGATTGCCTCAAAGGTTTTATTGGACTCACTCAGTTAACTCGGATAAAATACAGAGAAAACAAAAACCTTCTTGCTTGCTTCCAAACATTCAGCTCTTGTGTTTGGTTTCCTACTAGACATGTGTTAATAAGTTTGTGGACAGAAATATGGATGATATCGGCCTAATAATTTGCCTAGTTATCTAAGTTCCATAATTTTTTTTTCCCAGGGGGAAACAAAAACTGCTCCACCTACCCAAATAAGGGCTCTTTTAAATACTTAGCTGCAGCTGGTTGCTCCTCGTTAGAAACAAGTAGCCTGTGTATTCAGTTGGGGGTAGGAGAGTTCCTTTATTTTTCATTTTTTTAAAGATTTATTCATTTTGGAGAGAGTGAGAGGGACAGAGAGAGGACACACAAGCAGGTAGGTGAGGAAGAAGAGGAGAGAATCTCAAGCAGACTCAGGGCTGATCATGTAGCCTGACAAGGGAGTCCTATCTCAGGACCCTGAGATCACAACCTTAGGGGAAACTGAGAGTCAGAGGCTTAACCAACTGTGCCATTGGACACCCTAGGAGAGCTCCTTTAAACTCACTAAATACAAACTAGAAGGGGATATTTATTTAATTTAATTTAATGTGTGTACGTGCGTGTGTGTGTGTGTACGTGTGTTCTAAAATTCATTGTTTATGCACCTCACCCAGTGCTCCATGCAATACATGCCCTCCTTAATACCCACTGCCAGGATCACCCAACTCCCCACTTCCCTCCTCTGAAAAACCCTCGGTTTGTTTCTCAGAGTGTGCAATCTCTCATCGTTTGTCTCCCCCTCCGATTTTCCCCGTCTCACTTTCCTCTCCATCTCCCGATGTCCTCCATATTATTCCTTATGCTCCACAAGTAAGTGAGACCATATGATAATTGACTCTCTCTGCTTGACTTATTCCACTCAGCATAATCACTTCCAGTCCCATCCATGTTGATACAAAAGTTGAGTATTCATCCTTTCTCCCATCCAAGTACTAACCAGGCCCGACCCTGCTTAACTTCCGAGATCAGACGAGATCGGGTGTGTTCAGGGTGGTATGGCCGTAGACGAGTATTCATCCTTTCTGATGGAGGTGTAATACCCCAATATGGGCCATATTTTCTCTATCTATCTGTCTGTTGAAGGGCATCTTGGTTCTTCCCACAGGCGACTGTGGCCACTGCTGCTATGAACATTGGGTACAGATGGCCCTTCTTTTCACTACATCTGTATCTTTGGGGTAGTGCAATTTCAGGGTCATAGGGTAGCTTTATTTTTTATTACTTAAGGCGTCTCCGCACTGTCTTCCAAAGTGGCTGCACCAACTTGCATTCCCACCAACAGTGTAAGAGGGCTCCCCTTTCTCCACGTCCTCTCCAGCACTTGTTGTTTCCTGTCTTGATGATTTTGGCCATTCTCACTGGTGTAAGGTGGTATCTCAATGTGGTTTTGATTTGAATCACCCTGATGGCTAGTGATGATTAACTTTTTTCATGCGTCTGTTAGCCATTTGTATGTCTTCTTTGGAAAAGTATCTGTTCATGTCTTTTGCCCATAAAAATCTTAATATAATATTTGAAGGGTTGGTATGAGTTATGTTCTGATATATAATGGGAGGCTTGGTCTTAGGTATAACATATCCTAGAGTTCTTTAGCAAATGATTTAAAAGCTATTTCAAAGTGACCCATAAAGTATGCACAGAAAAAGACTCCATTCTGAGTAGAATATTCCTGTTTAGGACTTCTTTCTTTAGGGAGTTCAAAACCATGCTAAATAACTCATTTATACAAGCTCTTAATAGCTCCTACAAAATTTAAGAAATAGAGGAGAAAGAAATAATAGGCTATCTATATACACAAGATATGGAATATTAGTGGAAAACAGGACCATGGATTGACCACAAGCTGTGAGATTGTGTCCAAGTTCCTCCTATATCAAGAGTCTGGGAGCCTAACTGGTGGGAAAGATTATAATTTGTGCTCTTTAGGTTACACTCAGCTGGAATCATTCTGTACTCTAGAGGATTGTTCCTCCATTCTACTCTCTTCCTTCTTTCCTGTACTTCCTATATTACCTTTTGCTAGCAAGGACTGAAAGTAAGAAATATGTCTTTAACCTCGTCAAAATCTTCAATGGCGGTCTATTGCTGACACAACAAAAATTAAACTATTTTCCATTGAATGTTCGTGGCATGGCCTCCACCCATATGTTAAAAATCCTTAACTCAAACTTTATGTTTCAGTAGTACTAAACTACTTGTAGTTCCTAGACATGCCAGATTTCCATACACTTAGGCCTATGTAAATTCCGTCTGGGATCCTTTTCCGTTGTTTGTCCTTAGGTATATGTTTGGTCATCATTCAAGTGTCATTTCTATTTTAATTTCTAAATCTTCTAACATGCACAGCTCATAATTATTAACTATGTTAAATTTAATTTTACATGTAATATCAGCATTTACTTGTATTTATTCCAAAATCAGCTGTAAATACACCATGATTCTTCATTACAAAAATGCTATAATTGGCAATTAACGTCTTGGATTCATAACAGAATGCTACAGCTGGACATGACCTTATATTCATTTTAACATAGTTTCTTTCCCTTACACACAGTGAGTATGAATACACTGCCTCAAGTTGCTTTGGGAGTAAGCCTCAGAGCTAAACTCTTCAATGATTTCACATGTCTTGAGTCAGTTTTCCCCTAAGAGCCTTGCAGTTTCTAAAATATTAGAAAAACAGAATGATTAAATCTTGGTTTAAAATCATCTGTGAGAAAACTCAGTGTAACCTGACCAACACAGATAAAAGTTAAAATAGTCTGCTCTCATTCATGTTTTATCTGATTTTAATGAAAAGGTATTACATGTTCCTCAAAAACTGTTCTATTATATGATGTGTTTGTAGCTTAAAAAAAAAAAAAAAAAAGCATGGTTGTTCCAGCTGTCAAAAA
This sequence comes from Mustela nivalis, assembly GCF_964662115.1. Lineage (NCBI taxonomy): Eukaryota > Metazoa > Chordata > Mammalia > Carnivora > Mustelidae > Mustela > Mustela nivalis. The sequence continues at coordinate 64,077,984 of NC_139034.1, read as the reverse complement.
AACAAGACAAAACAAAAAAAACCCTCGAATTCAAAGGAGTAATATAATTTTCACTCAGTGAAAAATGTATGTAGCATCTAATATCACAATCATATGCATTGTATAATTACCAGCTTGGCCAACATACTTGTTAAAAGATGTACAAAAAGCAGAGGCTAAATTCATGTGACTTAGGGTCTTGAGTATTTCATATCCTGCAGGAATGAGGATAAAGTCTCTAGAGTTCAAGATGTCAAACAAGAAACTTTTACCCCAAGTTGAGTATTTCTGCATATACATTATTAATAAATTTAAAATTCCTTTATACATAATTTATTAATAAAATCTGTGATGGATCTCATCCTTGTTGGAAGATCTCATTAAACAACTGAATCTGACTCTAATCATCAAATTTGTGAGGTTATCTTAATACTGTGTTACTGTGTTCATTCTATATTATCTTTTATTAAATGTTTCTGTGGGTGTGGTGTTAGCATAATCTCTGAGATCTGTATCTTCATCTTTGTTAGATAACATATGTTTATATTTCTGAGGCTACTTCTTATAAAGAACTATGAAAGATCTAATATTTTACCTTATTTCATTGTTTAGTTTTCTCATGGTTTGAGGAGGATCTAAAGAAGTTTATTATTATCCAAAACAGGGGAGAATATTCCCTATAAGTATCTTATTTTATAGATGTTAGCTGGATACAAGAGACTCCCTGGTCAGAGGTGTACGATTTTATTACTTAGAGCATGGCAGCACCATGAACTCTATGGTTGCACTGGTTTCCCTTACCCCCCAGCCCCGGAGAAGAATGAAAAGTGGTACTGATAGACACTGCACAGGCAGAGAGCTTGTATCACAGCTAAGGAAATCCTAAATTTAGAGAACCTAAATTAGCTTTATCCCAGATGGAGAGACTATATTCATTATCCTGGACAGTAAACAAACCAGTACTCTGCCCTGGAGGAAGTCACCAACTCCCAGTAACTTTGAAAATTATATACTATACAAACTCCTTGAAAATATAGTCCAAAGTTAATAACATTTCAAAATAAAGGTTTAGGCCCAGATGGCTTCACTTGAAATTATATCACTTAGAGAAGGTGTTTTATCAATTCTCTACAACCTCATCCAGAGGCTAGAAGCAGAGAATATTTCCTAACTCATCCTGTGAGATCAGAATTATTCTAATACCATAACCAGAAAAGATTTTGTAAGAAAACTACAGACCAGTATCTTTCATGAACAAAGATTTAAAAAATCCTCAACAAAATATTAGCAAATAGAATCCAACAATGTGTAAAGAAGAATTGTATACCACAAACCAGGAGAATTTATCTCGGGCATGAATGGCTGGGTCAACATTTGAAAGTCAGTTAAGGTAATCCATCACATTAACAGGCTAAAAAATAAAGATCTTGTGATCATATCAGTAGTGGCAGAAAAAGCATTAAACAATATCCAACACCCATTCATGATAAAAATTCTCAGTAAATTAGGATTAAAGAGGAACTCCCTCAGTTTGACAATAAATATCAACTAAAGGTCTACAGCTAACATTATACTTAATGCTTAATGGTGATAAACTCAAAACTTTCCTACCAACTTCAGGTATAAGGCAAAAAAAAGTCCCTCCCACCACACCTTTTCAATATTGTACTAGGAGTTTTAGTTAATAGAACAAGACAAGAAAAGGAAATAAAAGGTATACATACATGGAAGGAACACATAGAACTGTCTTTGATCACATATGATATAATTGTCTGTGTAGAAAACCCCAAAGTATCAACAAATAATCTGGAACTAACAAACAATTACAACAAAGTTAAAGGATACAAGATGAATACATATAAGTCAACCACTTTTCTGTATTATATGCATTAATGTATAAATTGAAATTGAAACTTAAAACATTCCCATTATATTAGCATCCAAAAATTTAAGACACAGGTATAAATCTAATAAAATATGTATAATATCTATATTAACAAAACTATAGAATTCTAATGAATGAAATCAAAATGCTAAATAAATGTAGAGTTAGTCCATGTCATGGATAGGAATACTCAATATTGTCAAGATGTCAGGTCTTCCTAACTTGATTTATAGATCCAGTGCAATCCTAATCAACCCCCCAGAAAGTTATTTGTGGATAGCAGCAAACCAATTCTAAAGTTTAATGAAGAGGTAAAAGATCCAAAATAGGCAATACAACACTGAAGGAGAAGAGCAAAATTGAAGGACTGATACCATCCAACTTCAAGATTTAATATAAGCTATAGTAGTCACGTAAGTGTGGTATTAGAAAAAGAACTGATTAATAGATCAATAAAACAGAATGGAGAGCCCAGAAATAAACTTAATAAACACAGTAAACTGATTGTTGACAAAGGAATAAAGGCAATGTAAAGACAGTCTCTGTAAGAATGATGCTAGAAAAACTGGACATACATAAAATTTATATTTCCAGGGCTATTTCTTGTAAATAAATGTGAAAGATCCAATATTTTACCTTATTTCAATGTTTAGTTATCTCATGGTCCAAGGAGGTTCTTTTTTTTTTTTTAAGATTTTATTTATTTATTTGACAGACAGAAATCACAAGTAGGCAGAGAAGCAGGCAAAGAGAGGAGAAAGCAGGCTCCCGGCTGAGCAGAGACCCCAATGTGGGGCTTGATCCCAGGACTCTGGGATCATGACCTGAGCAGAAGGCTGAGGCTATAACCCACTGAACCACCCAGGCGCCCCTCCAAGGAGGTTCTAAAGAAGTTTAATATTATCCAAAACATGGGAGCATATTCCCTATAACTGTCTTATTCATAGATGCTAGCCAGATACAAGAGACTCTGTTCAGAGGTATAGGATTATGGAAAACCATGGAGATATATCTAGGTACAAAACTTATACCCTTCACAAAACTTATCGGAATGAATTACAAACTGGGGCACTGGGTGGCTTAGTTTGTTAAGCGTCTGGTTCTTTATTTCAGCTCAGGTCATGATCCCAGGGTCATGACCAGGTCTGGGGATAGAGCCCTTCATCAGCTCTGTACACAGTGGGAAGTCTGCTTGGGATTCTCCCTCTCCCTCTCACCCACTTTTTCTGTCTCTTGCATAAATAAGCAAATCTTTAAAAAATGAATTACAGACCTAAATATAGAATATAAAACTATGAAAGTCCTGAAAGATAGCATAGGTGAAAATCCAGATGACATTTTTTAACACAGGCATGATTCATGAAGAAATAATTGATAAGGTGGACTTCATTAAAATCAAAAACTTCTGTGAAAGGCAATGCCAAGAGAATGAGAAGACAAGCCACAAACTGGGAAACTATAATTTAAAAGACATATCAGATACTGTCATCCAAAACACTAACAAAAGGACACTTAAAACTTCACAATGAGAAAACAAATGAACAATAGGACAAGGACCTTCATAGACACCTCACAAAAGAAGATACACAGATGGCAAGTAAGCGTATGAAAAGATGCTCTCCCTGATAGGTCATCAAAGAAATGCAAATGATATCAATGATGAAATACTGCTACATACACATTAAAATGTTCAAAATCCAGAACACCGAACACATGAAATGTTGACAAGGATGTAGAAGAGCAGGGACTTTCATTCATTGCTATTGTGAATGCACAACAGCATTGTGAATGGTACAGCCACTCTGGAAGACAGTTTGTCAGTTCCTTACAAAACCAAACATGCTCTTACTATATAAGGCAGTAATCATGCTCCTTGTTACCTCCCAAAGAATTTGAAAATGTATGTCCACACAAATCCTGTGCATGGATGTGTATAGCAGCTTTATTCATAATTGCCAAAATGAGGAAGCAACCAAGATATCCTTTAGTTGGCAAATGGAGAAATATACTGTGATACATCCAGATGATGGGACATTAGTCAACACTAAAATGAAATTAGCTACCAAGCCATGAAAAGACATGAAGGAATCTTAAATGCATATTAGTAAGTGAAAGAACCAATCTGAAAATGCTCCAGTGAAGAGTATTGATAATGGGAGAAGGTGTGGTTATGTGTGGTTATGTGAGAGCTGAATCTTCCCAATTCAGCTGTGAACCTAAAACTGTTCTAAAAAATAAAGTATTAATAAGAATAAAAGATAGTCCTGAAGAAAACTGGATTCAAGATGAGAGACCTATAGGGATTGTTCTTATAAGCTTTCCATAATCATAAGCTTCTTTAGAACCTCTTTAGACCATTAAGTAATAACTGAACAAAATTCTGCAAGCACTGACTTCTCAAAACATCTGATTTTGGCTGTTACCATATTGCACACAGTGGTAGCTGAATTGTTTCCAGGTTCAGTTTCCCCAGAAGCTGAGGCTAAAAGAAGGATTATTGAGAAAATCATACAGTGATAGAACTCCGTCAGTTAAACAGATAGGGTGTGAGGGATGCAGGATTAAGCAGGGGGAAAAAAAAAAAAAACTAGATAAAGATTTGATTTCTGCAGATATCTAGCTTCATCTGAACCAACAGGGAGTGTGAATTACCATCTGAAGTTGTCAGACCTTGAGGGATGGTGGCTAGCTTTCTGTACCCCCATATCTGACAGTCTGGTTTTATGCATGCTAAGGGGGAGCCAAAGCTGAGATTTCTGGTTGGTTTAGGTGACTCAATTTAGCCAAAACCATTTCTCAGAGTAAGAGTAAGAGTGCAACATGGAGCTACTATCAGCCAACAGTCACAGCAGATGAGAGTTGGGCCCTGCTGCCCAGTAAAGAAGATATGGGGACAGTGGGGGAGGCACCAACCTCATTTGCTACGGATTATGTAATGGCTTTAAGCCTAATGTAATTAGGCTCCAAATGGAGTAATAATAAACTGCCTTAGAAATTTTTACATAAGTAGTCTTAGTAAACATACATGTGCTAAATTCACCCATAGACACACACATGTACATGTGCTGACACCTATGCACAAACATGCATATAGAGTTCTAGAACAGATATGGAAGACAAAACAAACATATATTTAATTAATATACATTTGGTTTTACATTTTATAACTTGTGAAGCATTTGAAATTAGAACAGTGACTGATTTACCTATATTATTTGCCTAGGGATTCTAGAGCTAGTGCCTGTTTATTTATTTATTTTTTTTTTTCGTACATTCCCTGCAGCATTTTCTGGCAATGAAAACAATTTTAGATACATTAGCACTGCACTCAAGGTTGTGATAATTATTATTCAAAAGAATCTTGTAGCATATAAATATTTAAATTTCATACTAAGTATTTTAGCTTTGTTGCTTTTAGCAGTCTCTTTAAATTGGTGCTCATATATTCTTCTTTGATTTTTCTCCAATTTCAGAAACAAAATAGCTAATAATAGTAATCACAAAAGAACTCTGCTTTTCGAGCTTTCTTTAAGAGTCCAGCATCCTAGCAGGTATTGGTGAGTCTTTAGAAATGAAAGAGAAATAGAAACTAAGGAATAATAACTGACTCTCTATTTAAAATACAACAATACTGTTTCAAGAAAAAGTTATTTCCCTTTTTTAAAAAGGGAAATTAAACTTTTTTGAAACTTGGGCAATCTTTGATCATGATTATAGTACTCTTTAATATTTTATTATACTGGGACACCTGTTGATACATAGATTTAAAATCTCAGTACACACCTGCTTTCAATATACTGATCACAGGGCATTCCTTTGGTGATGGGCAGGGTGCTGAAGGACCCAATATGCAAAACATTCCATGGTCAAAAATTTAATGGGTGTCCAGTAGACAAATTCCTTAGACAGTGGTGAAGGTCACTGAAATGCCCTTCATGTTTGCTGAAGTTGTCAGACTTCTTTTTCATCAAGTGATAACTGTGTTTCGTTGTGTGGAGAATTTTAATTTGGGATGCAAATTTGAATTACTGAGTGAAAAGACTGTATGTATTGTGACCTTAATGAGATGTGCTTGAGATATATTTGAGGATTTGATCTCCGGCCACTCTTTGGGCAAACAGAATCTTACACATTTCCTCATACTGCTCTTGTTCATCTTCATTAGTCCAGCAACAGAGAAGCTTTGAATGTTATCTTCTCAGAACAAGTAATCCTTTACTCTTTATAATGGTGATTTCATGTGATCCTTATAATTATCCCTTGAAAAAGATTATTGTTATCTTTGCCATGCAAAACAAAGGCATTTTTAAGAGGAATATATATTTCACAATAGAGAGAAGAACTACTATTCCGGTCCTATGATTTGCATAAGAAGAGGGGACAATGGGCTGTATGAAGTTCAACCTTTCAAGCGAGGGAGGTTAAGAGTAAGCCACCACTTTGAAGGCAACCACATAATGTTGCTGCAAGAAGTCTAAAAACCATCCACAAGTAAGGAAAAAATATAAGAATAAACATAATTCTATTTCAAGTACTATAAACTACAAAGCACAGTAAACTATGATACAAGAGAAAAAACAGTTGTAATTATCTTGGTGAAATAAACTATTGTTCTACTGACATTCCAAAGTACATGGCCAAACAACAATTTATCTGTGGAATTACACCCACTTGCATATTAATCTTTACAGTAATCACCTAGGGATTTTGCAAAATGTTTATGTGCCACCTCAATCAATCAAATATGATAGAATGGTTAAGTATCTTTAATAATGGGCCTTCATGGTATTTTGTTTCATTGAAAATTAGTGATTCATGAAGCTGCAATACAGATGTATATGACAGGAAGTCAACATATCTGGCTTCTGTCTGTAAATTTCCCATGAACTTTCTGGATTTCACCTGTTTCATCTGTTAGATGAAGAGGTTGGATCATATTATCTGTAAATTCTCTTTTGGATGAACATATTATGAGTCCATGTGTGATAATACTCTTAGCAAAAATATTTAAACAAATATATCGAAATAGTTAATAAGGATAAGGTCAATATATTTAAATATATTTTTATTAATATTTTAAAATATTTTATATTTAGAAAATCTAATTTAATTTCATTAAAATATGTATAGAGGCAATATTTAAATGAAAGGCAATATTTATTAGCCATTCTGGAGCTGGATTCCCTAGCTTGATTCTGGGTAAATAGCTTTCTAGTCCTAAGGGGAAAAACATGTTAAGATGACCAAATCATTAGCTCTTTATACATCTTTATTTATCAATATTAACAAATAATTTGTTATTCCTAAAGAGAGGTTCTGCAATAAAACTTGATGCGAAAATCTGACAGTCATTTACTGAAATGTGACCTCAAGGACCATTATTTCTGTTTTTCCTTTCGGGACAATGTATCTAAGTTTTCACTCAAGGAAAGTGAAATTTAAAAAGAAAAAAACTAAGCTATAAGGCCTTAATAAAATATATAAATAATCATTATTATGAAATTATCTTTACATTGTCAGAGAACCTAACGAATAAAATTCAAAACATTAAAAGAATTGTCATAGAAAATTCCATGTCTTTGCTTTGTACTTTCTTGATTGGTTGGATATGTATAAATCAAAAATATGCCTGGAACATAATGAAAATAACTTCTCATCTTCTTCTGGGGAAGAATACTTTATTTGAATGTGTATGTAACAAGGCATTATTAAAAATACTTATTTTCACTCAAAATACAGCAGTTATGATTATGAGCAACAGATACACTCTTCTTGGAATCCATCTAATTGGAAGAGTACATAAAACAATTGACCACTTCTGTTTCCTTGGAATCACCAACCTCCTTGTCTCTGAACTCAGGTACTACTTTCTGACATCAGTTACTGCTGCTAATCATCATTATCAGTGTTCATATCTCAACAGTCCTATCAAATTTTATTTGTATAATATTTGATCATGAATATTCATATATTTATCAATCAAATATATTCCAATATGCTGGTGATAAAAATAATATAACTAGTGTTCTTTAATGAAAAGCACATACTCTCTTTCATTAGATATTTTTGGCTTGTCAAGACAGTTACCAATGTCCCTCTTTACTGTAAAAAGTGCTGCCATCCACAAAGACAGACTCACACCAATTTTGATTACACTACATGTCCCTAATTCCCCCAAACACAGTGAATCAGGATGGAATAGATATATGCTCATTGCTAAAGCCATGAGATTCTCTAGAACTTGGAATGGGAACTCAAAGCAAACAAATACTACCTCTGCTGGTATCTTGCATGGGAAAGACAAAAACCTTAAAGTTACATAGTGACCCATTAAGCTGACTATATGCAACAAAAAAATATTGGGATATATGATAGAGACTCTGTTTTTACATTTTTTTTTAAATTTTAAAATCTATGTTGAATGTTTCAAGTAATTTCTTTATTACAGAATAGTGCTTGGAATTAAGAAAAATTACTGGCTCTTTTTTAGGACAAGTGTATAGTGGGACAGTAATCTTCAAAAGTCAACTCACTTGAGTAACTTAGAAAAGTAATTAGAATTGAAAATGTACTCTTTATGTTGTACATCATGTTTCAAATTAAAAGCTAGCTTTTATGCATCAGAGAGAAAAAAGATTGTTTGTGAAACATTACTATCCCCAAGACTTCCTTCTCTGTACATTGTACCAATGGACTCACCTTCATATGCTAACTCAGCAAGAAGGAAGGGGCTACCTGGGTACAATTAATTCAAAGGTTTTCATTATATATGTCTGATTATATTATTGGAGTTGCTTTAAGAATCTGAGGGCACAAGAGGACTTTAGTTCTAAATATGTTGGACCAGAGAGAAGAAATAATTAGTTCATGTCTTGATTTTTTTTTTTTAATTAGTTTTTGGATTACTCATTGCAAATGCATGTAAGTACAATTAATTTTGGGATGTTGATCTTATAACCTTATTTTTTTTAAGATTATTTATTTATTTACTTATTTGACAGAGAGAAATCACAATTAATCGGAGAGGCAGGCAGAGAGAGAGAGAGGGAAGCAGGCTCCCTGCTGAGCAGAGAGCACCCCCCCAAAAAAATAATAATTAGTTCATGCTCATAAACAACAATTCTAGCAACCAGAATCAAAGAGCAATACACAGGTTTTTGAAATCTGTCAGTAATAGGTAATTATCAAAGGAAACAAGAAGTGAACAGTATAGAAGTATATTATGGAGTAAGGCACCAGTTAGAAGACTCTACCTATCCTTAGAGGTAAACTTAAGCCCTTTTCTGGCCAGTGGCCAGTGGGCACAAGAAGGGAAAATGTTATAGCCTATAGCCTCGGGGCAGGTGAGGGGGGCTGGGAATGTATCACCTGAGGACTCTAGATACCTCTCTAGAGCATAAGCCCAGGCAAGAGTGCCCATTGCAGCTGCTTCTCTGAGGGACCTGTCAACCTTCCCACCCCACACATTACCCCTAGGACCAGAATGGAAATAAACTTGAAGCTACCTTTTTGGCTGTCAGCACTCTCAAGAAATCTGATGGGACCCACATGTACAAAAGCATACTTGCTATTCTCCATAGGATGAGGAGGACAGCATACTCCCCTATCAATACCCCACCACTCAGACTCTGCTGTCTCGGTCACCTCTCTGCACTGAGTTCAGCATGTCCCCTCACTCCACTTTCTTACTGCCCAAGGGAGGAAGAACAGGAGCCACTGGTGTTTGCAGAGCAGCCTTTGAAGAAGTCCTGCACCAGCTGTACTTCAGTGTGTTTGACATCGTGTGTGGACACACATTCTCTCACAGATGAGCCTTGCAGACAGAGAAATGCCCTATGGGCAACACCAAGCTGATGGTGGTGGGTGAAAAGCATTGTTGTGGTGGAGCAGATGGAAGAGCTCATCATTTAGGAAACTCAGTCCCTGGAAGGACCACAAGGGCAGCTATGACTACAGATCTGTGCAGTGCCCCCAAAACCCCAACTGTCTACCTTACCTTAAGACAAACCTGGAGGCACACCTCAAGGAGTGTGAAATCAAGTGTCCCCACCCCAAGTACAGGTACATGGTTCACCAGGAACCAGGAAACATATGAGACATACCTGCAGAATTATTATTTCCAGGACCTGAAGGAATTCTTGCATCCAGAATACTGCTTCCAGAAATGCATATGGTACTAGTGTGGAAGAGCTAGAAGATGCTTTCCTGAGCTCTATACTGGGCAAGCCCTAGGAGAAGCTGGGTGAAGAGCATCAAGATCAAGTTTAATATCCTGAATGAAAACAAGCAAGCTCAGAAAGGGCATCATGGAGTTTCAGAGGGAAATATTCATGTTGACAGACCAGCTATCCTGCATCAATGCATGCCTAAGCATGGAAATCCTAAGAATCCCATGACCATAAGCAGATCTTCAGTACAAAGGAATCTTCCTGGGCTACCAGAGCCCTGTCTACAGGTGACCTGCTTTTCAGGTGACCTGCTTCTTTGACAAGACCACCAATGTGTAAGATACATGTACCACCTATAAGTGCCAGAAGACTGGAGGGTCATGATGGCTTTGTGCTAGCATTCCACATGCTGGGTGCAAGCTCTACAGCAACTCAGAAGACTATACCAAAATCTCATGGACATGCTGCTGAAGATTAACACAGTCCAGGCATGACAACACAGTGTGAATGCTGGTTTCCTCATGCAGCATACTCCTCAGAAGCTCTCTGAAGGCCACCAAGGTCTGCAACATCTTGGGCACCCAGCTGAGCTGAAGAAGCTCATGGGCCTCAACCATTGGGTATGGGCCCTGATAGCCACCCAGAGTTCTTGTATAGTGGTTCTTACCAATCAAGATTTGGAACATCTAGACTCTCAACTGCATTCATCTTCTATTATAAACTCTAGTGGCAATATCTATTCTATCCATGTGGTGAGACACTACACTGTCTATGGAACCTAGAATACATTCATGTGAGGGCATGGAATCTAAGAAACAAGTATGGACCCTGGCAGTTCATAGGCACTGTGTATGTTCTTTATGCCCTACCAGACCAAAGTCTTCAGCCCCTGCTCTGACCAGTCCCTTAGGGTCTAAAGTATGTACTCAGACACTGCTGTGTCACTAGGGCAATGTGACTGTGATTGCTGTGTCCTGAGATGGTACTTCTTAAGGCCTGTGGACAGCACTGTGAAGATTTGGACTTACTGACAGGGAATCCAGGCTGAGTGTGGGCTCCTTCTAGAGAAAGCTGGCCTCATGAGTTATCTCAGTGTCTCTGCCTGCCTTGTGGGGATAAGCAAACAGGCTCAGCCTGCTGGGCAATGCCCTCCCAGCCCTATACTCGACAAGCCTCCTTTTGCTTGGTCCCAACATCAGTGCTGTCAAACAATGCCCAGTCCCTCTCTCCAGATGACTGAGACCTTTTTCTGTTTCTAGATTGTATATAGATTTGATTACTTCCTGATTAGAATAAATGTCTCATGGAATATGAAAAAAAAGAAAAAAAAAAAGAACTACTAGGCTTAATCAGAACAAAAGATTTAGGGTTGGCTTTAGTTAGAGCAAGCATCAAGGTTGATTAAACTACAAATTAATATTCATAATATTCTCTTGCGCTGTTTGCCTGGGAATAGAGGAAAAAAATAAAGTGAAATAGGTGAGTTGCTGATTTATGGGAGACATAATTTTAGTCTGAAAATTTAAAGTAATTTTTTAAATTTTTAATGTAGCAAACATGATATGTATCCACAAACATGATAATAACAAATATGTTATGGTCATTTCCACAGCCTTTGGTCCTGAAATATGTTATTATATAGTACATTCATATGTTCTTCAATCATATGGTCTACTTAATATTGTCCAGTAAAAGCATTTTGCAAATCTGATGTATAGTGGAAAAGAGGTATTTGTTAGATAGAGATTGACCTGCTAATATTCATATAAAGACTGTACTTAAAATACACATTTATCCCAAAGGTGGCATTTTAGCAAGTCATAAGTCTTCCAGCTCTGGTTGGCAATGCCATAGCCTGACCTAATCAGCATTTTAATGTTGTATCCAACTAAATCCAACATAGGCATCTGTGCTAGCTTAAGCAGTATGTGTGGAATTATTTCTGGGCTATGTTTTCTTATGCATGGTTTAAATCTAAGAGCTATTATACAAGAATTCTCTACACAAAAGTGATTCTGATCAGCTCTCTGCACTTATAAATCCCTCACAGTTGGGAGAGAAAATGGATGTTGTACAAAAGATTCAAATGACAACAGCTGCAGACAAGCTGTGCATCTGGCACATTCTGACTCTTGTTATAAGCACAGAGTGCAAGTGACAATTGCTTTCCTTAATCCTGTGATTGTGGTCTGTACAATTGGAATAATTTCTCCATAACTTTTGGACCTCCTACAGACATCTATGTCCCAAATTTCATCTTTCCCTATATTACATCATGGTATTGTAGCAGTATGCCATGACCCTGTAGATTGATATTTTATATGCTGTCTCTGTGTGCTCTTAATATTGATAAAAAGAAAATTACTCATAATGGTAATGGGGTGAGACAGACAAAGAAGAATTATTTAGAGATATAACAGCTACACTCAATTTTTTAAATGGTGATGTTTTATCTTGCTAGTTTCAATTCAACAAATATTTATTACAGCCTACACTATGGGTGAGAGCAAAAATGTAATCCCTGTATTCAAGGGGGGCAAAAATTACACATGAAATATTGAAATATAATCCAGACAGTAGTTCTGTGCTGTGATATTTGGTGCAAATTTTGAGTTTTATAGGTGTTCTGGAATGAAGTGACTAAGGGTATTTATAAGGTAAATACACCTGCTTTTATGACAGCATTTCTCTTAGCCAATCACAATGGCTACAATTATTTAGCACATATCACTTATCGGACACTATATATTAACTCATTTAATTATCCCAATTAGTGTAGGATTCATTTTGTATTATTAGGCCATTAGTTCACAGATGAAAACCAGAGTTTGAGGAGGTTAAATATGGCTCATTGTTCCTTGTGCTAAATGCAGAGAGGATCCAAACCCAGGACTCTAGGATTCTCATTTTCTTAAGCCTTTCATCATCTTGCCTAATCATGTGCTCTTATGCACAATATATATTCTTTCTTCCCCCACCTTTACTGAGATATAACTGACATATAACCTTGTATAACTTTAAGGTGTATGTGTTGATTCAATACACTTACATATTGCAAATATGATTACCACCATAATGTGTTACCACCTCCAACACTTCACATAATTACCATTTTTTTTTGTCTGAAAGCATTTAAGATCTATGTTTGAAACTTTCAAATCTATAGTACAGTGTTGTTATCTATACTCACAATGCTGTATATTAGATTCCCAGAACTTAACAACTGGAAATTTGTATCCTCATTCCCCATTCCATTCACCCAATCCTTACCGCTACTGGGCCCTGAAAGTCATTCTTCTTCTCTCTGTCTCTACAAGTTGGGCTTTCCCATAGTTGTTTTGGATTTTTTTGTTGTTGTTTTGTTTTATTTCTCAACATTAGTAGAGAAATTTTGCCACTCTGGGGACATTTTCAATGTCTGGAGAAAGTTTTGGTTTCATGACTGGAGGAGGCGCTGTTACTGGCATCTGGTGGGTAGAAGCCAGAGATGCTGCTAATCATCCTACACTGTATAGGACAGCTTGCTCATTACAACAAAGACTTAGCCTGTCTAGAGTATTAAGCAGTGTCAAGGAGACCTTGGCTAGACCATTCTTTGTTGTGCAGGGGTGTCTTGTGCACCACACTCTGGCTTCTATATGTTATATTGCATTAGCATTCCCTCTCCCAATTATGACAACCAAAACTATCAGCAAATATTAATAAATATCCCCTAATCATGCTTGTCAAGCATCCTTGTTTGACAGCCACTGCCCTGGAGTAATTAGCTCACAGGAAATTAGGAAGATGGGGAATTAGCTTTGCCCAGATTGTTGTATTCCATGTCGCAAAAAGAGGAACAAAGTTGTATTCCTGAAACAGAGCATCAGGAATTCATTTTGCCTAGGTCAGTTCATGGAGTCTCCAGTAAAACACGGCTAGAAAGTGGAGCTTAAGGATAAATATGATAGCAACAGTCAAAGACAAAAAGAGAAGTCATTTCGTTCAAAGGGAGAAACTCATGAAAAGTCATAGCAGAGGATGGAAAATGTGGCAAATGCAGGACCTGAGGACCCATTCATGTGGCTCGTCAATAGAGTGAGAGCAGGTGTGATGGCAAATTTTATGTGTCAACCAGACTGGACCACAGGATATGCCGACACGTAGCAAAATGTGATTCTGGCTGTGTCTGTGAGGGTGTTTCTGGATTAATTATAAATTAACATTTGAATCAGTAGACCACCTGCCCTCCCTAATGTGAGTGGGCCACATACAATCAATTGAACACCTGAACAGAACAAAAAGGCAAAGTAAGAAGCAATTTCTACTTTGTTGCTTAGGCTGGGACACTGCTCTTCTCCAGCCTTCATACTCCTACTTAGACACTGTTTTTTCTTGAGTCTTGAGCTTGCTGGCTTTCAGGGTGGAACTTATATCATTAACTCTCTTGGGACATTCAGATCAGACTAGTACTACACATAAGCTCTCCTTGGGTCCCCAGACATAAGCGCATAATCATGTGAGTCAATTCCTTAAAATAAATCTCTTCAAAGCTCTCTCTCATTCTCTCTTTCTCTGTCACTATATAAGTTAAAAATATCCTAAAATTGTATATATATATATGTATGTATACATATATATATATATACATATATATATGAAGTAATAACTACAAGTGAGATTAAAAACATACTTCCTGTTGAAGCATACCCATGCAATTGATTCTATGTCTCTGGAGAACCATGGATGATAAAGGAAGTGAAAGGTCATGTTGGAGAAAGAACAGGCTAGAGAATGAAGCTGGAGTCCTACTACTAGGGCCTCATATAAGGAGCTGAGACATTTCAAATTATTTTTTAGATGATATTTTAAAATATCTTTCCTGAAGGAAACATGAGCCAATACACAATGTTGATATGTTTGTTATTTTTCATCTCTTATTTGCCAAAATGAGAGATGTCAGTAAGGGATTAGATATGCTTGTTCATGAGTTTATTGGTTTGAAGAAAGGTTTTGTGGCCAGTGTAGAGTAGAGCCATGTTGGAATAGGCTGGAGGCTGAATGAAAGCTCCCTTTGCTGGAGATGAGGCAAGAGATGATGGGTATAGGTTGCTAATCATAAAATTATGGAAGGACAGTTTAGGCACAGGGAACAACCCAGAGGGGATGTGATAAAGAGAAACATTGGAGAACTCTTTCCTATTCAAAAGTGCATCTATAATTTACTCTTTGTATTCTATCATGGCTTCTTGATTCAAAAAGGTCAAATTTTATTCTGTTTCATAACTTAAGAAAGTTATCAATTTATCTGTTTTCTTCACTTACATCCTTCCACACAGTTTCTAAACCATTCAGGTAACATTTAATGTAAATATATAAAATAAAAAATGGGCAGAAGACATGAACAGACGCTTTTCCAAAGAAGACATACAAATGGCTAACAGACACATGAAAAAATGTTCATCATCATTAGCCATCAGGGAGATTTAAATCAAAACCACATTGACATACCATCTTACACCAGTGAGAAAGGCCAAAATCATCAACACAGGAAAAAAGTGTTGGAGAGGATGTGGAGAAAAGGGAACCCTCTTACCCTGTTGGTGGGAATGCAAGTTGGTGCAGCCACTTTAGAAAACAGTGAGGAGATTCTTTTAGAAATTAATAATAGGGCTACCATATGATCCTGCAATTGCACTACTGGGTATTTTCCCCAAAGATACAGATATAGTGAAAAGAAGGGCCATCTGTACCCCAATGTTCATAGCAGCAATGGCCACAATAGTCAAACTGTGGAAAGAAGCAAGATGCACTTCAACAGGCAAATGGATAAAGAAGATATGGTCTGTATATACAATGGAGTATTGTGCCTCCATCAGAAAGGATGGATACCCAACTTTTGTATCAACATGGACAGGACTGGAAGAGTTTATGCTAAGTAAAATAAATAAAGCAGAGAGAGTCAATTATCATATGGTTTCACTTACTTGCAGAGCATAAGGAATAACACGGAGGATACTGGGAGATGGAGAGAAGTGAGACAGGGGAAATTGGTGGGGGAGACAAACTATGAGAGACTGTGGACTCTGAGAAACAAACCTAGGGTTTTGCAGGGGAGAGTGGTGGGGGGTTGGGTGAGCCTGGTGATGGGTATTATGGAGGGCATGTATCACATGGAGCACTGGGTGAGGTGCATAAACAGTGAATTTTGGAACACTGTAAAAAAACAAAATAAAAGAAAATGGGAAAAAAAAAAAAAGATTTTTAAAGCTCTGGTTCCAGTGGCAGGCTCTGGAGAAGGGGAGGCAGGCACCATATCCATATGCAAAGGTGCCAAGAAGAAGCCCTTGAGACACCCCAAGGAGCAGGCCAAGGAGATGGACGAGATTAGGCATTCAAGCAGAAAAAGGAGCAGAGTAGAAACAGAGGAGAAAGAGGAGCAGAATAAACTGAAGGAGCTGAAAGCAAAGGTCATGCAGAAGGGCTCCCTGGCCACAGGTGGAATTAAGAAGTCTGCCAAAAACAGTAAGCTCTTCCTTGTGCCTGAAGAAAGGGTGATCCTTAATTCCATTCATGTTTAAACATCTAGATTCTCCGTTGCCACCTATAGCTAGAATGAAGTATTGTCTTAGATTCTGAAGTAAGCTTTTGTTTAAAAAAAAAAAAGGCAATCAATCCTTAAAAAAAAATTTTTTTTTAATCTGTAACTTTTGATGATGTAGTGCTCACTTATAAAAATTCCTTAAAAACTTCTGTCTTAGTAATAATAACCCAAATACAGATTATAAATAGAACTTAAACTATTTCAGTGAAAGCAATCAGCAAAGCATTAACTGTTAACCTTGTATTCTATCTGTTTGTGTCCTGATTTAAAAACTTGATTATATTATTATATGATATTGATTAGGGATATATTATATTGATTATATTATTTAAATTGATGTTAACTAAGCATACCCAGTTGTAGGGCACTAGTAAAAAGTATGAAATCCCAGATTCCAACTCACACTCAATGAGTCAGTAACTCCTGGGGAAGAGTCTTAAAAGCAGAATTATAAATATAATTTATATAAGTCTTAAGAACAGAGATATTTGAAAACCAATTACATTATCTCATTCATCATTTACAAAGGGTACAAGGTGACACTGTAGCACATCAAAGAAGCTAATGAATAACATTTTCTTACATTCTTTGCTTATAATTTACACGAGAGTAAAGGATGGAAATAGGAATAGTCATAAAAGCAAAGAGAATGATACGTATGTGGTTCGAATGAGGTATGGGGACAAAGATGAAATGGTGAATGGCAGATTGGGCAATTACCTATCCCCAGAGTCCCACGTAAGTAACAATGACATTTTTTCTGAAGGAAAGTATCGATCTAGGTTATGGATGGCAGTAATAAATATCACTGAGTCAAGAAGCAATCGCTAAAGGCATCTTTTATTCCCCTTGCTCAGTTGACATAATCCACTAAAAACCAAGAAGCAGTTGTTCAGCTTCTCAATAATTTTGTAGTCAAGGTCATATTTTTCCAGGGTGTTTAGTGTTATGGGTTGCAGGACTGAAACAGAAGCCTTTCTAAACTTGTGATAGATTATGTGTACTACCCTGTTTGATCATTTATATCTGTCACTGTGTCTTAAGAAAAAGAGATTATTTTGACAGGATTTCCTCTTTGAAATTCTAGCCGGATGTGGCCAAGGAACATGTCTATGCAATTTGTGGTGAACAATTTACTGTATATTTCTAAATAGAAAGATGGTGATCACACTTAAGGATTCATGCTCTGCAGGTGATCTTTTGTTATGTTGTACTTTTACTTCTTGATCTTATAAATAGTAATAATGAGTCTCCATCTCAAGTGCCCTGAAATAATCATTTTCAGGTTTGTTTTTGTTTTTTTTTTTTGTAAGTAGATTTGCTTCACTCTTGACATTCATTTTTATTTTGTTCATATTGTACAGAATAAAATAATTTAAAAAATTTTGCTGGCTTTAAGTTAAGAGTTGCCTTAGCAAGCATTGTAAAAACACAGAATTATGAGAGATCTCTCTTTTAAATTACATTTTGGCATGAGAAAGAGGAAGGAAGAACAGAACCTATATTTGAAAGAGAGATTGGTGTGATAACAGATTTATATAAAGACTCCTCACTGTCGGAGACAACAGAAAATTTAATAAGTTGGTAATTGGTAGAAGTGTGGCAGTAGGGTGTTTTACATCTATCATCTGTCCAGCAGATAGAAGATAAACCAAAACAGATGGAGAGCCAAGATCTGTGAAAAATGCCTGGGGTAGTCTGTAGGTGATACTTAATAACAGTAATATTTAGAGAAAGAGAAGTCAAGGCTTTAAATTGATAGCAATATTCATTATGAGCCATAAAATTTCTTTCTTTGAAAATACTCCTCTATAGATTAATTTTAGTTTCTTATAAAGAGTAAATAAAATTAGTATTGTACTGTTTTGATGCTAAAGAGTTAATTTATTTTACAAAAATAATACCACAACCCTGACTGAATCATGCCACCTTTATCACCAACCAGGTGACAGCCCCCAGAGGTGGAATGAAGCATTTGAGACTTTTAAAGCCTGATTCTTGCTATCTCCGAAACACAGACATTATTAGAGATGGAAATATTATGCCTTTCTACTCGTCCTCAAGGTTATTTGTATTTCTGTGTTAATGTGTTGTCTACTGATGTTATAATTATCACCTTTTGGCTTAATAAAACTGCAACCTTGTTTTCAGCTAAATCCCATCATTTTTCTCCCTTTTTTCAAAATCAGGCAAACCGTTTCAGTTTGATCAAGTCCCTGGTTGTTAAAAGGAGCAAAGTTTAACAAAATAAAAGCACATTTCAGAAACAACTCTGTATCTAAGCATGCTGGGTCAGTCCTTACCTCATCATAGAGATCCACAATGATAAGAAAAGAAGGTAAAAGAAAACAGTGTGTGTGCTTGTGTGTGTGAAGTGGGTAATGCGGTTTATTATATTTCACCACTACTATTGTCTTTCTGTAATGATCTGGAATGTCTTATCCTCACTGGAGGTGTGTATGGAACTATGGGTTTTGTTTTTATTATTTTTGTTTTACTTGTTTAAAGGTATTTGTCTATATATTCAGTGCAAAAGTAAGAACAGAATGGGTGTATCGTATGTCATAGCTGTACCAGCATATTAGCAAGTACATAACTACAGGTTCAATCTACATTTGTGAACTTCCTTAACTGTTGATGCAGGTTAGTTTGACAAACACTCCACTTGGCCCTCAAAGAGCCTGCCCAGGGCACCTCATCTTGAGGTGGAGTGAAAGTTACTGTCACTTTCAGGAATTTGTGGCCCAGAATGCATAGCATCTGATGAGGACCATTGCTTTTGCACAGGAATGTTTCTTGTCTTAGAGCTGAGGGTGTTTACTCTGTTTCTCTATCTGGAGATTGTCACAAATGTGAGGGAGCCTAATGGCTTGATTACCCCTTATTATGACCAAATCTTGCATCGTTTGGGCCATGTCTTTCCACTTTCTCCTCTGAATAATTCTGATTCTTTGCTGTAAGCATGGTTCCCCAACCTGATCTTTAGATTCTCATCCGCATTATATATCCCAACCTGAATCTGTCATTATAGTCTCTTCCCTTTAGGGCTATTATTCACTGGCAGTTTTAGAAAGCAAAAAATAAAAACTATACAAAACAGAACAACAATATAAAAACACATGAACCACCATCTCACCTTAGGCAGCTGTTTTTCTTTTTTTTGGGGGGGGGTACTATTCCTAAATGCATAATTACAATGGAGTACATAGTTATATTTTCCTTCAATATGCTGTATAACCACAGATTCCTTCAGTCTTAAAATAGTTAATTTTAATACTTACACATATTATCCCTTCATTATTGATTATTATCACAGTTCAATATTGTACATGCTCTGCAATCAAAAATTTCATACCTATAGCTTTTTTATTGTGCTGAATGCTTTTCTTAAGACAAATTCTCAATTGTGTATCAAAGTTTGTGGCAATTTTTACACTGTTTTATAGGCATAACAATCCTTCCCTTGTATTTAAAGATTCATAAACATTGTAAAAAATATAGTATAACGAGTTTCCTACCAAAAAATAGTATTGCCAACTCCAGTCTCATTTCTAGGAAGTAATTATTTGTAAAGATTGTGCTTTAAGATATGGTTGTTCCCAGGGCACCTGGGTGGCTCAGTGGGTTAAGGCCTCCACCTTTGGCTCGGGTCATGATCTCAGGGTCCTGGGATAGAGCCCCACATCGGGCTCTCTGCTCAGCAGGGAGCCTGCTTCCCCCTCCCTCTCTCTGCCTGCTTCTCTGCCTACTTGTGATCTCTGTCTGTCAAATGAATAAATAATTAAAATCTTAAAAAAAAAAGATATGGTTGTTCCCTCTATTTAACTAAATACATATAATGCTAATTTTATTTTAATTTGCTACTTACTATTTTATATAATTAATGAATTGCTTGCTATCAAAATGAGGAATTTTTATTGATACAATCCTCATCTATCCTTCCAATATTAAGTCATTCATCTAATTTCATTCAGTTTTAAATAATAATTAAATAAATTTAGATTTCATATTTCATCTACTTTAAACTATGCTTCATGGTCTCCCACCACAAAGAATAAGTATATGAAACACCTTACCCCTCCCCTCTCTCCATTTTTTCTTTCTTTGTTCCCCCTTTTGAAGGAACTATAATTTCTTGGAATGGAATGGAATGGAATGGAATTATAATTTTACATTAGCAAGCTGACAAAATTTTAAGGTTAGCTTAGAAACCTTCAGGATAACATCAGTTGCAGTCAAGCTTTTTATTTTATTCCTATCGAGACATAATTAGCAAATATTTATTAAAATGTTTATGTGTACATTTTTACTATAAAACCCCATTAATATACTAGGATTGCATGTTCTTTCCATGGATTAATGTGACTTGATCTGTGTTACTCTAAAAGATTAGATTTTCTTTTTACATGCAACCTGTTGCTGAAAAGCATGAGTCATCATGTTTGAATGTGTATATATGTGTATACATATCTATTTGTAGGTTATCTGCTTACTTCATTGTATTCTAGAGTTTATGTTTGCACCGTTTTATTATTGTTGAGAGTGAAATTGTGTAACTGTTGTCCTAACTACTTCCACTTTTACTTTAATGATTTAGTTCATCCCACTTTAGAAAAAGTGCTATGTCTACTTTTTTTTTTCCTTAAGATTCTTCAGAGACATCATCTGAAATTTAAGACAAACTTTGAAAGCCAGATAGTCTCTTGGGAGTATCTAAAGAGCTTCTAATTCCCTGTTGCTGGAGGATAGTAAAAGATAAGGATTAGGACCAGGATTTAGTTATAAGGGTAACAGAACTACTTACAACATCAAATTTTCAAACTGCACAATACTGCTACTCCAAGAACACAACTATGATTTTGAAGGAGTAAAACAGAGACTTGACAAACAAATACTCTTGAATCATACACAGAAAAATATTAAATTTCCAGATTTCCCTGAATCTCTTAAGCCCTCTGAAGTATCTCATGACTTCCTTTTAATGTTTAGTGCTCTCTTTATTGAAAATGATTCAAAGACCTCTCAAGATGACATTAACTCCACTCAATACTGGCATTCAACTTATTTTCTTCTCATCAGAGTCATAAATAGGTTAGTTAAACAGTGTCCTAGCAGGAAAAATAATATTCCTCCTGAAAAGAGAAGCATCCCTAAGATGCCCTAGGGGAGAATTATGGAACTAGGTCACTGGATCAAGAAAAGTAAAGCATATTTAACTTGAATAACAAAGAATTCATTCATATATAAGCATACTTCCAGGACATAGAATTTAACATACTGGCATAAAACCAAGGAGATAGTATTAATTGCTACCAGGATGCCTCCTGGCGCCTTGGATGATTTGATGGGCTATATTAGAGAAGTAGGAATTCCAGAATGACCATGGTAGGTGGTGGAAAGGAAGCAAACAGATCTAAAATCAGGCATACTACCTCCCTTTGTGTTCTGTGGAACAGCTTGAAAATACTGCTTATCATTGTTTTAAGTGTAATGTGGATGACAGTAATATCACTGAGACCATCTCTTGGTGGCTTTCCTCTGCAGCCTAGGGCTGAAGGAAGGAATTGTTACAAATATAAGATCCTTTTTATCAAAATGGATAATGGGATTTTTGAAATAATGGAAGATAGGAGGTAGTGTTTAACCATTAGAAATAAGGCAGATACAATTACAAAATATGTGACAAAAGTCAGAGTGACAGCCAACTTACTTGAACCTCAGAGAGTTATGGAAATTGTTAATTTTCAGTCAAGCGAGATTGGCAGCTATAAAGGATGCTCAGTCAATAGAACTGAAAGCCATTAAGGCAAAATATAATAGTTCTTTATTTGTTTTTGGACTTTAGTTCATATTCAGACCAGGAACATACTGACTAAAGGAAAAATCAAGTTTCCAGGAGGAACAATCCCAAAACACCACATTAATCAAAAAACAGACCTAAAGTCATTTAATTGGATAACAATATACTCAACAAGAGTGAATATCCAGACATTTTAAGGGTGATGCAACTCAAAATATTGTCATGGCCATATAGAAGCAGGAACATAATGAGATCAGGTAATAAATGAATTCTTGGACTAAGCCTTTTCATTTCCCAACTCCTGAATATATAATCAGAATGAATATTTTTTTTTAATTTTTTTTTTTTTTTTTTACAGAGAGAAATCACAAGTAGACGGAGAGGCAGGAAGAGAGAGAGAGAGAGGGAAGCAGGCTCCCTGCTGAGCAGAGAGCCCGATGCGGGACTCGATCCCAGGACCCTGAGATCATGACCTGAGCTGAAGGCAGCGGCTTAACCCACTGAGCCACCCAGGCGCCCCAGAATGAATATTCTTAAGAGATGACACAATTCTCTACTCCTGTTCTCCCCGATTACCCATGCAACACACACCATTTCCATAGGCAATGGTTTGAGGACTATGATAGTAGTCCATTAAAGGAAGAAAAATGGTTCTTTCATAACCATTAAAGGAAGAAAGAAAAGATAAAGTAAAAAGATGACATCCCAGAAATTTGGTAAAGATTTCTACCAACCTTAATGTTGTTTTAGTGGTTCCCTCATTTCTCTATCTAATTATCGCTACAGCCCTAAAAATCTAGACATTTTTAGAAGTTGACAGTAGACTATCACAAGCTCAACCCAGTAGACACCTCGAGTTCAAATGTTGTGTAACTGGGTATTTTTTACCCAGAAGATTAATAGGGCCTCTGATAATATTTATGCAGCTTCCAATCTGTTGAATGCCTTGTTTTCTATCTATATAATGAATGAGGACCAGAGATTTTAAAATCTAAGTGGAATAGATAATAGTCTACATTTCCAGTCCTGTCCCAGGGCTATGTTACATCTTCTACCCTCTGTCATATTTACAGTTGTAAGGGTCATACAGAGATCATATGAACATTCTATAAACATCACTTTGGTCTGGATGACATATTCACTGGGTGATCAAGAAGTGGCAAATACAACAGAGAGTTCATTAAGATACATGTCCTTTAGAACACGTGAACCAAATTTTGGGTAAGAGTATGTGCCTTCTCTGAAGGATAATCACAAAACACCACATCAGTAAAATTTTAGGGGCTTCTACTGGGCATTTGGAAACATTCCCTTCAATGTAAAAGGAAAATTATTTCATCTTGCAAAGCCTATGTCCAAAAATGAAGTAAAAGACTCTCTTAGACTTTATCCTATAAATATAAATAAGTTTGTTTTGTTCATTGCTGTATCACCAGTGGTAAATACTGTTTGGAACACTGTATTCTCAGGTCTTAGAACATGATCTGATAACACAGAATTCACTCACAAATACTATGTTGTGTGAAGAAATACATGATTAAATAAAGATGCAGTATCCACATTTAATTTATATTATTTAGAATTTCCAATGGAATATGTCCTTCTTTTTCTTTTTCCTTTTTTTATATTAAAATCTCCACTGGACTGTGTTATGTACTTCAGTGGTACAATTTAAATTTAGCTTTTATTGAAGAAGTTAAGAAAACTTGCATCAATTATGTCATTTTATTTCAGAGATGCTTCTCTGTTATGTATAATTTGATGTCCCGTGATGATGACAATGGGCAGGAGAAGGAGGAGAAGGATTACCCTTAAGTGTATTAGTCTTTTTATAAAGATTTTATTATTTATTTAGAGAGAGAGTGTGTGTGCACTAGCACAGGGAGGGGCAGAGGGAGAGGGAGAAGAGAATCCCAAGCAGACTCCACACGGAGGGAAGAGCCTGACATGGGGCTTGATTGTACCACCCTGAGATCCTGATTTGAGCTGAAATCAAGAGTCAGACACTCAACTGACTGAGCCACCCAAGAACCCCCCCCCTAAGTATATTAGTCTTCTGCAAAATACAGACCAAAGTATAGAAAGACATCTTTGTACTTTGGTTTCAATCTCAGTATGATTAAATAGTCTGTCATTGACCCTTTTTCTTGCCTGTATTCAGCCAATATAATGAAAGAGCATAAACCAATTACACCTGACTCTTACAAACCTTTATCGCTCCCGTGCTTTCAGTGAGAAAAAGTCAAAAATAGATGGAAAGTGGATAATCACAATGTATTTTCATATATTTAATAAAGTAAGAACACCAAATATTTTGCTCTGTATTTACTGGGGAAAGAAATTGTACCTGATCTGCAGTTACTGATCTAAACCTGCCAGCAAAGGTTACCAAAGGCAGTTTATGTTTAATGGCAGGGCCCGCTATAAATTTACCTCACTGTCCTCCCATAGGTTTATATATACTCTTTAGTTTTCATTCATAATATGTTTTGTAGGAATTCAATGGTTTCTCAGTTACAGAGGATATTGTGCTAGTCCATGAAATTGATATTTGATATAATTATGTTAATTAGAGCCAGTGACCAGGAAGTCAAAACTATTCTATTTAAAAAAAATAAATAAATAAACAAAACAAAACAAAAAAAAACCTCCTCTACTTATTGATAAGACATAGGTGCTAGAAAGTAGAAAATAAATCTCATAAAAATTCAGGAGCCTCAACCTCTATAAAATGTCTGCATATGCAATGGTCTGAGGCATGTTAAAACACTGTGTTAGACAGGGAGGGACACATTGCTGCCTCTGGTACCCCTCCCACTGAGAAGGAGGCAGATCTCCTAGTGGGATTTTTATGGTTTTTGGAGTTTACATCTACCTCCCTGAAAGGCTTCTGGTTTTTGAGTGGAGTGCAAAGCAAAAGAATGATCTGCATCAAGCCAGTGACATCATGCAAGCTACTCTGCCACATAAACCATATCACTGAGGAGACACACTGGTTCTTGAAATGTAGGAGTCAGATAAGGTCTATGTAAGGAGCCTTTACCAGATCACTGTGAGTGAATCCAGCATAAATTATTCGAGTTTTGGAGTAAATACGTCATCCTTAACAAATAGTCATTTTCTGAGAAACAACTTCACACTTGCTACTGAGCCATATGTAATATGAATATAATGTGTGATCATGGACCGTATCACGAACTAGAACTTCTCTCAGCCTCTAATGTCATAAGGCTGGCATTAGCATTTTACCATCAAGCAGAAGTGGTACAAATTAAATAAGGCTTAGGCATGTCTTAAAGGACCAAGTAATTTGAATGAACAAGAAGTTAATTCAAGATCATGTTTTTTTCTTCTTGTCCATTAATTTCCAATGTCTCATTCCATGCCAGTACCCTCTTGAGATTATTATGACCAGATGAATACAATAATTTAGGTTTTAAATATATAGTTGTACATATTTTACTAACAAAAAATAAATAGCTTTAACATTATGTCCTCACTCAAGGGTAACCCTAAGAACAGGAGTGAGGAGAAATCCTCTCATTTTTCCTGGAAGATGAGAAGACTGAGATATGCATTTCACTATTGATCAATGATGGCTAGTGGTTTGACTGTATGGGCAGGACCTTAGAATAATTTAAAAAGAAAAGTGGTAACAAGAAGGACTCAGGGAGGTAACAACATGGACTCAGGATTGACGGCATTGCATGGCCTCAAAGAATCACTTTGTTTGTTTAGGTAATTTAGATATTTGCTTAAATATTTGTTAATTTAAGCAATTAAGACATTTGCACTGTAAAAGCTTAATAAGAAATGTAAGAGAAAGATTTTAATAATTTGCTGGACAAGATGACCCATTCTGTGGAGATCAGCTGGTATCTGTCCAGTCACCCCTGTTCTTTCTCAAATACCACAGTAACAATGTGTCTGCGGAATCAGAGATGTGGCTTTGGAACTTAAGCAGCAACACTAAACTTTCAGGCTGATCTGCTTCCACTAACTGTTGCTTTCCCAGCCTCCCAATAACAGAGACAAACCATGATCCATTGATATAGCACCACCCCAATAACTGCTCACTCTCTAGAGACAGAATGAATATACTTGGGGAACACTGGCTTCTTCCTGAAGGAAGAAACATGGTTTATTCTCTCCAGAAGGATACTTAATCTGCATACATATATTCATTTTCTACCTACAATACTTCCTTCCATATCACCACAAGAAGGCATAGATATGTGTTCACTATCACAGTATTTCACACATTTCTATTAAGGGAAATAACTTTAAGGTAATGAACTATGGCATATCTATCTATCTATCTATCTATCTATCTAAGAGAAAGCAAAAACACAAGCAAGCACCCAAGTGCAGAGGCAGGAGGAGAGGGAGAGGGACATGCAGAGTCTGTAGAGCCCCACACGGGGCTCCATCCCACTGCCCCGAGATCATGACCTGAGCCGAAATCAAGAGTCTATCACTTAACCAACTGAGCCATCCAGGAGATCCTAGAATGTTCTTTTGAATACTAAATCACATTGTAAACTAGGTGGCACATGGCAATGTTGAGATATTAATCTCCAGGAAGCAATGTATGCTCTGAATTAGTGCATGGTATAACATGTTGTTTCTCCCAATAGTAGAATTCATGCATCTAGAAATCAAGAGGTGGAAAGGGGAGTTTCTCCTATCACTATTGCTCCTAATGCTCCACCAGCAAAAATTTTCCTTCTCCTCCCATGAATGTTAGGTTTTGCTATTTTAGAGAACTTCACTTCAAGGTGAGGAATACAGTCATTAGGAGCAACAACAATAGACCCAATAAGCTCAAAAATGAGCTGGTCACTTGGCCATTTTAATCTCAAAAACAGCTAAAAACAAAAACTGATCTGCTGTACTAGAGGGAGTGACTGATGTCAATTCTCAAGGGAAAATTCGGTTGTATCCAGAAAATTAGGGCAAGGAGGTTTGAGATTCAAGTAGCCCTTGAGACTCCCATATACTTTGTTAAAACCTTTTTTATTTAAAATTTTTAATTTTTTATTAACATATAATGTATTATTAGCCCCAGGGGTACAGGTCTGTGAATCGCAAGGTTTACACACTTCACAGCACTCACCATAGCACATACCCTCCCCAATGTCCGTAACCCAACCACCCTCTCCTGACCCCCCTTTTCCCAGCATTATCATATGCTCTCCCTGATATGAAGAGTTTGAGAGGCTGAGTGGGGGTTTTGGAGGGTAGGGAAGGAAAAAATGAAACAAGAGGGGATCAGGAAGGAGACATACTTTGTTAAAACTTAAAGAAAAAACACAAGGGGCACCTGGGTGGCTCAGTGGGTTAAAGCCTCTGCCTTCGGCTCAGGTCATGATCCTAGGAACTTGGGATCGAGCCCTGCATTGGGCTCTCTGCTCAGCAGGGAGCCTGCTCCCCCTCCATCTCTACCTGCCACTGCCTACTTGTGATCTCTCTCTGTCAAATAAATAAATAAAATCTTAAAAAAAAAAATCCCAACAGCCACAACTTCTAATAGCACAGGTTCTTCAGGAATATAATTTAGTATCATCCATTAGGAAAGAACCACAACTAATGGAAATGCTTGATGATGGCAAAATAAACATGAAGTGGAAGAAGGCAATTACACATACCCTCTAGGACCATGTGGGTAGTTGCAGAAAAAGTGTTATAGTTATTTCATCTTTGCTTTAATATGAATATGTATGTGTATATATGCTTTCGTGTATTTGTTTGACAGTTCCTCTTTTTATCCCTTCTATTTTTCTGCTCTTTATCATAACATGCATTGATAGTGGCTAGACATATATCAGTCTTTCAATTATAAAAGCCAAAGGGTGAGTGTGACTAAGGTAGAAAAGCAACGGTCACCACCCAATAATGGACATCAAGTGTTATTGTATATCCAGTTTTAGGGAGAGAAGTAATGTGGTTTTGGTTAAATGAGGCATTGTTGTCTTTTTTTTTAAGTGAAAATTTCTAAAAAATGTGTGTATGGATGCCAAGATGACAACATTTGGATTGTGCTAGATTGTATTATGTGAACTTCGCTAAACAAGACTTCCTTTCAAGGAAGTCAGTAGAATGGTCCAGGTTAGCATTATCCTAAAGAGTCCCCCAAATCAGAAAGCAGTGAAACTGCAGCCATTAGTCTTGGAAGGTCATCACTGTTAAATATGGCTAAAGCCAAATGCCACATTGATCAATGGTTTCAACCTTGTTTTGCTCTTCTCCATGCTTTATCCTGCTTCTGTCTTTTAATGAAGATAAATAGCATCCCTGGCCCACAAACATGGTTGGCTACAAATCCAAAGAGAGAGTGATCACACAGAAGCCACAACTTCCCATCGCCCTCTCCACCTGTCCCCCTTTCACAATCCCACTGTGGCTCAAGATGTATTTGGAATCTTAGCTTCCTTGCAGGTTTACACTTGTTCAGCTTGACTAAATTTTAGACAGGTATAAGCCAGTCTCTAATCCCCTGAACTCCCATTTTTTTTAGAGTACTTCTGTAAAGTATGTGCAACTGTAAATTCTTTCTCTGCCCTTTGAGAGATCAATCTTTTAGAAACTTTTAACTGTGCAGAACAAACGGATGGATACCAGCAAGCAGGTGGGAAGGGGGTACTTGGTGATGGGGAATGACAGTGTACTTGCAATGAGCGCTGGGTGTTGTATGAAAGTGTTGCACCTTTATATTGTACACCTGAAATTAGTATTACACTGTACATTAACTAAATTTTAAATAAAAACTTTTAAAAAGTCTCACTAGTTTTATAAACAAGAATATCTTTCTCAAGGGCCTGGAAATCATCCCTTTGAAATGTAAACATCAAGAACATAGTGTCCCTCTCTTCCAGTCTTTGGGAGAAGTTAGGAGTTTACCTTCCCTGAGCAGCACCATTTAGCAAACACAGATAGCATGATCACAGACAAAAATATTTGCAAACTTGGGAATAGCTCATTGTGCTTACACTTCCTATCGATCAACCTGTCCCCCAACATCTTCCAGTAGTTTTCCAGTAGCTCATCCTAGAACTAAAAAACTCTCCTGCCCTTTGTTTCAGTGAAATGAGTTCAGACTGAGTTCTGTTTTCTCTTCCCTGCTGGCAATAGTCTTGAACAAGTCTTCCTCACCCATTTAAATTTGGCACTACAGAGAGAGCTGAGGTATTATACCTAATTAGGATGAGGAGGTGGACATTTGACTCAGGAACATTTGTCATACTTTATTCATGCTAAGAGCAGAGGCCACGAATTTTACCACCTGTAGACACCACAGCAT
Source organism: Mustela nivalis (assembly GCF_964662115.1). Taxonomy (NCBI): domain Eukaryota; kingdom Metazoa; phylum Chordata; class Mammalia; order Carnivora; family Mustelidae; genus Mustela; species Mustela nivalis. The sequence goes on along the minus strand of NC_139034.1, from coordinate 64,048,269 downwards.
TGAGCTTATTATGGGTATTAGTTGAAATTCTGAGTTGAGGTGCACCTGGGTGTCTCAGTGGGTTAAAGCCTCTGCCTTCAGCTCAAGTCACGATCCCAGGATCCTGGTATCAAGCCCCTCATTGGCCTCTCTGCTCAGCAGGTAGCCAGCTCCCCTTCCTCTATCTCTGTCTGCCTCTCTGCCTACTTGTGATCTCTGTCTGTCAAATAAATAAGTAAAATCTTAAAAAAAAAAAAAAGAAAGAAATTCTGAGTTGAATAAATGAAACAGTTTATGGTGAGGAGAGTCTTTTACTAGAAACCTACCTCGGTGCTGTAGGATGGTAGCTTTCCTTGCCAATTTAAAAAAGATTAAAGAATGGAAGAAAATAAAAGTGGAAAAATGTGTTGAAGACTGAGTATTTACCAAAAAATGCTGAGCTCACTTAATAGTAAGGTAATAGTCTTGGATCGCCTAGGACAGTCTCTGTTAACATCTGATATGACAGTCAGCTGGCAAGTCTGAAATCTGCAGGGCTGACCTGCTAATAACCAGCTGACTGAAAAGTTCTGCCAGAGTTGGTGTTGCAGTCAAGCCCTAAGGCAATACGGGGGCAGAGTTACTTCTTCCAAGACCTTCAGTCTTTTCTCTTACAGCTTCTAATTCATTGGATGAGACGCCCCCTACACTATCCATGGTAATCTGCTTTCCTAAAAGTCTATTTATTTAAATGTTAAGAGTATCTAAAAAACTACTTTCACAGCAACACTATGCTACCATTTTAGCAAGCAACTTGGGCACCATAGCCTAGCTAAGCCGACACACAGAATTAACCATCATGTGAAGTAAATATCAAAGATGGAATGTTTCCGAAATTATAATTTTTCATGATGAATCATAGTATATAAATCAGACCTTATCACTAATAATAATTGGAAAATTAGATGATACCTTTAAGTATAAGAATTTTATATAGATTGTATTTTATGTTCTCATACACTCAATGACATAGTGCTATGTTTACCTTTAAGCAGAAGAAAAGAAATCTGAGTCACTGAAAGTTTACACAACTTGTTCAAGTTAACTTACTGGTAAAGCTGTGGAGCTAGACTTCAAGCGGGACTTACCTGCTCAATGCTTTAATCAGTAGCCACGCATGGGTGTTGAGGATATGAAATGGAGCTAGAGCAAACAGTAAAAACAAAACACAAACAGAATGTAATTTTTAATAATAATATATTCTATTTACCCCGATACATCCAAAATGATTTCAGCATATAATCAATATAAAAAGATTCATGAGATATTTTAATTTTTTAATGCTACTGCTTCAAAATCCAAGGTAGACTTAGCATGGAAAAAAGAACACTAAAATATCTCATGAATCATTCTATATTAATTATATCATTTCATTTTACCTTTTTTTTTTATTGTGGCTACCAGAAAATTTAAAATTACTGATGTTGTTTTGATTATTTCTACTGCACATTGTTAATGTGGGCACTTAACCTTCCTAAAGGGAATTTCCTTCTTATAGTGATGTCTTATTTGTAAAGTGTGGCTCATTATCACTTCAATACAACTGGTACATAATACTTTATTAGCTTATTATCACCTAATATAGGCCAAGCTGTTATCTATGCACCACAGAATGGAGTAAAGGTATTCTTTACTCTGGTCTAGATATAAAAAGAAATAGAGATACATACTTGCTTTGGTTTCTCCATTAAAACTGATACCGGATACAAAGACTTCATTTGATTTACCATGATACATTCATTCAACTTAATCCTCTGTATGTTTATAAATTGAGATATATTTCTAAAATTGTTATTGGATAATGCCTAACTTTCAGAGTAAATATTGATTAATTATGTACATGGATGACAGGTTGCTTTGAAAACTAGAGTTTTAAACAAATCATAGATCCAGAAACTTTTATCTTAATAAAAATATTGCTAAATTGAATCTTGAGTATTTTGAATTATGAATTTCCAGGGGAAATATTAAGACCAGAGATTAATGAAATATTTAACCTGTTCAATTCAGCTCTTAAAATCCTGAATCAGAATTTTGCTACTTGATGATAATATTAATTTCATATTACATTTTGATAACACCTGTTATCAGAAACCTGTCTCCCTGTTTAATAGGGGAGTTGCAGTTTACTGAGCTTAAAAACAAATCAATAATAACAACAAGGAAAGGTACAAGATTTTACTAGGTAAAACTACAAATCATTTATGTGCCTGATGGTAGCAACAGATACTATTAGGAGAACTAAAAGGAAAGTTATGGGTTTCTATATACTAAAACACAGATTTTAAGACTGTTAAACTATATATGTAATTTATATATATAGTTTATAATATACATTTAGGTAGAAGCCAGACAGGAGCAGTGGAAGGAACCCTCGAGACAGAATCCCAAGTCCTTAAAGGGACAGGAGCTGGAGGTAAGGACAGTGATAAATAAGATACACATTAAAAGCCCATGACAACATCCTGACCTGGTGGCTTCCAAGATGTTGGGCCTGACAGGTCAAGAGCCACAGATGGGAACATGCATTCTTCTCTTCCACCTTTGCCCCAGGGTAACCCGTAGGCTCATTATAATACATTTGCATCATGAATACAGCCCCACCTACAGAGAAAGGCAGCCCTAAAAGTTCCAGTAGAAACCTTGAAGAGTTAATAGTCTCCTAAATGATTAGAAACAGCTTCCTTTAGTGACCACCCCTCACTGTATATCACAGCTCCTCCCAGCCCAGAGAGACCCCAAAATACCCAATTCCAAAACAGCCTAGGGGATCCTTCCACCTTGCAAAACCTGCTTCATCGCCCACCTTGAAAGTGCAATTTTGCTTTAATAAACTGCCTTGTGCTTGCTACTTTCCTTCTGACTCTCTTTACTCTGAGCATGGACCCCCATGTAAATCTATCTCACCAGGAATCCAAGGACCAAGACCTCCGTTCAGACAATGTAGACTCACATACCCATCACATACATATATATATCTAGATATATCTATATCGATATCGATATAGATAGATATATATCGATATATATATGTATTTTATTCACATTTTCAAAGGATAGTTGACCTCTAATTAACAGGAGTCTTTCTAAAATACAATCTGATTATTTTTTCTTTTTTTTTTTTTTAAAGATTTTATTTATTTATTTGACAGAGAGAAATCACAAGTAGATGGAGAGGCAGGCAGAGAGAGAGAGAGGGAAGCAGGCTCTCCGCTGAGCAGAGAGCCCGATGCGGGACTCGATCCCAAGACTCTGAGATCATGACCTGAGCCGAAGGCAGCGGCTTAACCCACTGAGCCACCCAGGCGCCCCTGATTATTTTTTCTGCACTTAAATGTACTTAATATTTTCATTAACTTCAAACACGCTTTCAAATTTTAAGCTATTCAGTTACACTAGTCCCTCCTTATCTGCAATTTTGCTTTCTTCAGTAAGTACCTGTGGTAAACCTCTGTCCAGCTTCAGATGATCCCCATTTGGACATATTGTCAAGAAGTCGGTAGTAGGCGAATGCTACATACATCACAATCCCCATGTCGTGCACCTCACTTTATCTCATCATATGGGCATTTCATCATCTCACATCATCACAAGAAGAAAGGTAAGTAAAGTATAAGATATTTTGAAAGACCACATTTATGTAACTTCTATTGTAGTGTATTACTAATTGTTCTCTTTATTATTATTACTAATCTCTTACTGTGTGAAATTTATAAAGTAATCATTATTATAGTTATGCATGTATGTATAGGAAAAAACATAGTCTGTACAGGGTTTGGTACTCAACTGTTTCAAGCACCTGTGGGGGATTTTAGAATGTATCCTCTGAGGATAAGAGGGACTCCTATATATCATTCTTCCAAACATAATTGTCTCTCACATACTTACTTTGTCCTTCAAGTAGCTTCCCCTTGAGCAGGTAAGCAAAAGATGGCACTTAGGACAAATCATGGCACTTAGGCCTATGTTTGTTAATAATGACTCATAATCTCAGGAAACAAACTGAAGGTAGCTGGAGTGGAGGGGGTGGGAGGGATGGGGTGGTTGGATGATGGACATTGGGGAAGGTCTGTGCTATAGTGAACACTGTGAATTGTGTAAGACTGATGAATCACATACCTGTACCCCTGAAACAAATAATACATTAAATGTTAATTTAAAAAATAATAATTTATCAGAACATTCTTACACCTTTCCCCCCCCTTTTTTTTTCTTTTAACTTACTTTCTTTTAAACTTACTGTCTATGGCTGCTTTAATGATACAACAGTGGAACTGAGGAGCTCTGACAGGTGTTCTCTGGCCTGTAAAGCCTGATATATTTCCTATCTGGCAATTATCAGAAATAGCTTGAAGACCTCTGTCCTAAAGGGAGATTTCTCTTGTCCACCTAAGACTCTTTTATTCCTGCCATTTTTACCCATACATTTCTTTATCAAAGAAGGCCTCATACTGTCTTCAGGTTTTCTATTGTATTCTTTGTGTACCTTAGCATAAAACCTGACCTTAGCATCTATTTGTTGGGAAGATAAACAGTTATTTAAAGAATAATTTTGATTCACAAGATAAGGGGAATCATTACAGAAGTATGTATATACACATTCTTTTCCTCGTTGAAAGAGTTTATTGCTCAATTATTAGTTCTATTCATTAGTCCTGTAATTTTATATTACATATCTTGCCATTTTAAATCTTTTTTTTTTTAAGATTTTATTTATTTATTCGACAGAGAGAGATTACAAGTAGGCAGAGAGGCAGGCAGAGAGAGAGGAGGAAGCAGGCTCCCTGATGAGCAGAGAGCCCGATGCGGGACTCGATCCCAGGACCCCGAGATCATGACCTGAGCCGAAGGCAGCAGCTTAACCCACTGAGCCACCCAGGTGCCCCTATATCTTGCCATTTTAAACATTAAAAAGAAATAGAAAAACTGGGGGTATAGAAAAACTTATTCAATTATTTGGACTGTGTTGGTCAGTTACATGGACCTAGCAGTCAATCATTAAGACTTTAGCTTTCCAAATTGTACAGTTTCCTGAATAAAAGACATTAGATGCTTTTCTAGCATTGTATTGACCTTCAATATATGTGGTCTACTTTGCTTTCCTCCTGAATGGCATTCTAAAATATTAATGACAGCTATGGTATGTTAATTAATTTCATGATTGTATATGAAGTAAATACCATGCACGGGTAATGTGATAAGTGTCTTTCAGGTATGACTTCATTAAACCCACACATCAGTATGAGCTGACCTGTACCTGAGACAGGTTGCACAGATCAGAATTTATGCAGATTTTATTTAAGTCAAACTTGTCTGACTCCCCATCTTTTCGCTTAAACAATACTCATGTTGTTTCTGAATCACCGCTATTTTGGAGTATCTGGCAAACCCACCAGGAAATTTTTAACAAACAGAGCTATTAAGATAATTGTCTAAATGAGTTGATCAATCAATCAAGTCAGTTATTTAAAGGTTGCTTATTTGGCTTCTTATCCCCTCTCTTTCTTTCTGGCTTCCTGCCTTTGGCCATTTCATTGCTCTTTAGCACTTTCATTAGAGATTTGGCATGAAAAGAGAAAAAAGATGAAAACTAAATGAGGCTATTTAATTTCCCAATAGGCTTAGCAATTTTTAAATATTCCTTCAGGGGAGCAAGATGCAGTTTGGGTTATCTCACCTATTCATCCAGAAGGTCAGATGTTATATTTAGCGTTACCCTTTCTGTCCATTCATGTATGACTGTAAATGAACTTATTATTTTGCTTTTTCAAAATGTTTGTAAGTTTCAATAATATACTGATGATTCAACTAATTTTGATTAGTGTATATTATTTCATTATATTTTTATTTTACTTGTTTTCATTAAACAGCTTTCATGTTTCCTAAAGTTCACCTGTTTCCACTAATTCATTTCAAGTGACTTACAGTAACTCTCCTGAGTGGTGCAATCATTAATATAAATCAATTCGAAAGCAATCTTATTTCATAAGCCCATTTACATAATTCACAATCTCCATTCTCACCCGCAGCCCTCGGCACCCATTTTTGTGCTTTCTGTCTCTATAAATTCACTTTTCTTGACTATGTGATGTAAATGGAACCATGCAATTCATTGTCTGTTATATCTGGCTGCTTTGATTTAACATAATGTTGACATTCATCCACAATGTGGTGTGGTCTGTGTCAGTAGTTTGTTACTTTTCAATGCTAAGTAGTATGCCATTTTATTGATATACTATGTTGTGTATATCTATCTGCTCATTAGCTGATGAAGATCTGGATTTTTCCTCATTTGGGGCTATTATGAATAATGCTGCTGTTATTACGAATAATGCTGCTGCTAACATTCACATACATTTCTTTGTGTGAATATATATTTTTATTTCTCTTGGTTATATAACTACAAGCACAATTGCTGGGTCATATATTAGTTTTATCTTTTTTTTTAAGATTTTATTTATTTATTTGACAGAGAGAGAGATCACAAGTAGGCAAACAGGCAGGCAGAGAGAGAAGGGGACGCAGGCTCCCCACTGAGCAGAGAGCTCCATGTGGGGCTCGATCCCTGGGACCTGAAATCATGACCTGAGCTGAAGGCAGATGCTTAACCCACTGAGCCACCCAGATGCCCTTAGTTTTATCTTTTTGACAAACTACCAAACTATTTTCTAGAGTGGTCTGTAAATGACACTTACACACTAATATATTTTAACTATTTATCTGCTTGATTAAAATAAAAATGTTAATATTATCTTTATGTACAATTTTTTGCAGTGGTCTCGGAAAATTAAATATATTGCTAATTATTTGAGAACATTTCTAATCTCATTTGGTACAATGAAGAAATGCATTTTACAAATATTATGTTATGTATAGAAAGATAATATTCTGAGAATGTCATACCATTTAACAAAAGTTTAATAATTATCTCTATTTAAAAATAATAAAAAACTAAAAGTAGAAAGTTTACATAGGCATTCAACATACACCTGAAATATCTTTTTTTTATATAAGATTTTCTTTATTTATTCGACAGAGAGAGAAAGATCACAAGTAGGCAGCGAGAGAGGGGAAGCAGGCTCCCCACCAAGCAGAGAGCCAGACACGGGGCTCCATCCCAGTACCCTGAGATCAAGACCTGAGCCGAAAGCAGAGCCTTAACCCACTCAGCCACCCAGGGGCCCCACACCGGAAATATCTTTAAGAGATTTTCTGTATTCTGTATGTGTGTCTAGTATATATTCCAAATGGAGTAATATTCCAAAGTAATATTCCAAATGGAGTATGTAAACACAAAGATAAAACTCTAAAACATTTTGAACTTCCAGTGGCAAAGTAAACTTATATTAGACTTAACATCCTACATATATAAATGACAAACTCTGCTGGGAGAAATCTTGTTTGAAGACCTTAGAGAGCAAGCCAAAACATTAACCAACTAAAGAAGGCATAACATTTGAAAGAAACACTGAATAACACTTATGTTTACATGAGGGCACTCTCCACTCTGAGAGGAGAAGGTGCATGATTTTTATAAGAGAAGAATCACTATAAAGGCAGAAAGTTAAAGGATGAAAATGACATAACATACTAACTCCAAATACACAAAAAAATGATGTGGTAATACCAACAATAGATAGTTCAGATTATAGCATACAGAGATTTAACATAGAAAACAAAAATAATTTTTTATAATAATAACAGGGAAATTTTATCCCAATAAACATCAATTTTATGCACAAAAATAACAGTTTTGAAATACACAAGATAGAAATTTGCTGAACTAAAGTGATAAAAAAAAATCTACAGTCAAGGTAGGGAAAGGACTATCCCTAAGCAATAGATAAGCATAATTTAACAAAACCAAACTGCAAAAAAAAAAAAATCAGTAAAGATGTAAAAGACTTGAAAAATTTTATTATCCAACCTATCTCATTGATATTTCTAGAACACTATCAAATACTTGTAGAATACATGTTGTTTTCAAGAGCACACAGAATATCGATGAAAATAGATAATATACAGGACCATAAACTAAATCTTAAAAATAGAAATATAATTGAAATATGCTATGTTTTTTGGATAAAAGTTAATTAAACTGGAAAGCAATCAAAATAAGTTTACCCAGAAATAGTTCTAAATAATGAAAAGTTATGACATATAACTTTAAATAAATCATGCACTTAAACAAAAATTATAAGAAAAATTAGAAGATACGCCAAACATAATAATCATACCATAATAATAAAATATAACATGTAATATCACTAAAGTATTGTTAGAAGGAAATGTATAGCTTCATTTGCGTATAGTAAAAAATACAAAAGGTTTAAAATAGATGATCTAAGCTTTAATTTTAAACATTCCAAATAAAAGCAAATTTAATTCAAAATAAGAAAAAAAATGAATAATAGAAGTGAAATAAAATTAAAATCAAAAGGCAGAAGAAAAAAAGAATGTGAAGATGCCAGCATGTATTGTTTTAAAAAATAATAACAAAGTTAGGAAACATTCATTTACACTTAGGGAACAAACAAAATAAAACATTTCTAAATGTCATTAATAATATATTAAAAGACCAGGGTGCCTGGGTGGCTCAGTGGGGTTAAAGCCTCTGCTTTCAGCTCAGGTCATGATCCCAAGGTTCTGGGATTGAGCCTAGCATTGGGCTCTCTGCTCAGCAGGGAGCCTGCTTCCCTTCCTCTCTGCCTGCCTCTCTGCCTACTTCTGATCTCTGTCTGTCAAATAAATAAATAAAATTCTTTAAATATATATATCTTAAAAGACTGTTATAAACAATGTAGTTCTAGTACGTTCTACAAGTTAGTTGAGATGGCCAAACCCATTGAAATGCACTACTTACAAAGATCAAGACAGGAAAAATAGAATATCTGAAAAGCCCTATATCTATTAAAATTTGAATATATAATTTTAAAACAAGAACAAGTTTGGAATTTCTGCTGTGCCCTATTCTTTTTAATGTTGTGGTTGAAATCTGAGTGCAACAAAGAAAGAATGAAAAAAAACAAAAAAAACCCCAAATAGAATAGAGAATAAATTAAAATAAATAAATAATAAACGATTTTCAAAGACTTTATTGTTATGTTAAAAATCTGAAGAAATCTACCAAAAACACAGGATCTAATTAAGTGAATACAATAAAGAAGAAAAATAAAAGGTCAATATACAAAAACTCCATTGCATGTCTGTAACCTAAAAGTGAATTGGAAGTTTTTATTTATTACACTGATCACATAATATCAGAAATATAGCACTTACAAATAAATATTAACAAAATATTTTTAAATGCTTGCACAAGTAAAAATCGTCTTGGGAAAGATTAGACAAAGCCTACGAAAATGTGTAGATACTTTGTTGAGATGTCAATTCTCCCTAAAAATACCATTATCAAAATTCTAGAAAGTCTGTGTAGAAATTGATAAGGCTATATTTATTAGATGGAAACAAAGAAGTCACAAAATAGCCAAAATGCACATTAAGAAGTTGGAAGATTTTCATGACCTGATCTCAGGAATTTGTGTTAATTTGTGATAATTAAAACAGTGATAGCATTTGTGTAAAGATAGACATAATGATTAATGGAATGGAACAAAGAGCCTTGAAATAAACCTACAGATACGTAGTTAATTGATGTCTTAAACAAAGACATCAAGACAAAATAATGCAAGAAGGATAGGGTTTTTTTCAACAAATGGTGCTAGAAATGGGTATATGTAAAGAAGAAAAATTTTTTTGATCTGTTCCTCATACCATTGAAAAACGTTAATTTGACATTGATCCCAGGCCTAAGTTTTAACCAAACTTTAACCAAATATAAAAATTCTAGAAGAAAACAAAGGAGACTATATTTGCTGTCTTTTCCATATAGACAATAGGTAAGCAAAGATAAAGTAATAAAAACAAGAAACCAATAAAAATAGAAAAAATATTAAAAAATAGAAGAAATTGAACTGTTTCACAATGAAAATATTATGTTCTTACAAACATACATTTAACATAAGGAAGGAAACAGTAAGCCACAGACTGGGACAAAATATTTAAACAGTGTACTTAACAAAGGACTTGTATGCAAAATATAGTTTTAAAAAAGTCCTACAAATCAGTAATAAAATGTCAGACAACACAATAAAATTGAGCAAAACTCTTGAACCAATACATCAGTTAAGAAGATATAGTAATGTCCAAAAATTACAAGAAAAGGAGCTCACTGTCATTAGTCATTAGGGAACAAAATAAAACCAAATTATTATACCACTTCAATCCCAATAAAATAGGTAAAATTAAAAATATGAGAGATACCACATGTCAGTCAGGAAGTGATGTCATTCTACTCTCAACTATGTTTGTGAGGATATAAGATGGTAAAACTTTGAAAAACTGTTTGCAGTTTCCTGTATATATTTCCTCTATATTCTATAGTTACCAAATAGCTCAATAATTTAATTCTTTGCTTTTTTTCCAAGAGTTATAAAAATGTATAGCCACATAAACGTCAAGTGCAAAAATATTTATATCATCTTAATTTATAAGAAGAAACTGGAAATAACCAAATGCCCATCAATAAGGGAACGGATAGTGATCTTGTTCTAGGTCTATCCTTCAGGAGTAAATATACCTTATCAAAAAGGAACAAACTGCAAGTACACAACTATACATTTGCAACTGGTTAATAATTCAAGATAGACCCACTGAAATATCAGTGTTAAAAACAACCACTTTACTCTGTAAAAAATTTAGACAACTTACGCAACTAATTTGAGAACCTGAATAATTTGATAGTACTGATGAGATCTGAGGAGGCCTAAACATAGAGAATCAAGTTTTTAAATATTTCAGGGTTGAGGAAAATAAATTTCACACTGCAGTGAATGGACAAGTTCATTACAAGCCATCTTTGTATCTCACTCCTAGTCTTTTTTTTTTTTTTTAAAGATTTTATTTATTTATTTGACAGAGAGAGATCACAAGCAGATGGAGAGGCAGGCAGAGAGAGAGAGAGAGAGAGGGAAGCAGGCTCCCTGCTGAGCAGAGAGCCCGATGTGGGACTCAATCCCAGGACCCTGAGATCATGACCTGAGCCGAAGGCAGCGGCTTAACCCACTGAGCCACCCAGGCACCCCACTCCTAGTCTTTCATTTTCTTTATTTATGTGTAACTGAGAAAAGTATCACTCATGGATCTGAAATTGAAGCTTTCAAACACTGTTTTCTATGGAGCAAATCATAAATAAATTGACATTGGTCAACAGAACATTATCAGGAGGGGCTATTAAAATACAGATCAATGAGGGGCCTGGGTGGTACAGTTGGTTAAGTGTCCCCACTCTTGATTTTGAATCAGGTCATGATTTCACGGTGTTGAGATCAAGTCCTGCGTTGGGCTCTGGGCTCAGCACAGAGTCTGCTTAAGACTTTCTCTCCCTCTCCTTCTGCCCCTCCCTCTATTCACATGGTATCTGTCTCAAATAAATAAATCTCTAAAGAAAAATACAGATCAAAGGAAAACCAAATAAGCGGAGAGATATTCAGGTTCACGGATAGAAAAACTAAATAATTTCAAAACGTCAGTTCTTCCTGGGCGCCTGGGTGGCTCAGTGGATTAAGCTGCTGCCTTCAGCTCAGGTCATGATCTCAGGGTCCTGGGATGGAGTCCCGCATCGGGCTCTCTGCTCAGTGGGGAGCCTGCTTCCCTCTCTCTCTCTCTGCTCTGCCTCTCTGCCTACTTGTGATCTTTGTCTGTCAAGTAAATAAATAAAAGCTTTAAAAAAAAAGTCAGTTCTTCCTAATATGATTTATTGATTCAAAGCAATCTCAGTCAACATCCCAGTAAGTTATTTTGTGACTATTAACAAATGATTCTGAAGTTTATATGGAAAGCCAAACAAGCAAGCAAACAACAACCATAAAAACAAAAAGAAAACTAGAATAGTCAATAAAATATTGAAGGATAAGAACAAATTTGGAGGACAGACACTACTTGATTTCACAGCTTACTACAGTAATCAATACCATGTGGTACTGACAAAAGAATAGATCAATGAAACAGAATAGAGAACCCAGGAATTGTTGGATAAAATATAATCAACTGATATTCAACAGAATAGCAAAAATAATACAATGAAACAAAGGCAGTCTTTTTAAGAAATAGTGCTGAAATAACTGGACATATGCAAAAAAAAAGTGTCTTTAAGCATAGAATTTACATTCTTCACAAAAATTAACTCAAAATTGATTACAGACCCTAGTGTAAGACACAAAATCATAAAATTCTTAGAAGATAACATTAGAGAAAACCTAGTGATCTTGGGTATTATGGTAAGGCCTTCTTACATATAACATCAAAGGCAAGATCCATGAAATAAACAATTGATAAGCTGGACTTCATTAAAATTAAAAATTTCTGTAAAAGACGATAAGACAAGCCAGAAACTGGGAGCAAATATTTCCAAAGAATACATCTGATAAAGGACCGTTATCCCAAATACATAAAAAACTCTCAAAACTCAACAGTAAGAAAATGAACAACCTGATTTTTTTTTTTTAAAAAGGGCCAAAGACCTTAACAGATACCTCACCATAGAAGATATACTATGGCAAATAAGCATATGAAAATATATCCTACATGATAGATCATCAGATAAATGCAAATTAAAACAAGAAGATGGTGACATACTTATGACATACTTATTAGGATGGCCAAAGTCTGGAATACTGACATTAATGCTGGTGAGTGTATGGACCAACAGGAACGTTCATTCATTGTTGGTAGAAATACAAAATACTACAGAACACAGTTTGTTTTTTGTTTTTGTTTGTTTGTTTGTTTGTTTGTTTTACAAAACTAAACATACTCTTTATCATACAATCCAGCAGTTGGGTACCCTGGTATTACCCAAAGGAGTTGAAAAATTTATGGCCACACATGCACTTGTACACAGGTGTTTATCACAGCCTGTTAAGTGCCCAAAGTTGGAAACAAAACAAAATGTGGTTTGGTAGGTGAACAGATAAACTGTGGTATATCCAGACAATGGAACATTATTCAATACTAAAAGGAATTGAGTTATCAGCCAGTAGGACATGGATAAATCTTAAATTCATACTACTAAGTAAAAGAAGCCAATCTGAAGAGTCTACATCCTCTAGGATTTCAGCTATATGATACTGTTAAAGGCAAAGGACAATAAAAAATCATTGATTGCCAGAGGTGTGGGTGGAAAGAGATGAAGAGGCAGAGCACAGAGGATTCTTAGGGTAGTGAAAATAAATACACCGTATGATATTATAATGACAAATATATGTATATGTCATTGTATTTTTGTAAAACCCCATAGAATGATAATACCAAGAGTGAACCCTAAGGTAAACTATGGCCTTTGGGTGATTATCATGAAACAATGCAGGTTCATTCTTGAGAAAAGGGGGGGAAGAAAGTGCCATTTGGTGAGTGATACTGACAATGTGAGAACGTGAGAGGCTATTCACGTGTGGAGGTCCGGTGCATATGGAAAATCTGTGTACCCCTCCCTCTCAGTTTTAATGTGAACTTAAGACTGTGTAAAAAATAAAGTCTATAAAAGAAAAATGAAGTGATTCTGTACAAATATTAGAAAATAAAGGTTGCATTTTTTTAGTGTGGTTAAAACACATTTTTATTTTTGGAGGAAGGAAAAAATGTGGTTTCTGACACATAAAATATTTATAGTCCTTTTCCTTCCATTGACTTATGAGCTCACATGTCAGCTCTCCCTTATTCTTGTTCACCCCCTGCTTTTGCATCCTCGGGCACTTGCTTAGGAAAGCATGGATGTATTTCTATCAACTGCTTCTCTAATAGAAACTGTTTATAAAGTCAGCATCCTAGAAACAGTAGGTTACAGCACCTGTGTAAAATATGTATAAACCACGCTTAATTGAAAGTACTTTTCTTACTGAACAAATAATGCCTATCTGCAAGGAAAAGTTATATGACAAAATGAATTTCCCTTAGAAACGCTGCTAGCTGTTTCAACACTGTCTGCACATTATTGGTTTCCATGGGCCAATTATTTAGTTTTTGGCTGAAGTTTCCAAAGGTATGGCTGTTTCAAGCTGGTAATAATCACATAAACATGCCATTTTTTCAGATACCCATCAATTTTGGCATTATCAAGAGAATTTATCTGGCCTATAACAGTTTTTTCTCATTTTTCTAACATTTTTATATACACTGAATTGCATGTGTTACAGTGAATCACATAACATATGAGATACTCTTAGAGATCATAAGGGCACTAAGGACACAATAATTCCACACTGGTGAAAGAAAATTTTCTTCTTATACCTTTTCATTCTCCATCAGACTTATTACCAAATTATATAAAGAAAATGCAGTAATTGCATTGTCCAAATTTATAGAAAATATTTAAATTCATTTTCAAAGGGAAATTATATATATTTTTATATATACACGTATAATATATCTTTATATATAATTATATATTTTATTATATAAAATCATATATAATATTATATATTTATAAAATATATAAAGATTACAGGGTTAGGCATTATTACTTCCCCCTGTCCAAAAGGAAATGTATACAGATCAAACTGATGTATTACATTGAGTTTTCACATAATTCCAGAGATAAATAATATATCTCATTGTTATTCACATTTCTTTAACATAATTTTTAGCATATAGACAGATGTCATAAATAACTCCAACTTTTGTTTTATAATATAGTCATATTATCTTTTAGTTAGAGCAATATAGAATCCTTCTTCTCTGGTCCTCTCCCCCTACACACAATTTCTTAGAAAATGATGCTACCTCCATTCTCTACCTGAGTGTTTCATGTAACTCTACATTTCAACTCTATAGACCTTAAAGTAAATTTTATTTTATTTTACTAACTTTTATTTGTTTGACAGAGCGAGACACACAGAGAGAGGGGACACAAGCAGGGGGAGTGGAAGAGGGAGAATCAGGCTTCCTGCTGAGCAGAGAGCCCAATATGAGCCTCATCCCAGGACCCTGGGATCATGACCTGAGTGGAAGGCAGATGCTTAATGACTGAGCCACCTAGGAACCCTGTAAATTTTACTTTTCAGATACAATGAGTGAGACATAGCATTTATCTACCCAATATTTATTTGTCAGTATGATGGAAAAGTCTGGTGTCAGAAATATCTAAGTACAAATACCTGTTTGTTTGTTTGTTTTTGCAAGTTACGTGACCTTGATCAAGTTAAAACAACTTTCTTGACCTCAATCCCTCATCTAAAAATTAAGCTAATAATTTAAAGAATTTGGAGGGAATTGTGTGAATTCTAATATGTGAGTTAACATGGCATTTTGGAAGAAAGCAGAGTTGTTAAGTGTTAACTATTATTGTCCTGGACTAGACACTTGCAATAAAATACAGTTATCATTAACGCCACCAAGGCATACACAGAGGTGGGAGGAAATATGTAAAAATAATTATAATATACTAGGATTTTTTATTCCAAAGTGAGATTATACTATTGAGCTGTCTGTATTAGCAAGCTCGTCCTTGATCTCACATATTTATATTGTTAGGAATGTTAAGGGGAGGGTGAAACACACATTCTTCACACATATAATTAACTATTTTTTTGTTATGCATTTCCTTTCTGCCTTTTTACAAAATAATTACAATGCCTTTAAACATCCTTTTCAGACCAATTCAGTTTTTTACATCCCCTGTGAATATGTGAGAATCTTTCCAAAACATTTATACATAAGCACATAAGTTTTGTTCTTTTATTCTCAAAACAACATACTTCTGTTATGAAATTAATACGAACACATTTTTTAAAAAAATTCAACATTATTTCTGAGATATAAACTTGGTATATTTATTTTTGTGTCTAGAAAAATCTATTATCCATCTATCATCTATTTTTCCACCTACCTTGATATGAAACAGCAGGATAGTCAAAGGGTTTGCATACCATATCATCTTGAATTAATTGCCTTATTGATGAACATTATAATGTTTTCTATTTTTTGATATAACAAAACAACTGGGCTGAGTTAAACATGCTTATAACCTGTTTTTTTTGGTGAACATATTATTAAAAATTTCTGGATTATCTGAAATTAATTTCATTAGATATTCACAAACTTTGTTTCAAAGCAAGTATAATACTTATCAATAGCAGTATGTTTAAAAAAAAAAAAAGTTAATTCTTCCTCTCTATTCCAGGAATGAATACAAACTTTTACTATATTTTCACACTTATTTGACTACAGGTAGGACATTCTCATATATTTTCATTGAACCTCTTGGTTTTCCACCACAAAGTACTCATTTTTTATTAACAATTTTGTATTCTTTTCCTATTTGATATTATAGAACCTTTCAAAATATATTCTGACTACAAATCCATAGCCTGAGATATTAATTGCAAATATTTTCTCCCAGCCTATTGATCATGTTTTTTGCTTTCATTGAAGCATTTTAACACAATATCTATAACTTAGAATGGTTAAATGGATTGACATTTTTCTATATGAATTGTGTCTTTAAACTGTCATTTAGTAAGTTAATTCTACCAAAAGGAAATGTAAATGTATTCAAATATTTAGCTGTTTTTTGGTTAGCTTGTACTTTGAACTACCCTAAATTATGCCATAACTTAATTCTGAATAAACATTTATAAGTTTGAAAAGGTAGAGTAGAAACTGCATCCCCACTCTTTCTTTTGACCAGCCGGTGTCCATTCTTAGAAGCAGCCACTGAACGATACCAGTTTCTATGTATGTCCTTTTCTTTCTTCTTTTGTTTTTTTGAATGCACAACATTGTCAAATATTTCTACGTCCTTTCATAAAGACAAATTTTAGAATACCGACAACATTATACAGTATATTGAGAACAGTCCTGTACTAGTTCACCATGTATATTGTTAGAAGACAGGAAAATTTCCTCCACCCCAAGAAGACCCTTTAAATCTGAAAGATAAAGCAAGCCTCTCCATTTACACAGAATGTTAATCAGAGTTACTGACAGGGGCCATCGGGCTGGTGGATGAACAGATGGACCGACAGACTGACGATCCAGAGCACCAAACAACTCTTCTCTGCAGCCATCCTCTGCAACATTCCACCCTTTCCAGCATTTATGGAGCGAGGGGCATAGTGATGAGGTCACAAGGTAGTTATCTAAAACGGCTCTGTCTGTGCACCAGAAGATCCCTACTCGTTATCTTAAGTGCGGCCTTCTGTGCACCAGTCATTAGGGTGAGCCACATGAGCCACATTAGGGAAGACCAGAAAAAACCTCTCACATTTCATACATTAACCTGCATGGGGCCTGGAACATGTAGCTGCCAGGGAGGTCATTGCAAGGTCATGAACAAGATGGAGGGCCAAAGATGGAGTCAGTGTTGTTAGTGCTCCTACATATATATGCTCAATTTTCTGAGTCACTTTCTTGTGAAGTACTAGAAGTGCTTTATAAATGACTGAAGTTAGAGTTTTATCCTTGTTTGTAGCTGTAACATATGTCCCATTTTTGTGACTGTGTATACAAAATTTTTGTCAGTAATATTAAACACATTTTATTCAAGTGTAATGACTGAACAATAAACTGAACATGTATACAATTTAATATGTCTTGCATATATACATTCATGGAATTATAACCAAAATTGGTATAATGAACACATCAGCCACCCTTAATAGTCTCCTTATGCCTTTTAGAGATCTTCTTGCACTCATCACAAATATGGAGAGTTTTCTTTTATGTTGTTTAATTTATCTATACCTTTTTTCCCTCTCATTGCTAAGTAGTGAATAGGTATACAACAATTTGTCCATTTGTTTAATGATGAACATTCAGTTTGTTTTATTTATTCTATTTATTTTATTTTATATAGTTGTAAACAATTTTGCTTTTTAAAATTTAAAATTGATAGTTGCCTTTTTTTTCTTTTTTGAGAGTTGGAAGAAGCTATTCCCCAGTGTTTTTAATTATTCTAGCCAACTAATAGAATATCCCAAATGTTGTCTTATCCTTATTTTGACAGTAAAAGTTAAAGTAAAACTATGTTCTCCCCTGGAAGAGAATTGGAGTGAAATATCTTCTTATTTTTTAAGTAAGTACAGTTATCATATGCCTATATCCCTTGTGAAGCTATAAAAATTTCAGACTTATCACTATCTTTTGGATTTCAGAATGGAATCATATTTTATATATATTATTTTCATCTGACTTTGGTCTTTAGCAATCTATAGAAATTTCTTATCAATATGGAGGAAAGAGCCGAACAGTTCATTCCTGGGATTAATTCACTTAAATGACCCAGTGAAACCAGTAGGGTGAGTCTTGAGATAAACTTAGTAAGCAGGCATGAGTCACAAACTTAAGACCGATCTAAAATTTAACACTAGGAGTTAATAGCTTAACAAATGGAAGACAGACTATACATATATACAAATGATGTCACTATGTTACCTTTAAAATATAATTTCCCTGAGATAAATGTAAGGCATAGTCTCACAATGGATATGAGAAACCTTTAACAAAACCTTTAACAAATCTAGAAGAGCTGGACTACTAGATCTAATTTTATGTAGTCACGGCAATGGACATAGGTTCCTGCTTACCCACTGAACTTTAAAGTACACATTCTAGCTTTAGGGTTAACGGTAAAGTTGTTAACAGTCATAGTCACGTTACTTTTACATCCTTCAAAATAATTTCAAAAAGCAGGCTGCTGTAATTGTTCTGAACCAATGCCAACTTTAAAAGACAACCAGGAGAGATGAAGATTTTTAAACGGTAAGACAACATGACCATACCCTTCATGGCTTATTGCTTACAATGACATAACCACCGCAGTCAGGAAAAAAATAGCTCCTGAACTACCTCCAAATCTCTCCAAAACATAGATTCACTTAAGATTTTAAAATAAATTCAAGTTATTTTCAGTACTGCCTCATTCCTTGTCTGAAGCACAAGATATTTCATCAGAATTATCTCAAAACATGAGTTGGGATCTTTGTTCTCATAATCATTTACCTTTGTTCATGTATTTTGATTGTATATGATTATAATAAGGAGAAGGTCAGTCATGCTATTCAGGGAAGTAAGAATAGTGTCTGCACAATTCAACCTTAGGCAGCCTCTGCATATTTGGAAAATTCTGACTGCCTTTTGTTACATTTTAATTTTCTAATCACAAAAAATAAAACTTGGCAGAGTTCTGCTGGCATCTGTGTGTGTGTGTTTCCATACATTCTTTTGACAGCACTTTTTTTTCTAAAAGCATTACATTCAACAATTTATTTCTATGAAATAACCCTAGTAAAATTTCCTACCAACTATCAAAGAGATTTTTCTTTTGAATGTGCACTCTGATCAAAATTAATTTCTCAACTCTAATGGTGAGCAGTAATTAAAAAAGCAAACTTGGCTGAATGCACAATGTTAGCAAAGGAGCATTTAAATACTGAAATTAATATATTTGATTTTATCAATTAGTCATGTATTAGGTGTTACTCTGCCAAAAAATTTCCTGTAATTTTTTTTTCCTTATTGGCAACACAATCAGGTACAGAAAGTCTTGGGGTTTAGGATTTCTTACAAATCTAATTGCCACCACTAATTCTCTCTTGAGGCTATAGAAAGAAAGGAAAGAGACTAAAAACTTGCATTACTCCAAATCATAGATAATCTTTAAGATATGTAAACTATGTCTGCTAACATAAATATTGAATAATTCATTAATAATTATACTCTAGTAAATAATAATTGTATTCAATGTCTACATTCATTCTTTATAATGCATTTCCTTTTTGGAATAGATTCCCATTTAACTGAGTAAATGTGTTATAATTTCTTTTATTAAACACCAATCTAATTACCAAGAAAATATTATTATTATTACTTATTTCTAAAATGTAGCAAGATAATCATTTCATATATTTAGTCATATATATTCATTTTGTGTATAAAACCATTTTCTAGAGGAGGGAGGAATGCTTAATATGATTTTTAAAACTCCAATAATGATTATGACTTAAGTCTGCTCTTTAAATAAATTATTATAATAAATATAACTGGAAAGTTGTTCATTGTTATAATATTGGATTTATTATAAAATATATATTTCACTTTTTCTATCCTTAAAAATCAAACAACATTGTAGAGCACTGTGTACCTTATTTTTGTTATATTACTATAGTTACTTTTTCTCATCCATTCTTATCCCAATATTAGCACCTGACAGTCTTTTAAGAGACATAGACTATTCAGTGAATACACAAGAAGCTATTAAGGGAGAATAGAATTGACTAAAATTTTCACAAGGTAGAGGAGGTAAATAGAGAATCAAATTGAATGAATGAGAAAACATCTATATATACAAATATACATAATTATATTTGTTACAATAGCTTGCTTACAAATCATGACTATATAGTAAGTCACAAAGGGCTTAAAATACAATTTTTATTATTGAATTTCTAAGTACATGCACACAATCACACAGAAACCATACTAAGTGCAAGACAAGCTGGAGAATATATTAACTCACATAACCATGAAGTAGTCATAATTTAACAACAGAAAGAAACAATGAATTAAAATAAGCAAAATCTGAAAAACAAAATAATTAAATAGAAGATTTCAGAAGAGGGACAGGGGTATATAAAATGTAATCAATCTGATATAAAGCATCCAAGAGAATAAATAAAGGGAAACAAAGAAAATAGAACAAAAATTAGGTAGCAGACTTAGTCCAGTTGTAATATCATTAAAGTAATAAAAGTTGATTATATTTCTTTAAAAACAATTCCCAGAGTGGTTAAAGCAAAAAAGCTTTGTGCTATTATTAGATACTTATAAAAAGATATGAATGCAATAAGTCAACAGTAAGTAGTTAAAAAGACCGAGGAATACATACAAATACTAATCACTAAAACCTGGAATAACAATTGTTACATGAGACCAAAATTGATAAGGATATATAGTTTTGAAAAACCAAATGAACCATCATGAGCTATGTTTTACATATATATATGTATATATACATACATATATATAGTAGGATACAAATAACTTCTAACCACATTTACAAAAAATAATCTATGAAATCATTAAACATGTATAAGCAAATAAAAATAATTATGACAAAGATGATATTTTGCTCAAAGGAAACAAGACAATTAAAAATAATTAATAAATAGATATTTTTCAAAAAAATCTCCAACATGTGAAAATTTAAAAAAAAATGATTTAAACTAGTTCTTCAGCAAAACATTTTACAGAATTGATATTACAAAATATTTAAAATTACACTAATGGAAGCAAATAAACTAAATATCAAAACCTGTCAGATGGAAAAACAATAGTACATGAATATTAATGTCTTGCTTTAAATGCATTCATATGTGCAAACAAAGATTGAAAAGTGATGGCCTAGATATTCAGGCTGCTAATAAATAAAACTTCAGAATAAAGTCAAAGAAAATCAATAGTAATAAATATTACACACCAAAAAAAAAATTTATACTGTAGAAAACAAAGAAATAGTGGATTCACTAAAGAGGAAGGAAGGTAGAGGAGGAGCTGGAGGTGGGGAGAGGGGTAAGAGGAAGGAGGGAAAGAGGAAGAAGACAAAGATGACAAAGATGAACAAGAAGAACAACAACAATAACAACTGATAAACATATCTGGAAAAATTATTCAAGGAAGAGGAAGCATAAGCTTGGCATAATTGCTTAACAATACACATAGGGCAAAAAATTTAAAAATTAATAGACTATTATAGGAATATTTATTTATTTATTAGACAGACAGAGATCACAAGTAGCAGAGAGGCAGGCAGAGAAGCAGGCTCCCTGCCGAGCAGAGAGCCTGAAGTGGGGCTCGATCCCAAGAACCTGAGATCATGACCTGAGCCAAAGGCAGAGGCTTAACTCACTGAGCCACCCAGGCACCCTTATTATAGAAATCTTTATATCCAATATATTTGAAAACAAATGGACATTTTTTGAAAAAATCCTAAATATCTGATGAGTATTTAAAAAATTTATATAACTGAATATACCTAATGGCATTAAATATGTAATCACTTATTAAAACCACTTACACGCACACATACCCATATGCACACACTCACCTATAAAATTACGCTCATTACTTGAATAAGAGAACAAAGAGAAAATTCGTGTATTATACTAATTTTTCTAGGAAAGGAGAGAGAAATCGATTTTTAAAACTTGATAGTAAATCTGATTTATGATATGCTATTCTCACAAACGTATCTGTAGAAAAATTAAATGAATATTAAAGAAAAAATATTCTGACACTTGTTAAAATGGTGAGAAGACTTTATTCAGGACTTTTGAGAAATAGGAAAAGCCTATTACAGTAGGGGAGAGAATCGCAGGGTGCTGGGATCATGACTTGAGTGGGAGGCAGCCGCTTAACCAACTGAGCCCCTGTTCTTAACAATTTTTAAAGCAGTTTATTAACCTTATTAATATTATGAAAGCATAACAGAAAGTGAAATGATAAAAACTCAAATTAATTATTTTTATAAAGCTAAAATTGTGTCAAGGACCTTTACTAATATTCTTTCCTTGGGACATTGTACTGACATGCTAACCAGTTGAGTAAATGGAGTTGGAGCAAATAAGAGAAGACTTTGAATAAAAATAAACAGTCTTTTGTAATTCATAAAGGAAGTAATTACCTGAACAGAAAAATTTTCTAAATATTTATAAATTTATCTAATAAGGTTGTTTAGCAAATTTCTAAATACTAGATTAATGTATTACAGGCAGCAAGAAAAGAATGCTGTTTATCTTCCTCATACTATTGTTTAAGATCACCCAGATGAACTGCATATGAACTGATACATTTTTAAAATAATTATTTACCTAAATACAAATCTAAAGAAAAAAATTTTTTAAATTATATATACTCTTTCTATATATCCTTAAAATATTTGAAAATAAATACATTTTTGAGAACTATATGGTTTATAAAATTATGAGAACTACTGTTTTTAAATGTTGGGGAAATAATTTTCTCTTATAATAAAATGTCTATCAGTGAATCTATAATAACAAATTGTTCTCATGTAAATTTATGTAAATATGAATGTTGATTAAAAGTAAACACCATACCAATAAAATGCTGATATTGTCTTTAATATAACCCTTAACATAATCAGAACCACCATCCCCTTCATGTACATTCAAAGCACAAGTCCCCAGATTTAAATAAATTGAGTTCAGTTTGCTTAATGTGCCCTAAGTGTGATGTAAGTCATTAACAGGTTGAGATCAAACATCAAATTATGTGCTTGACAGCAAATCTGTGCTGGCAAGAACAAAGTTTAGAAGCTTAAACATGTGTGGTATTGAAAAGATAAGAGTTTTTCCCTGCAGATACATCTTTCAGGATGAATAAAAATATTTGAATAATTTGCTAGAAATATATATTGTTATAGCTTTAAGCAAATAGTCTCAAACTGCCTATATTTAGATATGCCAAAAGCTGTTGGGTAGCATACATCATTATTTAAGTATTATAAATACAGAAGACATGCACTCTACACTTGTGGTGTGCACATATGAATGCCCACTCACATACAAATGTATTTAAATATACATTTATGTGTTCAAAAATGTGTGCATCTATGTGTGTACCTGGGTGGCTCAGTGGATTAAAGCCTCTGCCTTCGGCTCAGGTCATGGTCCCAGGTTCCTAGGATGGAGCCCCGCATTGGGCTCTCTGCTCAGGGGGGAGCCTGCTTCTTTCTCTCTGTCTGCTTACTTGTGATCTCTGTCTGTTAAATAAATAAATAAATCTTAAAAAAAAAAAAAGAAAGAAATATAAGTAGAAGGAGTTAATGTAAGTTTACATTAACTCCTTCTATACTTCTTTCTCAAAAGAGATTTTTCTGAGTTTTTCAGGGAGGGAAAAGATAGCTAGGTACATTCTTAAAGATTCAACAGTCTTTTACCTATTACAGTAAGACTCACCTTGATGGTACTCTGCTTCAAATTGTTGAACTTGGGGTCTGATTGACCCTATCAAGATGTATACACCCCGTTTTGGCAAAATGATGTCATCAATAGCAAATTTTTAAAAAGAAAGAAGAAAGATGGTCAAGACTACCTGAAGAAAAGAGAGATACACCCCCACAGAATGACTGGCAGATCAAAGACAAAAAAAGAAAAAAGAAAAAAGAACACAAAATAGCCACAGGCAATACTTTGATTATTTAATAGTCTCTTCTTAAATTTTTAACTTTCCTGTAGATAGGAAACGAAATTCCTATACCCCAACTTCTAAGAATTGGGCACCTGAGTAGATTCTGCTCAGCATCAGAAGATTCAAGGGAGGGGTACCTGGGTGGTGCCATCTGTTTAAGGGTCTGACTCTTGGTTTCAGCTCGGTCGTGATCTCCAGTTGTGAGATCAAGCTCCGCGCTCAGTGCAGAGTCTGCTTAGATTCTTTCTTCCTCTGCCCCTCCCCTCTCCTCTACATCTCTCTCTCTCAAATAAATAAGTTAATTAAAAATTTAAAAAAAGAAGACGCAAGGGATTTTTTTAAGTGTTAAATCAAATCAATCTATTCTAATAGATACTTACAGCCATGCTTTTAAACACGTATGTGTACATCTATAATGATCAGGTACTAGGTTAGGCAATAGATATACAAGAATAAAAAAAAATCAAAATGAGCTACAGAATCTCATGAAGCTTATGTAAAGATTTAAAAAAAGCCGTTATAAAAGGATAAAACCTTGAATATATTTGAGGACTGGAGTGAAGGCCAGTGTGACTAGAACCTTGTAAACAAAAACTTTAACTAATTTGTGTGACTTCAGCATAAGGAATTTAAATTTCACAACCTTTTCTGTTTGTAGTAAGGAAAGTGGACAGCTATGGAAAGAGTGAGCATTAGATAAAGGTCATAAAAAACATTAAAAAACGTAGCACAGATATGATTATGTATCACAAACAAAAACACAAAGACAAGCAGCTGACACTATTTGAATGTTTCTTCAACTCTTTCAAATATTTCAACTCAGCTTAAAATATGCCATTACTTACTGCTGTGCACGAGGATAAAAAATAAATATCAGTTCATTTTATGTAAGGTTTTACTAATAAGAACACTGAGAATTATATGAAAAGATGCACAGCACATGGATGAGTTACAACACAATCTATAATTAGGGGGAATAGAACAAGGCACTATTATGTTCCATTATACAATCTCCTTATTTATGCCTTGTTAAGTAAATAATAAGTTGACATTAAAAATAATTTTAATAAATTCATGTATTTCAACTCACCATTACAAGTACTGCTATGTGCATACAACATCCATTTGTTGAGGTCCTAATCCCCAGTGCAGTGGTGTTTGGAGATGGAGACTTTAGGAGGTAGTTGGGTTCAGATGAAATCATGGGGGTGGATCCCCCACAATGGGATTGGTGTCCATGAAAGAGGTTGAAGAGACCAGAGTTCTCTGTGAGTCAGGTGGGGTAAGTGAGAAGGTGCCTGTCTATAACCCAGAGAGCAGGCTTTGTCACCAGAACTCCACCATGCTGGTACTCTGACGTCCAGCTAGTTTCTGGTGTTTTATGATGGTGGCTCAAGCCAACTAAGATATGTGCCAAAGACAGAATTTTTAAATATATGTTTTTGGACTTTTTAAAATTTGAATAGAGGGAAATAAGGCAGAAAAGAGACTTCATGTGTAATTTAAATGATCCAAATGTATACTTTTAATTAAAGTTGGAATAGTAGAGGAACAATTTTAAAGAACAGTAAACAACTATTTTTTCTTTATTAGAATCTAAATATTATAAAAATTAGTGCTTCAAAGTTTATCACAAAGTGTCTCATCATTGAATTTCTCTGGAATTTTTGTTCAAGGCCTAAGAGGTGTCTACTGAATGTTAATTTTAAATAACAAAACCATATAAATATGTTTAATATGTCAGAATATTACCTGGCATTCTTTTACTCTGTTGTCTACAGTAAAATGAAACGTTATTTTCAGAACCAGGATACCGTCCACTCATCCTTTCTCACTTAGGCTCCCATAATAACACCCATCTTCTTGCTTTCTTTTCTTAGCCCATCTTTCTCTAAGTCATTTTCTACACTACAGTAAATGATTATTTGTAAACACTCATCTGATGAAAATGCTTCCCTGAACAGAACTCTCAAACAGCTTACCATCAGCTACAAGGCAAAATGTACCCTTCCTTGAGCCGGCTATTAAGTCAGTGACAAAAGTTTATTTATCTTTTAGTTCTTCTGTTTAACTTTTGGAAAAAATGAATAATATATATACACATACATTTATATACATATATCTATGTATTTATGTATTTATATTTATATGTATATATAAATATATATATATTTATATTTATATTTATATATATATGATCCTTGCATTGCGGCCATGTAAAATATCCAAAAGTCCTCCTACCATCTCTTAAGAATTTTCATATTCTTCTGTTTTTCATAGGTTTTCTTGGATTTTTTTTTATCTTCCTTTCCGCTCTAATTTGATATGTTACTTAAATATTACGCAAAGGTAAAATGTATTTCTTTTGCTGCTTTGGACAACTGTACGAAATCACTTACAATATGCTACTGTAATTATTCATTTGATTATAATTCCAATATACTATGAAATTCTGAAAAAAAATTAATCATATTTAAAATATTGACATATTAACAATGAGTTTAATAACTATAGATAGATTTCATATTTTAATACTAATTATAGAAGTCAAAAATTTAAAGACCTAAATGAAGTAAAATATCTCATTTCACTTAAATGTAGTAAAAATAAAATACTTCAAAGAAGTAATTTTAAAACTTAAATCTATAAGGCAAGCCTCTTTTTTATTTTCTTAATTGTACTTATTTGTACCAAGGAGTTCCCAAACATTGAGTTAAAAAATAGAGAAGTTTAGTAGAACCAGTTGGCCATTCATAAGATGTTTCAAATTGCTTTCAAAATTAAGTCAAGTAGCATCTCAAATGATCTGGCTGCTATCCCATTTTCCCCCTTTATACTGAAAGAAAAAATTGCTGTAGAATTATTAAATTTCCTATTCATTTAAATGAAAAGTAAGTATCAGTAGTCTTTCTTGGTGATGCCATGCGGTACTATCACCTTACATTTCCAGCAGAATATGGATGATTTCTAGTAACTTGGATTTTATTACCACATTTGTATGTAAGGGAGTCACTTATTCTACAGTAGGAAGGACAATTGTGTTTTGAGAGGTGTGGGTAAATTTTAGTAATGTTTTGGTAATAGTTTAGAATACAAAAGTAAATAGACTTACATACAGCAATTTAAAGGAAAGGAGACTCAAAAAAGCCATACATATACATAATATTTAAATACAAATACAGGAACCTCCAAAGGAAAAAGAAGACCATCTGATATGATACCGTAAAGGAGTTTTTATTTTAAACAGTGAACCCTAAATAAACTGACTGGTTGCAACTTAATGGTTTGCTTCAGGTAGACTTCAGACTAGAATTAATAACACAATTAACACATTAATTAATACAGGTGACTAATAAAGTTATTAAATTAGAATGATTCTTATTAGTCAGGGGCCTGAATCTTAGTCTGTTGCCTTGTAATAACTATTGAGGAACTAAAGACTCCTTAAGAGTAAAAATAAATATTTTTACTTCACACGATCTACTGAGATTTGAAAATATGATTTGGGTAGAATTCAGGTTCTTATAGGATTCATCAAATAATTCTTAGGTCACTCATACACTCCAGGGAAGCAACACTGTGTTTAAGGAGGTAATTTTTTTTAAACCTCTACCTACACATCAGAGAATTGACATTTGAAGGTAAGAAAAAGAAAGCAACTTTACAAGGTAGGGCTTTTGGGAAATAGAGTGGAGTCTTCCAGGCAAAACTGATTAAAAAACATTCTTTTTACCTCTAAATCCATGGGGGCCTATAAAATACTTTACTCCACAGTTACAGAAATAACATCTTGTTCTTCATAAGCAAGGGCATTTGACTTTTCTCCTTCTAAGAAAACCAATAGAGGCTTGACTCTAAAAAGTTCCGCTTAACACTGATTTCTTTTTAATAGCTATTATGAACATGTGCAACAATGACAGTGTAAGTACAATGCCTAAGTTAGGGCAGTTGAGGATGATTTGCTTTGTACTTTATGGATTGGACTTTAAATTTCTATTAGAGAAGGCAACAACTTGTTCTACTCAGCATATAAACTTTCTTAGTCCAAAGAATTATCAAGCTGGCCTAAAGCAAGAGAAGCCCTGAAGTCAGACAGCAAATCAGAAAATATCATATAAACAAAGAACCAAAGGAAAACAAGAACTGGTATTCAGTAAAAGGCAAAACAAAGTCCTGATGCTTTCACAATAAAAAGCTCACTGAGACTGATCTTAGGAGGAGATAGGAGTCAAATACAGTCGATTATATTTTAGTTATATAAAATATTATTTTTATTTTGCTATAAGCCTGTGTATTTATATGAAAATATTATTGTTTGCAAACAAATAGAAGAAAAAGATAGGACTACAGTGTGTAATCTTTTTAATTCTTCCCAAGTCACAACTGATAAAAAAACAATTAAGCATTGGTAAAGAAAGATATTGGAACCAAGTAGATTAAACATTTTTAATTCCGATTCCTTTGTCCAGAGAGAATACTTTAGAGATGCATAATGTTTATTAAATAGTACCAGAACAGTGGTTATCCTATTTTCTTTTGCCTGCCTTTATGCAAGCCATGGCTCACCTTTGCTATAAATACAAAGACTAACTGGAATCAGCATTAGCCCCCTGTGTCCATACAGTTATGTAGGAGACATAAGACAGGCAACTAAAAAATAGCATAGAATTTAATTAGTGGATGAGAGATTACAAATATTTTATGAGTCAATTTATCTTGAGAAAGGCAACCAGAAATACTTAATAGGATGAAAAGGCATTTGAATTAAGCTTTGAATTAAGTCTAGGATTTCAAGTATTTGAAACGAGGAAGGGGAAAATAAAATCAGAGTAGAACACAGAGAACTGGAGATATTTCTATGAAAAGAATTTAGAGACAGGAGAGACCTCTCATTTTGTACCCACACTTGGCCCACATTCAAAAGCAAGTGACAAAATGTTTAGTGACAGTACAGCACAACTGATTTATATGATGACACCTCAAGTAAAGAAAACATATTTGAGCAAAAGCCTGAAGAATCCATGACTGATGCATAGAATATAGTGCAGAGTTGTTCAAGTGAGACTTGGTTGAGTTGAAATAGGAGAGTGGAAAAGAACATGAAGGGACAGACATAAGAAATGCAGAAGAGGGCATAATTCATAATATTTGGCCACCTATTGAAAGTGGGTCAAAGAAAGGAACTTGAATCTAAAGATGGGAGAAAGCTGACTGAATTTTGACTTAAGTTGCCTGGGCACTAACATAGCAAAGAAAGTCGTGTTTGTGGGGTAGGGTGATAGATTTTATGGTTGGGAAATATTTGGTTCTTATTTGTGGCTGGGTGCCCAGCATCTACTATAATATACCCATAAATAAATGGAATGTAAAGTAATGTCTTATTGCAAAATAATATAACTCTGAAGTTGTTAGTACTATTATGGTTAATTTTAATTATTTTAAACATTTTGATTTATTTTTCATTACACACTCCCATTATATATAATAAGTAATATACAGCATTTGGAATTGACATATTAACATCTCCTCCCCTCTTCCTGCATACCATCCCTAGTAGTGAAATAAAAATTAACTAAGAAATGTAAAATAACAACTCTAAGTAAATAATATAATAATTGTTCTTTGGAGCTCATCTGATAAGCAAGGAAACTGGATGCTTTGGTTATAAGACTCTAGCAGATTAGTATCTGGCACATGGAGAGCACACAATAGATATTTAGCTCTTATCTGGCTTATAAAACAAAATGTGGTTTTTCAGATAATCAAATCTATCTTAATTTACATTGAATTTGCTTCCTGGAATATTTCAATTAACTTTCTACCCAATGCCCATAAATATATGAGTACTTAGAATATAATTTCATTTTACTAATGTAGCATAGCTTTAGTTAATAACCACCAGTGGTTGAATACAGAAAATAATGTTTACTTTCTATGAAGTAAGCAATTATTTCAGTGCAAGAATTTTTTGACTTAGATATCCTGTTAATATTCTGAATTACATAACTACCACCAAAGTTAATGGTCTCATTTTGTAAAAATATATAATATAAAAAAGAATTCACTTTACAGTGATATTAGACTTTTTTGTTTTGTCTCATTTGAAACAATAAAATTCCTGGGTCTCCTAAAGAAACAGACTAGGAAATTATAGACTAGGAAATTATCTAGACTATCTACTTCAAGTACTCAAATGCAAATTGATAGCACTTACTCTTCAGTTGTTAAATTATATAATGAATTGAAGTATTAACCCAATGAAAACTGTGTGATCATTCCACAGAATCAAATCTGAATGATATTCCTGAATCTTATTATATTTTTTGCACATTACAAATGAGGCACAAATAGAAAACCATATCAAGGTAAACAAAATGTTCATGTTACATAGCTAATGAGTATTAATCTAATATTAAGTATAAGGGTTACAACAAAACTGGATTTCGCACTAGAGAGACCATGCTTAAGTGTCTTACCCTCATTTTATAAACTTCGTGACAAAATCATATGTATTTTTTAAATAACTGAATAAAAATCCAAGTTGATTATTAAAAAAAAGTATAAAGCAAAACAAATTATAATGAAAAATATCAGCAGAAATAAAAAGATATGCTTTCTTTGATGACAGTGAGAACATGCCCTTACCATGTAGATGATTAGTTACGTAGAAGTATATCTATAAATCATGTCTGTTATTTGATAAATTAATAAGATCTAAAATGTAATTAGAAATAACATACAATGGAAAGGCAAAAAGCTAAGAGATTGATTTTTTAAGTGAAGGTTTTATTTTATTTATTTATTTATTTATTAAAAATTTTATTTATTTATTTGACAGAGATCTCAAGTAGGCAGAGGTGTAGGCGGCGGGGGGGGGGGGGGCGAGGAAGCAGGCTCCCTGCTGAGCAGACAGCCAGATGCGGGGCTCCATCCCAGAACCCTGAGATCATGACCTGAGCCGAAGGCAGAGGCTTTAACCCACTGAGCCACCCAGGTGCCCTGAAGGTTTTATTTTAAAAGCATTTGAATAAGGTAAGATTTGAGCTATTTTGAAAAATATGTATATTTATGTAAAAAATGTATTGTAAGTAGAAGAATCAAAAAGGGTTTTGGGAACTCATCTTGTCTAAAATAGCTGTTTCCCAAATTATGAGATTGTCAGAATCACCTGGAATAATATTTAGAATTACAGATTCTTTGGTGCTAAACCAGATAAACTGAGTACCAATTTCCAGTGTTGGGTAGAAGGGAATCAAGTGGATCTCAGTTGGTTTGGTTGACTCTGAGCAGTGACTGAGCACATTTTGTTTTGTTTTAAATTTCACGAGTAAACTGCAAACTAGATAAGAAAATTATAAAAGTTTTATTTCATAAAGATCGTTCTGATTAAAACGTGTATTATTTATAGAGTAGTGGGGGGAATACAATTAACCAATTATAAGGCTATTACAATCGTGCAGTTCAATGCCAGTGAATAACTTATACTTAGCTATTGAAATGATAATAGGAAGGAAAAAATGGCAACAGTGTGATTTTAAAATAGCAAGGAGGACGCCTAATTGGGTCAGAAGGAAGAGGAAGAAAAAAATCAAGTATGACTTCTGGGTAAAATGTTAATTCCATTCTTCTGGGAAAGGCAATCTCAGGGGCACCGTCTTTCAGCCTCTACCCGCCATAAAGAATGGGTCTCAGGCCTAGAACTCATACTTACCAAGAAATGAAGAGCTCCAACACCCTGTGCCAAGCTTGTTGTCTTTTATGGGAATATTTTTCCCTTTCCTGGGCTCAACGAATGTTCTTTTGTTTCTGCTTAAAGTGTGTTCCTTTTATAGCATCTTGTTAACTCTGCTGTTGGTTCCTTCCACCACTGCACAAGAGGGTGCATCAGGCAAATTGCTTGCCTTCAGCCTCCAGGAGAGACCCACTGGTCATAGAGGACCAGCACACATTGCTGAAATCAATATCGCTGCGCCTCCTCTCTGTGTAAGTGAAGTGTTACTCTGACCTGTGCTTGACTCTGGTGTATCTTCTCTGAGTATTCTGATATTATTCTGATACTATGATGAAGTGGGTAGAAGCGTTCCCTTCCCTGGGACTGATAACTGGTACACAGTGTTCCACACTCGTGATTGTTAACTGGTGCATGGTATTCTGCTCTTCATATTCTGTGACAGGGCAGTGGGAAGAAACCATATTTCAAGTTTCTAGTAATTTAATAATGAGTAGTGGTCTGAAAATTCTCATTGCAGAGTGCCTGTGGAAATGTATGTGGAAATTCCATTTGGTCTTTAAAGAGAGTTATCAAAAGTTCAGGGCAAGGGCAGAGCAGCTTAGCTAAAAGATACAGGAGGTAAAGGAGTACATAAAATAAAAATGATAGTTTCATAAAGAAATAAAATGATGTGAGGATTATCTCTTTTCTAGTTTATAAATCTGGCTCCTAGGAAATATGGCCATCGAGTGTATGTTCTAAGGATGGAAAGAGTCAAATAACCATTTAAAATGAAAAATTTAAATACAGATAACATTAAATACTATGTATTCTATGTAGGAAGTAAACAGGCGGAAGAAATAATAACTTTAGTTAGAATTATCAGTGGAAGATTTTCCTTAGTACAGATATTTCAGCTGCAACATGTAGGCTGTGAGTGCTTATGAAGCAGCTTTTTAGGCTAAACAAAAATTACAGGCACAAATGCCTACAGATAAGAGGTGTGGGTGTGCCTGGAGAAGAGAATGTAGTCTTTTTATAATAAACAATGGGATTATGATTATACTCACAATAAAACAAATTACTAGCAGCAGGAAACAGAAAATAGTAGAAGGGGCACTTGGGTGGCTCAGTCCATTACGCATCTGCTTTCTGCTCAGGTAAAGATCTCAAGATCCTGGGACTGAGTCTTGCACTGGGCTCCCCACTCAGCACTGAGTCTGCTTCTCCCCCTCTTCTACCACTCATCTCTGCTCATGCTCTCTCTCTCAAATAAATAATTTTTTTTAAAGATTTTATTTATTTGACAGAGAGAGATCACAAGTAGGCAGAGAGAGAGGGGGGAGGAAGCAGGCTCCCTGTGGAGCAGAGAGCCCGACGCAGGACTTGATCCCAGGACCCTGGGATCATGACCTGAGCCGAAGTTAGAGGCTTTAACCCACTGAGCCACCCAGGTGCCCCTCAAATAAATAAATCTTAAAAAAAAAAAAAATACAGAGGAAGGAATGCCTTTCTGAGCCATTCACTTTCAATGAGGTATCACTTTTGTTTTCAGATAATAGAATCATCAAACTTTCTAATATAAAATAATAGTTACTGACAAAACTTATTGACAAAAACATGTGACATACAACTGTAGATGTCCTGTAGAAAGTCCATTAGGTGAAATTGGATCTTGGGAAAGATGTGTGTGTGTTTGTGTGTGTGTGTGTGCGTGCACGTGCACACGTGTGTTGTTTATCCAGATGTTTGTTAAACTTCTGGGTTCACATGTTATCTTGCTATCACAAAAAGAGAAAGTACAGCTAGAGCAGAAAGCAGAAGAGAGTTAAGGGTTACCACAGAAAAACAGAGATGGAATAAAAAAAGAGACAAATAATTGGGCAAATTAAGAGCCAAATTAGAAATAAACTAAACCAGGAGAGTATGGGGTCAGGAATGTCAAAACAAAAGTGTTCTAAGAATGGAACTTTCAGGGCGCCTGGGTGGCTCAGTGGGTTAAGCTGCTGCCTTCAGCTCAGGTCATGATCTCAGGGTCCTGGGACCGAGTCCCACATTGGGCTCTCTGCTCAGCGGGGAGCCTGCTTCCTCCTCTCTCTCTCTGCCTGCCTCTCTGCCTATTTGTGATCTCTCTCTGTCAAATAAATAAATAAATAAACTCTTTAAAAAAAAAGAATGGAACTTTCAATTAACTTATGAAAAAGTTAATACTCATTAAGAATTTTGAAAAGATCAGTTTTAGTTGAGGATAACAGAAAACAGACAAGATAATCAGGAGGTGATAGAGGGGAAGATAAAATTTCAGAAAATTTTTTTGGTCAGATTTTCTGTGAAAAGCAGCAGAAGAATTAGGTGGTAGCTGTGATGGAGGGATGGGACAAGGAGGTTGTTTTTATATATGGGAGATGAGGGATTTATATCTGAATATGAATTTTATAGTAGTTTAGGAGAGTTGTTATAAACAGGATATCAAAGTGATACTTTAGGAATTAATCCTTGAGAAGATCAAACAGGACCTGATTCCCAGAGCACAGGAAGAACAGCTTGTACTTTGATAAAAACAGGAATAAAAAGGAGTTATTCATCCATTTAGAGAACAGAGAGAAAATGGGAACACATGGAGCTGTGCAGTAGTAAATTCTGGCATGGTGCCCTGATTCACAAGGGAAGTAAAACGGAACTGCTGGGGAGTGTTAAATGCACATTTGAGGCTTGAGGTCATAATTTTATGGTAATGTAAAATTAATCTTGGGTGATTTTCATCCAGCAATATTGAATATTTAGGTGAAAACATGAATTAGTTTTGTTTTGCTCTGTTTGTAGTTGTCTTTTTATCATCATGAACTATAACGTTTGGGGAGTTTTTTCCTCAGGTGTATATGACAGAAATAAAATAGAGGGGTTCTTGTGTGGTGCAGCTGGTTAAGCACTGGATTCTTCTTTATGGCTCAGATTGTAATCTCAGGGTTGTGAGATCAAGTGTCCTATTGGGCTCCACACTAACTGAGGAGTCTGATTCTCTCTCCTTCTCCCTCTGTTCCTCCCACTCATGCTCTCTCTTTCTCAAATAAATATAGAAATCTTTAAAAACAAAAAAACAAAAACAAGAAATAAGTTAGGGGTGTACTTTTTTTTACCGTGATTATAGAGTAGTGTTATTGCCAAAGTATGTAATCTAATTTGGAGAAAAAAGAAACTGAGAAGGAGAAAAAGTTTAAGTGTGGTGACATCAGTGAACTGGACATTACCATGTAGTTAAAAAATCTTTTTGGGAAAATGAGCAGGAAAAGATTTGAAGTGGTAGGCAGAAAAGGGTGGAGTGGTTGAAATCAGCTTATCATATATAACTGAGTAACTAAAAGGTATGTAAACTAGCAGTTCATCCATTTCCTTATATGAACTGAAAAAGATTACAAAAAAATCCTATTTGAAAAGAGAAAATTAATCAAGAGGCATTATTGCTAATGACCTAAATGTTAATGAATTTAATAAAATATTTATGAATCAGATTCAAAAGTCACACAGATTAAGATTAGAAGTCAAACAAGGCAATTAACTAATTAAGAAATATCACTGAAGAATAAATTATACAATGTGTGAAATGTTTTTAATGTCAAAATGATCCTGCATAGAAAGTTTGTAATCTGAGTTACAAATAATATTAATTTTATGTCTTATATAGCCAAACATTTAAAAAGGAGAAGAAAAAATTTATCTTTTTAATAGAAACAAATATTCATTTGAATGAAATTCAGGGATCTTTAAAAAGAAACAAGATTAGAACATGTT
Organism: Mustela nivalis; assembly: GCF_964662115.1. Lineage (NCBI taxonomy): Eukaryota > Metazoa > Chordata > Mammalia > Carnivora > Mustelidae > Mustela > Mustela nivalis. The sequence goes on along the minus strand of NC_139034.1, from coordinate 64,012,490 downwards.
GAGGAAAGGATTATACATTCAATTCCTAAGTCAAATGTATCCAGAAAAATAATTTAAAAATTAAGTTCCCTGAGGCAGAAATATGTCTTTCTTCCCTATCTTTTCTCCATGTTCCTTATTAGTTTGTAAATTTGAGGACTTCAATTATATATTCAGCTTTGAGATTTTACTGTGCCCACAGCACAAACAAAAATTGTCAGGCCCTCTTAAATTTCAATTGAAAAAAAAATATGTATAAAATAAAATTTGTTCTCTCACTGTGTTATTTTTTTTTAATGGCCTGGCAAAGAGGATGAATTAGAAACTGAGGATATACCATCTATATTTTAAATGAATAAACTAATGAATGTATTTTTACTTTGATTTAGAAAATATGGTTACTCAATATCTACAACAATTAGTTCATCAGACCCCATTTTTTCCCTCAGTAATTCATGTAATTCTTCAAGTTAAAGTTTTTCCAAAAACGGGTTCAAATTATTGTTTTCCATATTCCACTTCATAGGTTTGGATAATTCTTAAAGATACTAGTTTATGAATTATCATCCAAAGGCCTTAGATATCATTTATGATTGAAGAAGTACTAAAACTTTACTTAAATGTTCTATTTCTCTGGGGGGTTTTTTGGGCATATGAGTCTGCATGTTTTATATGCTAATTCAGTTATACATTGCTCTGTTTCATTTGATACCATTTTATATTTCTTGTCAATGGGCATATATGCCTGGATACAAATCAAATGCTTCTCAGATAGATGATGATATCGATTATTTAGCTGCAGATACTTAAACACCACCATGTCAGTAGACTCATTCAGTCACCCATAGTTATGTCAGTTATAATTGTAAAGATTAAAAATTAATTAAAACCAACTAAAAAGTAGGTTACTCCCCCTGCCTCAAAAATGGTCATTATCTCAAATGAAGTTGTATGGAAATAGGGTCAGTCCAAGGTGGGATAATTAAGAGAAGCAACATCTCTGGAACTCATTTCTTCATTATTTTGCTGTGCAATTCTCAGTATGTTGATAGATTATGTCTTTAGTGTTTTGGCATGTCTATTCTATGCATAAACAGCAAAAATATGAAAATATCCCCCCAAAAGGAGAGAAGAGAAATATTTCTAGTGTGTAGCATTTTTTATTAGCAAGGAAATAAGAAATTTCTTAGTGACTTCCCAGAAGACTTCCTTTCAGTTCTCATTAACCAGAATTGGGCCACTTCTGCTGGAACAAACAAAAAAATAGCAAGGGAATAAGATAATCACTGTTGTGCTGAAAAAAATTATTTTGTGTCCTTTAAGCTTTAGAGGTGTCATTCCCTGAACACATGGTCATTAATGACGAAATTTTTAAACAGAACTAGAGCTATGTCAGCAAGGACAGACTAGAAGGATAAATAGGAAACCAGACTACACTGGGTCATTAAAAAATAAATTCTGTGTTTAAAAAAACAAAACAAAACAAGGTATTATTTTGGTTTAAGTGATCTCTGTTTTCCAGTTACCCCAGTTGCCATTTACATTTATGGTGGAGGAAACATTGTACATTCACAGTTTATGGAGGTTCAGTGTGACGTTTGTTGTACAATTTGTCATCTCTTTACCCCTTTACCCAATTCTAAATTGGAGCAAACGGTATAGTCTTCTATGTTTTTACCAAAAAACTAGGGTTGAAATCGTAATGACATTTACTTCCTAGCCATGCATATTTGAAAAGAAATAGAAATGGAAGAGGAAGAGGAGAGCCTGTTGAAGTTATCTCACTATCTGATGGAAGAAAATGAGTAGGAAAGCCACTTTATTTTCATCATCATCAACAAGGACTGTTAATGATCAAGCTGGTAGGAGAACTCACTTATGTAAGTTAAGAAGAACTCACTGATGGTTAAGAACTCACTGATGTGAGTTAAGAAGAACTCACTGATGGTTAAGAACTCACTGATGTGAGTTAAGAAGAACTCACTGATGGTTAAGAAGAAGAGTGTTGTGCAATTGTCTTTCAAAAGAGCACACTCATTGTAGAAATGTTGACAAGTTTCTATCATATTTTTATCAATCAGATCTGTCACTTCAATTCTGTGAAGAGTCTATGAATGAGCACAGTCGTTAGTGCTGCCAAAAAAATATTCCTAGGGCATTGCTCCATCTTGGGAGGTGAAGTAGAAGGTCTTTACGTAAACATGAGACAAAGTAGTATAACATATCATTATAAATAGTCTTGGTTTTGAATTCTATTGTCAACCAGTTACTTGAAATTAATTCCATCTTGCTTCTAGGGTGTTCCCAATCTTGCTACTTATTCTTCTGCTTTTCTCTTCACCCTGTGATTGCTTTTAATCAACAGAGCTATTGAACTATAATTTATAATGTATAAGTTTACATGTTTGACATACATATAAAACTATACAATTATCACTATAATCAAGGTAATTTATATATCCATTATTCACCAAAGCTAGAATTTATATTTTATTTTCTCTAATTTTCTTGTGTGCACACATCATTTGTTTTCTACCCTAAATATAGCATTTTAACCCATTTATATTAACAGTTTCTTTAAATTTTACTGAGTTTCAGATTTTTTTTTTTTTTTTTTGAGTTAAGTAGGTTCTACACCAAGCAAGGAGCCCAATGCTGGGCTTGAACTCATGAACCTAAGATGAGATCAGGAATCAGCTGCTTAACTGACTGAGAGACCCAAGTGCCCTAAGTATTAGAACCTTTTTGAAAGGGATACCAACCAAAGGTATAGTAGCCATTCATTTACTAAGTATGCTTAAACAAAGACAATTGATTTTTGTTATTTGTGGTAGTTTGGTTCTATAAAATCGCCATGAACAGTGAATTGGGGAATATCGAACTATTGTTTCTGGGATATACGTACATATATACATATATATATACACATCTCAAACATTATAATCTTAAGTCATAAAACAATGCATCATCACAGAGACCATTTTCTTCATTTTAAGAAAAGAAAAATGGGGTTCCGAAATAAGTGACTTGCTTAATACCACCCTGCTAACAGATGCCATCTCGGTGAAAGCTGAAGAAACTGGGAACATCTACATCTACATCAAGTGATACAAACTGTTCATGTTTTGTGCATGTCTGAAAATGACTGCCAAACTACAATGATTACTGATTTGGGGGTTACAAATAAATATTATAGTAAGTAGGCAAATACACAAATATGGAACTCACAAGTAAGGGATAGACTGTATTTATTGAGGGGTCTATGACATGACCACAAATTTAAAAAGCCACATTGTAAAGGCAATGGCCATAATCTGTGACATCAGGACTCTTTAGACACATCTATTCTTTTATGTTTTATCTCCAAGATGATTACATAGAATCCCTTAGTGTATTCCAGTTATCCATATTGAACATGAATTTGTCACACATTGTATTTGACATTCCTGAGATCAACCCATTGCTAAGCAGAGTCCCCTAGCCTAGTCCCTGCCTCTGCCCTTTACTATAACTACAGATTAAGTCCATAAATTATGCAATTTTATGGTCAAGATAATGGTGATGACATTATTTTATGGAAAACCTACAGCTAACACCAGATTCAATGGCTAAAGACTGAAAGATATCTTACAAAGTTTAGAAAAAAAGAATGTTATTTCACCTCTACTACTCAAAGTTATACCAGAAGTCCTAAACTTCTTAGAGAAAACATAGGAGCAAATCTTCATGACCTTGTATTTGGCAATGAAATTTTTATATGTGATATCCAAAACACAGGCAAAAAAAGAAAAGAAAAAACAGAAAAAGTGGGATTCATCACTATGAAAGACTTGTGCATCAAGGACTTTAGCTAAGAAATTAAAAACCTGTAAAATGAAAGAGAATATTGAAAATCATATATCTGAGAGAAATGTAGTGTCCAGAATGTGCAAGAAACTCTGACAACATAACAACAAAAATGTTCATTAAACCAATTTAGAAATGAGCAAATGTGTTGAATGGACATTTCTCCAAAGAAGGTGTACAAATGTTGATCAAGTATATGAAAAAATGCTCAATCTTATTAGTCATTAAGTAAATGGAAATCAAAACGACAATGAGATATTACTTCACACCCACTAGGATCATATTTTTTTTTAGGAACACAATTCCCCACCCATTTCAGAAGGGGAGGACAGAGGAGACATTGTCATCAATATTTTAGGGGTATTACATTTTCTAAAAGGTTATTCTCTCCCCCAATATAGCAGTAAGGAGAGTGTTTCATTGTTGTCTTCCTGACAACAAATAGAAGGGATCTTCTAGGAAAATTATTTGGGAAAACTAGGGGTGCCCTTAAGAATCATAAGCAAACATTTATTTTCCTGTTTTATGTCAGTGTGGATAAAAGATGTTAAAGTTGCTCTTGTTCACTTCAGAGAAGGAAAAAAAAAATGAAATTGCAGAGAGAAGATCATGAGAGAAATTGACCCCGGAGTTGCCACCACTTATATCACATATTGTGAGTGAAAGTGTATGATTTTGTGGCAGATCAAATGAACACTGTGGGGAGTAGAAGTAGTTGAGTAGTATTATAATACTTTAAATAAAGAATCTTCTCAACAGGTGAAAATTCATAGCAAAAAGGGGCCAAGAATAAGGACACTGGTGGTGGAAGCTGAGGTTGGAAAGCAGGAGAGGTAGAAGAGGCTGGGTCAACACCGAGTCTTCCCCATCAGCAAACTGGGCAGCAGGGTAGCCTTGCAGGAACCCACTGTGAACCAATATACATACGCATTCCATAAGAAGGACAACACTGAGATGATTATTACTCAGAAAATATGTTCAGCTAGCCAATATCAGCAAAGAAAGCAGTAACCACAAATGAGAAGGAAGCTGTATTCTCGTAAGCCTTATAATAAAAAAAGATGTGTGTCTAGAAGAACTAGTGTCAGAAGATGGAAGAGGGAGCTCAATTTCTTGAGCCAAAATTTAATCTGCATTGGATTAAAGAAAACTTTAAATGTGTTATATAACTGAAGATATATACTAGACTAGAATTAGCTTGAATAGCTGTAAGTGGCTGGAAAATAACATGCCAAAGGCATATAATCTTGGAGTACCTTAGTTATCTATTGCAATATAACAATTATCTCTCAATTTAGCAACTTGAAACAACAGCATTATTTATTTATCTTTTTATTTTCCCTGGGTTAGCAATTGAGGAACTGCTTATCTGGGTAATTCTAGCAGTGTGGATCAGAGTTTGCAGTCAAGATTTTGGTTGGGTTTATTCACAAATAAGAGAATATTTGAAACCTTCACTGGGGCTAGAAGATAGTCCAAGATTATAAATAGGGCTTAAACACTATTACTTAGAATAGAGAAAACTCTTAGGCATATGGAGAAATGAGGTTGATCAAATATTTATATTATATTATAAAATTATGTTAATTATGAAAAAAAGAGCAGAAATAAGAAGAAAATTATTTCAGTTCTCTGATTCAATATTATCTTTTGCAGTTTCTATTTCCTGAGTTACCTTTTCAGCTACCAAAGCTGTTCAAATTACCATATTAATATATGGAAATTCTTTTATTTCATAAATTATTAGAAAAATATGCATTAAATGGTCAGAGAAATGTTTCCATGGATCCTTTCAAAAGAATTCTGAATGGAATATGCAAAATACAAGATGGAATATTTTGATTAGTAGAAGTCTCATTATGCTTAAGCTATTAAAAATAACAGCTATAACTACTGATAATGCTTAGCTTAATGTCCCCAAAAATTTCTTCCGTATTTTCACAAATATTTCAGATACAAATCATTTCCATAAATTCTTAATAATTACATTCTCTTTTCAAAACTCCAAACACTAAATGGATAAAAATTATGCCTTACTTTAGCTTTGACTTAGTTAAGTGAAGTGTTTTGCTTCTTTAGTGTTGCCCAAACCATATTATTAATCATCAAGAAATACCCGTCTTGATAGAAGTAAGATGGCAGACTCACAGTAAGTAGCTGTTAAGGGATGAACAAAGATATGCTTAGACACAAATTTTTAAAGAAGTTCTCTTTGCATCATATTCTTTCACACCGTTTGATAAACATTGTCTTCGCTATAGCATTAGCAGCAGTAAAATGTTTGGTATCTCAAACAGAACTACTTGGAAACATTTACTTCAAATTCAAGACAGAGATTTATATTATCTTTGTTTTAAATCTACATATTCTTCTCTTCCAGATAACTATAATTGCAAAATAGAGCTTGCTTTGATATCTGATGGCAAGAGGATAGTAGGGTACCATCCTGTGGATATTATATATAAACATACAAAACCTATCCCTTGGCTAGATGTGGTGCATAATAATGAAGAAACACTTGATCAGTGCTCCAAACCAGATTAGAAGAAAAAAAAATGAACATGTTAAGCAAGGACCCATGATAGAACGACTTAGCAAAAAGGACCATTGATATCTCCATGGACAGTATCATAGATATCATAAGAAACTAGATTCTCCAAAAGATACATGTTATTGAGGTTTTCAGGAATTGAAAAGATGTTATCTTGTGTCTCACTGGCCATTTGAGAAAATGCAGTTTAGTATATTCACTAATATATATAGCAAAATAATAATAAAATATTATTTTCATGAAAAAAGAACTATCTTTATTCTATTTTCCCAAAAAGCAAGCATTTCACTAAAAATATTTTAAAATGTTAATTTACATCTGGTAATGTATCTTGCACATAAGGCAATTACCCAACAAGGTAATACAGAAAAATACAAATCACTAAAATGTATCTTATTAAATATTACATTTTTTATTGTAGTAAGAACATTTAACATGAGATCTACCCTTTCTTTACAAATTTTTCAGTGCACAATACAGTATGAACTACAAGCACAGTGTTGTACAGCAGATCTCTGGAACTTGTTCATCTTGCAACTCCCCATCCCCCTGCCCCCAGTCCCTGGTAACCACCATTGTATTCTGTTTCTATGAGCTTTACTATTTCAAATACCTCACGTAAGTGAAACTACATGATATCTGACTGACTTATTTCACTTAGTATAATGTCTTCTATGTTAACAATGTCATTGCACAGGGAAGGATCTCTTTCTCTCTCTGTTTCTCTCTCTTCTAAGGTTGAATAATATTTCATTGCATATACATACCACAGTTTCTTTTCAATTTGGTTGAGATTAAACTAACTGATAACATTCATTATATGTATTAGTTTAAGGTGTACAACATATGATTAGATATATGTATATATTACAAAATGATCACCACATTCTTAGTTTGCATCTATCACTTCACTTAGTTAAATTTTCTTGTGATCTGACTTTTAAGATGTACTGTCTTCACAGCTTTCAAATACATAATGCAGTATTGTTAAATATAGTCACCTTTCTATATATCATATCCTAAGAACGAACTTACTTTATATCTGAGAGTTTGTTCCTTCTGAAAACCTTCACCCATTTCCCCACCCCCCCACTCCCCATCTCTGACAACCACAAATTCTGTTTCCATGAGTGTGGTATTTTTTAGATTCCACATATAAATGAGATCAAATGGTATTTGCCTTTTCCTGTCTGACTTCTCTCACTTAGCATAATACTCCCCAGATCCAACAATATTGTTGCAAGTGGCAGGATTCCCTTCTTTTTTATGGCTATATAATATTTTTGAAATCAAATATATTTCATGTCTTCTTTATGCATTCATCTGCTGATGGGCCCTTAGATTGTTTTCATGTCTTGGCTATTGTGAATAATACGGCAGTAAACATGGGGGTGCAGATAATTCTTCTAGAATCTGATATTAGTTCCTTTGTATATATACCTAGATACAGAATTGCTGGATCATGTAGTAGTTTCCTTCCTGAATTTTGGGGGAATCTTCATACTGTTTTCAATGTGGTGGTACCAATTTACGTTGTCACCAGCAGTGCACGATGGCTCCAGTTGCTTCACAACATTACCAGCACTTGTTTGGGGGTTGTTGAGTTTGGGAGTTTTTCTGTGTGTGTGTGTGTGTGTGTGTTTTAAGATTTTTACTTATTTATTTGAGAGAGAGACAGTGAGAGAGAGCATGAGAGGGGAGAAGGTCAGAGGGAGAAGCAGACTCCCTGTGGAGCTGGGAGCCTGATGCGGGACTTGATCCCAGGTCCCCGGAATCATGACTTGAGCCGAAAGCAGTTGCTTAACCAATTGAGCCACCCACGCGCCCTATGTGTGTGTGTGTTTTAATAATAGTTATTCTAACAGTTGTAAGAACATAGCTCATGGTGGTTTTGATTTTCATTTCCTTGATTATTAGTAATGCTGAGCATCTTTCCATGTACCTATTTACCAGTTGTATGTCTTCTTTGGAGAAATGTCTATTCAAGATATCATTTAATTGGCACATATCCCAAGTACTCTATCTACAGAGAATAATAAGCAAATTGGTAGTAATGCAATCATTGTTTAAGTCTTCCCCCAAACAAAAAATATTAAAAATAACAAATTGCTTCTGAATTGAACAACAAAAGAGAGAATAGGAGAGGATTATAGAGACATATTGAAGGATATTAGGTAAGTTTTTATTTGCTTTTCTTATGCTCTTCTTTCATTGATCATATAACTAAAAGAAAAATTAGATAAAAACACCTATAAATAACAAACTCTCTTGGTTCCTGCAGAAAGAGAGACTGAGAGACTTTGCTATGAGGACAGGAATATGCAAGAGTGGCTGTCTCTTTAACAGGAGGGTAGAAATTGGCTTGATACTTGCTGTTATAATTTATTTCGATAGCATAGGGAGCACAAGAAACCTTTTAAAGTTTACTTCCTATGTTTTCCCTGAGACTCAGGAAAGTAACTGAAGTGAAATGTGAAAGATATAAAAATTATGGTTAACACCTGGCGCAATGCTTCTGCACGACAGGCGCTTAAGCAAATGTATTGAATCTGCAAAATTTTCTCCTTTAAAAATACAAATGTAAATAAATCCTTGATTGTTTTCAGATTGTTAGTTTCATGAAAAAAGATGAAATAAAATATAGCTTAGTGTGAAATAGGCATATGTTTACCTTTTTTCTGAAAATACGTGTCTATTTTATTTTCTGAATTATTTCCAGTGTCTAAAATATCTACTATTTCAATGACCATATTTGTATTTTTATCGTTCTCTTTTCAACATTTCCTTGTTACTTTAGCTTCGTAAAAGGGTAACTGCAGGGGGGAATGTTTTTCTAAAATATATTTGTGGAAAATGATAACTTTAAAAATGATTTAAACATGAACAGTTCGTGAATAGGACTTTTTATATTATTATTTTGTTCAGAATCATATGGTAGCACAAGTAAATTATAAGGTGCACTTTATGAAATAAGTTCTTTGAAGAGCCAGAGTACTATAAATAGCATTTAAAGTGCTAGAAAGAAAGGTGGGGATGAGGCAAAATATCTGAAGAGATAATGACTAATAATATTACTGAACTGATAAAGATATACACCCACAAATTCAGAGTCTTATAAACATTGAGCAACCAAACTCCAAATAAGACACCTACTCAGATGCATCATAATAAAATTGCTAGAAAGCAAAGATGACAAAATCTTAAGGAGTCTTGCAAAACAATAGAAATGACTTACTTTACTCTCAAAGTTCTCCAGAAACCAGTGGTGGCTAGAAATCAATAAAATAGTATATTTTATAATCCTACATGAAAATAATTCCAACTTCACATTCTCTGTTAAGTAAAAATATCATTTAAAATGATACAAAGCAAAGACATCGTCGAGTAAGTAAGAAGAGAATTTGTCTAGTAGGCCTGATTTTTGTTGAGGTGAGTTTTCAGATAGAAAGTTGTATAATTCTGAAACTTGGAGATGCTGAGAGAAAAAAAAAAAAACACGGAAAAGAGTAAATCTAATTGGAAATTACTGTGTAAATCACAATGCAGTAGAATTAAATGTAGGTCAAAGTAACATAAATCAGAATGGATGAATAAAATTAAAGTATTCTAATTTCTTTCATTTTTTATGAAGCATGTACAATATCAAGTGATATCAAACCTTGACAAGCAAGAATGATAATGTAATCTGTAGAATGACAGACAAAAATAGTAAAAGTTAGGATACGTATTAATAGTGTGTGTTCTAGGAAGAGAGAAAGAAAGCAAGAGACAAAGACGGAGACAGAAAGATAAAAAACACAAAATACCTATTCAGAGAACTGATGATATCCTAATATAATTCAATGTCAAGTTCTGTCAGTAATCTGCATATTAGATTTGTGGAAGCCTCAGGCCACAAGTTTTAGCATGAAGCTAATACAGTTTATTTTGTTGGGTTTTTTTGTTTGTTTTCAGTTAAACTCTTTAGAATATTATTGTACTAAACAGATTTTTGTCCTCCTTTATTAAAAGTACTCAATATAATATTACAGAAAACTTTTTAAGGCTACTTTTTAATAATTGATATTCAGAAAATAACAAAGTCAAAAAAATCCCATTTTCATATTAGAATTGATCCTATGTTGAACAATTATTTGTGGGGGAATGTACATGTCCATTGGACTCTTCTTTCTCTCCTCAGTCCAAACGATTAAAAAATTAAGATACTCCATCAGTGTAATGATTCATGTAAATCCTCCCTTTTATTAATACATATATCTTATAGTACATCTAGCTGGATAGGTTAATTCCTATAATGTATTAGCTATGGTAATAATAGACAATTTAAACAACTTCTCTATGCTTTCATGAAATGAGGATAAAATATTGTCTGGGTCACAGAATTTTAAGAAATAACCAGGTAACGCATGTGCAATGCTTATCTAAGCACCCAGCATGGGGCTTATTATATAGCAAATCCTCAATAATTGCTTATTTATTATTATTTTAAGCCTTTTAAGTGCCAACCTCTCCTCCCACCAGGAAGGTATTGGTTAACAAGCAATTTCTAACTTACTGCTTCAGTGTTCTTTTTAAAATGTTTTAATTCCTACCTACAATTTTATTAAACTTAGGAATGAGAAAATTCTTCACTGATTGTATGCCTCTGTTTTATTTACCAATAAATTGAGAAAATATATATTAAGAGATTAGAAAGGTAGAATGGAATTAAAATGTGAGTTTATACTGAGCAGTCACTGAAGAATTCTATCTAATTTTCCTAAAAATGTTGCTCTCATTAAAAGAATTACAAATAATCAGAATTACAGTCTTATTTTTATGTGGTTTACAGTCCTATCATCTCACCTAAGATCTTGGTTCTACTTGAATGCTACATAAAACTGGATATGACCCTACCAAAGCCTCAAACAAATATCACACAGAAAAGAAGTTACAAAACCATAATTACAGCAGTAAAGTCTTCGGTCTTGTTTTCCACTCCAGTGTACTCACTGCTTGAAATTGTGTCCGCTATCAGACAATACTTAATTCTGAAAACTATTTTTCTGATATTATTGTACTTAAGAAGATAACATCTAATGGTCTCCATGTCAAATTGCTGGGGTTTTATTTGGTTTTCTTTTCTTTTGGTGCATTTATATGTTCAGAAATCCTCATATTTCAAAGTATTGAATTCAGCAGCAGTTTCTCTTTGGAAATATAAAGAGTTGGGAAATAACAGCAAGTAAGATTTTTCTGTATCTATTCTGAACATAAATTCTTTATTTTAAAGGTCTTTGCTTTGGATTTCAAATCTTTATCTATCTATTTAATTTAACCTATCATGAAGAAGATAAATATGCTATTAAGGTCCTATTAAAATAGATATGTATAGTTCCAAGAGTCTGGCAATATGCTTGTTTTCCATTAAATGAATATAGATCTTTCCAGATATCTAGGGTTACTATGGATACCAAGTAGGAAATATTATTTACAATAGCTTGGTAATATAATTATATATAAAAAAATCTCAAATAGTCACTTGGACTAACTACAGTGCTGCAATTTAAAGAAATATTTTAGGTTCTCAAAAACCCTATATTCCAGGACTAAATATAAATGTTGCTAATAGGGAAAATAAACTAAAAAGAAAATCACTGGCTTTCAATCATTTATTTAATGTTAGTCTAGTCTTGATTATATATTTAGTGACTAGCTGATAATTTCATTTCTAGGCTATATTTCCTATAAGAAAATAGAAATTTTTTGTTTCTAATGGACTTACTGGAAGGCTTGTAAATAGAAATAGTAATTTAATTTAGACATTAAATGTAAAGAATATTCACTTTTAATTGAGATTTGCAAGTACAGCAAATCAGTTTTTATAGTTTTTTTTTTCCTGAAAATCTTAAATCATATACTATGCATTGATGAAGGCATCAAAATCAATATGAACATAAATATATCAAATTTTGGTTTACCATGTGATCTTTCTATATAAAGGCTTAATACTAGTACATCTTTGAAACAAAGTCACTGGTTTTTAAATTAGGTTCCACATCCAGCATGGAGCCCAGTATGGGGCTTGAACTTATGACCCCAAGATCAAAACCTGAGCTGAGAGCAAGAGTCAGATGCTTAACCAACTGCGTCACTCAGGTACCCCTGCTTTTACTTTTAATGGTCTACTTTACTCAACTTGTATTTTTGTTTGTTCATGTTGCATTTCCAGTCAAATTCAGAGTGTAAGATATTAGGAACGTGTACATATTAAATCAATCTATAAACCTCCAAGGCTTTTATCCCAACAGTTCTACCAAAATTATTCTTAGCAGTAGTTTTAACATTTTTTTTAACTTTTTTTTTTAAGAGTTTATTTACTTATTTGTCAGAGAGAGAGGGAGTGTGAGCACAGGCAGAAAGAGTGGCAGGCAGAGTCAGAAGGAGAAGCAGGCTCCCTGCAGAGCAAGGAGCCCGATGTGGGACGCTGGTATCGTGACCTGAGCCGAAGGCAGCTGCTTAACCAACTGAGCCACCCAGGCATCCCTAGTTTTCACATTCTTAAATCAAACAAGTAGTTAAAAAGCTTTCTTAAAATGGCATAGTTTCTAAGAAGCTCAGTGTTCCTGAATGTTGGCAATGCTGTCAAACCTCTAAATAATTATAATGTAGCTTTTCTTTAATAAAAAATTTTATATGTCTTGGATGTGGGATTAGATATCATTCATAGAATGACGTAGACCAAAAAAAAAAAAAAGTTTACAAACTATGGTAATGTGTGGCTAAGGCCGGGTAGACTTGTAAAGACCAAATTTAAATTATCCAAAATACAGATAATGTGGATCTTCGCTATATAAGTAGTATATGTAATATAAAGAAACTGTATATACAGATTCTTTTTGGATATTGACTACTACTTATTCAAAATATTATGAGAAATAGGGTTTTTGAGATTGTTCAAGCATCTGACTATAAATATGAGGGTTATGATGTCACATACCTACCAACAGGATTTTGAAGAGAGGGAAGGTTTGCAAAAAGTGAAAGACATGGTAGATTATGAGAATTATTTAATGTGATCTACGCAGAGACAGAATGACAGCTTTATTTACTGTTGAAGTCTGGGAACTTTTAGAGTGGCAAAAATGCTAAAGTAATTAAAATTTCATTAGATTAAAACAGCTTGATTATATTGATGGATGTATAAATCATCCTTTTGTATAAACAAATATATACATTATTAGAGAACAACATCAACAAAAAATCTTTTTATACTGAGTACCTGAATATTAACAGGTAAACAAAATAATTATTCTTGGAACACATGCACGTACATTAATCAATTTCTTAGTCATATTTGTCTCTAATGAGTGTTGCTATTTTTCTGAAGGGTCTTTTTTTGTAAATTTTTCTTTTATAAATATTTTTTATTTATTTATTTTTTAATATTTTTTATTTTTTATAAAAATTCCAGTCAGCTTCTTTCAAGTTGTATTTTATGGTTAGCAAATATGAAATTATCTACACTTTCAATTAACTTTCCTTCTTAGATCATAATATTTTAGTTATCTTTTTTGAGCTAAAAATTTCATATGATAAAACTTTTAGTAAATAGTTCACTGATTTTTGGCAAAATATAACATATATAACCAACACCATATTTATGATGCAGTGGATACTCATAATCTCAGAAAATTCCCCGGACCTCCTTTATTTATAAATTCTCTCACTCCCACCATCAATTAATGTAATCTCCCTTCTGTTCCATTTTTCTACCTCATGCAAATGCCACACTGATTTGATTAGCTTAGATTTAGAATATGTCTAGAAATCAGTGTACAACCTTTAGTTTTTTTCTACTTAGGAAAAATTTTGTTGAATAAAAATGTCACACTCAGTTTGCTAATTGCTATAAAAATGTCTGATGGATTTTTGATTAAGTTAAATTTATAAATAAATTTGAGGAACATTATCATTTAAACAATATTTTAATTTCAAATTCATGAATACAATGTATTTCTTCATTTAATTGGTTGGGTCTTTAATATTTCAATCAGCAATGTGCTACAGTTCTTACTGTGGATGCCTAGTTCATTAAATTTATTCTAAAGTATTTCATGTTTTAGATGTTATATCAAATGACATTGTTCAGCAAATTTATTTAAGTGAAAAGTATGAAGTCATATAATACAGTCACTACTTAATTAGCAAGCACACAGAACTTTTATGTTCCTGACAATCTCCTAAACAACTAACTTCCTTAAACCTCATTTAGACCTCATCATGACTGCTAAGGCAGAGTCTATTATTCTTTTCTTTAATCAATTGGGAAACCGAGAACCATTGTCAAGCAGGTTTTTGGTGAATTTTTTTTTAATTATTTTTTTATTTTTTTATAAACATATATTTTTATCCCCAGGGGTACAGGTCTGTGAATGCAGACAGCCTTAGATAACTTAAGTACTAACAGGACTTTTTAATCATGAAAACTAAATTTCCTTAATTTATGTTTTGTTTACTTTAATCAGTATAATTGAGTCTGCTGTTACAAAAACTGAATCTTTTTTTTTTTTTTTTAAGATTTTGTGCATTTATTTGACAGAGACACAGCGAGAGAAGAAACACAAACAGGGGTAGTGGAGAGGGAGAAGCAGGCTTCCTGTGGAGCGGGGAACCATATGCAGGGCTCAATACCAGGACTCTGGGATCGTGACCTGAGCCCAAGGCAGACACCCAATGGCTGAGCCACCCAGGTGCCCCGGAAGAATCTTAACATACATGAAAAGGTAAATTTCTTAAGGACATGTAAGTGAGACAGATCTGGAAGTATCCCCTAGAGCTGTTGTGTGAAATAATGATGGAGGTACATTTGGAAATTGTTCTGTAAGAACAATATTTTCGCTTCCTTTCACTGTATCACATTACCTTTATTTCTATTTTCCACTTTTTTGTATTATAGGCATTATTATATTTTCATTTTCCTTGTGAATTTATTAACATAAAAATATTATAAAATTTAGAATAATATTTCTAGTTCTTTTGCATTCAGGTATATTAATAGTATTTGATATGAAATAATTTTAAAATAAGGTAATATAAAATTTTAGGAAT
Organism: Mustela nivalis; assembly: GCF_964662115.1. NCBI lineage: Eukaryota > Metazoa > Chordata > Mammalia > Carnivora > Mustelidae > Mustela > Mustela nivalis. The sequence goes on along the minus strand of NC_139034.1, from coordinate 63,997,024 downwards.
ATATTTTGTTCTTATCATTTCCTCTCACATACTTGTTTTTGCTTTTCTTCTGTGTTTTTAATGTCACAGGCAGTAAGTTATTGTCAATGCCAGTATCAAAAGGACTTTCCCAATGTTTTCATTTAGGGTTTTTATGGTTTTAATTTATGTTTTAGGAATGCTTTAAAGCATTTGATTTTTGTGAATGGGTTAAAATAATGGACCAGTTTTATTCTTTTATAGGTGGATATCCAGTTTTATTCTTTTATAGGTAGATATCCATTTATTGAAAAGACTGTCCTTTCACCATCACTCATTATTGGCATCTTTGTTGAAGACTGGCTATCTGTGTATGTGTGTGTTTATTAACATTTTAAAAACATTAATATTTTCAATCTATGAATATGTTATGTCTTTCCATTTATTGGTGTCTTCTTTGGTTTCTTTTATCCATGATTTGTAGTTTTCAGTATATAATCTTTCAACATTTTGGTTAAGCTTTTCATAAGCACTTTTTTTTGAAGAAGAAGAAGCTAAAGTAAATAAGACTGTTTCTTGATTTCCCTTTTGGAGAGTTTGTTGTTACTGTATAGAAATGGGATTGAATTTTGTATATTGATTTTGCATCCTGCAACTTTACAGATTTTGTTGATTAGTTCTAAAAGTCGTGTGTGTGTGTGTGTGTGTGTGTGTGTGTGTAGTCTTTAGGATTTTCTACATAAACAGTCATATTCAGAGATAATTTCACTTCTTCCTTTCCAATTTGGATGCCTTTTATTTCTTTTTCTTACCTAATTATTTTGTCTAGCACTTCCACTGCTATGTTGAATAGAAGTGGTGAGAATAATCATCTTGTCTTGTTCTGAAACTCACAGAAAAAACATCAAGTATGATGTCAGCTGTGAGCTTTATATACACTGTGTTGAGGTAAGTTTCTTCTGTACCTAATTTATTAAGAGTTTTTAATATGAAAGGGTGTTGAATTTTGTCAAATTCATTTTCTGTATCTATTGAAATTATCATGTGATATTTGTCCTTTATTCTGTTAATGTACTATGTTGCATTGACAAGTAAGTTTAAATCAAACTAACAAGCTTCTATATAGCAAAGGAAACAATCAGTAACAACAACAAAAAGCAAACTACACCATAGAAACAAGTATTTGCAAACCATATGTCTAATAAGGGGTCAATATCCAAAATATATAAGGAAATTCCACAATCAAGAGCAAAAAAACCCAAGAGAAACTAATAATCCAATTAAAAATGAGCAAAGGAACTGAGTAAATATTTCTCCATAGAAGAAATGCAAACCATCAACAGGAATATGAAATAAAACTCAGTATCATTAGTCATTAGGAAAATGCAATTAAAAGCCATCATGAGATATCTCTTCACATCTGTTAAGGTGGCTATTAAAAACAAAACAAAACAAAATAAAATGTGTTTGTGAGGTTGTAGAGAAAGGAAACCCTTAAACACTGTTGATGGGGATTTAAATTGGTATAGCCACCATGGAAAAAAATTGATTTCCTCAAAAAATTAATCCTAGAACTACCATATGATTCAGGAACCCTACTTCTGGATAATAGCCAGAGGAATTGAGTTCAGGATTTCAAAGGGTATCTGCATTCCCATGATCACTGCAGTATTTATAATTCACAATTGTCAAGACATGGAGGCAACCTAAATGTACACCAACAAGTGACTGGATAAAGAAAACGTGGTACATACATTACAATGTACATACAACACAATGTACATACAGACAACGTAATCTTACTAAGCCTTGATAAAGAGTAAATCTTGCCATTTGTGTGAATTCGGGTTAACCTAGAGAACAATATATTAAGTAAAATAAATCAGACACATAGGACAAATATTGCATGATGCTACTTACATGAGGAATCTAAAATAGTCAAGTTTATGGAAGTGCAGATTAGAATGGTGTTTGCCAAACACTGGGGATGAGGGCACATAAAAGAGGGAAGTAGTAAAGTCAAGGCATGCGAAGTTTCAACTGTACAATAGCCCAGAGAGCTATTGTACAACAGAGTATCTATAGATATCAGCACTGTATTGTATACATAAAATTATACTAAGAGGGTATATACTCTGTTAAATGTTCTAACCCACCCCAGACCAAAACAATAATAAATAAGAGAGGGCAGAAGGAAACTGTTGAATGGGAGGGATTATGAATAGATTGTCATGATAGGTTCACATGGTTCCAGTACATTAGGTTGAATACATTAAATACATACAGGTTTTATATGTCAACTATTGTTCAATAATAAAAAATAATATGCTTAAATGACAGAGTGATTTCTCTTTAGGACGATTAATTTTATGAAGAAACTTCTTAAAATAAGAATTAAAGCAAGAGATAAATAGGGATAAATATGTTCTCTATATTAACTCCAAAAGTACTAAAAATGAATTATAATTTCAAATAAACTTTAATGTATGTACGTAGCATAATCATCAAATTTTACCAAAATGATTGTATAATATAGTACTTTCAGTTTTCTAAATAGTCATTAGAATACTACAGTGGAATATTCAGAGAAAACCTAACTCTAATATAAACCAAATAAAACAGTGCATAGATGATAGGTAGTCTATTATTTATTATTTATGGTAATCTAGATTTTTTTCAGCAATGGAATTCTATATGCAGTTCATCTCCTATATGCATAAGAAATTGAATATGTATCAGCCTCTAATGTGGGTTTCTAATAAAGAAGCAAATATTTGATCTACATGTCATATCAACTAAATCAAGTCAAATATACAAAATTTAGCTAGTGGCAGCTTTTGTTTTTACATTGAGTGGTAACTTCAATAACATCCTCATTTTAAAAATCCATAAAAATTGATTGTCACAGCAAAGAAAATTAAAGCAAATTATGGAAATTATTCCAACCCTGGTGCTTGATATCATAATTAAAACAGTATTATATAATTTGTGACAAATATATTTTCAAGTTTATGAATGTGTGACTGAGGGAATCTATTCCTGAAACAGATATTATGACCTCTCTGCGGCTTATTCCCAATTTTGACTGCTAGTGTGCCACTTTTCACATACCATATGAACTTTTTTTCTGTTCCTAGACTATACCAAGTTTCTTTCTAATACGAGCATTTCTGCCTCTTTGCCTTCTTCCACAAACACATTCCTTCCTTATCCCTCCAGCACCCTTGGACTACTCCCAAACCACTATTCATATCTGACTACACACATTAGATGAAATCCTCTAGCTTTTAAATGTATATCTAATAGTTTACATATTTCTGAAAGCCTTTCTTGCTTCCTTAAACTGGAATGTTTCATGGGTTCCATAGTCCTTGCCTGCATCAATCACCATTATTTCTAAATACCTTATTGCTGAAATGTTGGAGATAATGATTATTTTAAGGAATTCAAGCCAATATTGGCACAAAAATAATACTTAATGCAGTCTTCCTTGAACAAAAATATCATGAAAGGTTCTCTTTATGTGTGTGTGTGTGTGTGTGTGTGTGTGTGTAATTTTACTTTTAAGTAATGTCTACACCCAACATGAGGCTCAAACTCACAACCTTGAGATTAAGAGTCACATGCTCTACTGACTGAGCTAGCCAGATGCCCTGTGGAAGATTCATTTTGTATGCTGATTCATTCTTATAACAATAAATTTATCACTTTCATTCATCATCATCAATAAGAATACAGTAGTAAATATGATAGATACATGTGGATTCTAGTCCTGATAGGAAAATAGAAATAAAAGTATTACCAAAATCATTGCGCTAAAATGTTTTGTGATAACATTCACCACAATGACATTTAAATTATATATTTTTATTAGTTGTAGCTGAACTAGTAATTTCAGTTTATTTATTTTTTAAAATTTTAGCTTATTGAAGGAAAGGAATATCTTACCAATGCTGATGGTCCCAAATCTGGGATTTTAAGAGCCAGGAATATATATTTTTTAAAGGAATATTTTCTTTTAAGTGACTATAGGCAAAAACATGACAATTTTATTTTACCAAGGATTGAAAGTTATAATCAGAATCCATCTTCTTTCTGATTGTAAGTGATTGTGTGTGTGTGTAAAATTTATCTCAGAAATGTCATATAATATATAGACATGTATATTATCTGTATTTATAATTTGTCAGTGATACAGTGATATAGCATGTTTATTACCAATATAAACAAATCAAAAGGAAATACGAGTTCAAATGATTTTTTTAAAAGATTTTATTTATTTATTTATTTGATAGAGAGAGATCACAAGTAGGCAGTGAGGCAGGCAGAGAGAGGAGGAAGCAGGTTCTCTGCAGAGCAGAGAGCCCGATGTGGGGCTCGATCCCGGGACCCCGGGATCATGACCTGAGCCGAAGGCAGAGGCTTTAACCCACTGAGCCACCCAGGTGCAGGTGCCCCCAAATGATTATTTTTTAAAAGATTTTATTTATTTGGGAGATACAGACAGACACAGAGAGACAGAGAGACAGAGAGACCACAAATGGGAAGAGGGGTAGAAGGAGAGGTACAGAATCCCTGCTGAACAAGGATCCCAAGGCAGGCTTTATCCCAGGACCCCGAGATCATGACCTGAGCAGAAACCGACTGAACCACCCAGGCACCCCTCAAATGATTACTCTTGAATGATCTATCTCAGTGAACAAATGTATCATCTGAAATATCATTTTACGTGTGTGTGTGTGTGTGTGTGAGAGAGAGAGAGAGAGAGGGGAGATGTGCACACTTAAGCTCTGCGCGCTGGACTCCTGATGTAACTTTCTTTATCCCAGATTAACTGTAAACATATTCCATCAGCAAAAGTGGCTTTTATTCTATCTCAGAAAAAAATAAGAGAGATTTTTCAGCCTTTTTGTATTTCAACCTAAATTCATGATGTGGTCAATAGAGACAGCCAAGGACATAAATATACACACACATACACACACAAATTGGTGTATACCACTCACCAACACATTTGATAAAGTTCAGTCATAGTAATTGTCCTCTATTTTTATCGGGGGTATTTTCCAACGTTGTTCACAGTTGCATTTCCAGGGCTATACCTTACATTGTTCTGACACTACTCTAACTATTAATATGGCTAATATTCCACTTGTATTAGATTTATTGGATAGTCATGTTTATCTGAGCAATACTGCTATTATTAAGAGGGTAATGGCCTGATACCATTGTATTTTAACAGTTAATGACAGAATTCATGTTTTTAGGAATAGAGCAAACAAACCTTGTCTTTAATTTATACAGTTCAAACAACTTATTAAGTATATTTTATTTCATTTGTGGTTTTTTTGTTTGTTTGTTTTATTTTTATTTTGAGAGGAGAGAAAGAGAGTCGTAAGCAGGCTCCCCACCCAGCATGGAGCCCAATGTAGGGCTCCATCTCACAACCCTGAGATCATGGCCTGAGCTGAAATCAAGAGCCAGATGCTTAAATGACTGAGCCACCTAGGTGCCCTGTTAAGTATGTTTTAAAGATCACTGATACTATTTTGCTTTATGTCACATGTAAGAAACTTAATTCAGCATTTCACATCTGATTTTATAAAATGTATCTAAAATGTATATAATATTTTTACATAAGTTTTAAGGACTAAACAAGCATCTATTATTTTTTTGGTAATGAAAACTGGTGAATAAAACTTCAGCTTTTGACACAATTTTTGAAGAGCCTTTGTTCTGAAAACACTGATTTCTAATATTCAGCTGGGTTAGCAGTTTTCTTCTGAAATTAAATTTTTCTTTGATCTACAAATTTGGGATAAATTATTCTAGGAGATAATGAATATTCTGCTGCCTCATTAAATCCCACTTCCTTCACTGAGCCAACTCAAACATTCTTGATGTGTAATATTTCTCAGGGAGATCTCCTGAATTTAGCCTATATCATTTACTATACTCCCCTATAATCTTACTCATCATTGTTTATTATCATAAACCACACTTAAGAGTACTCTTTGATGTACTTGGTATCATTAACACATTCACTGAATACCTCTGAAGCTTTGCCTTACAAGCAAATAGTAGCTGTGCATTCTCTCATCCTCTGACAAAAGTGATACTATGTCATTCTTAGAGCATTACACCAGAAGAAACATGATTTTAGTTTGTTGCATTACTAATGATGTAATAGTCCCTTCGATACTATATTGTCAGCCAGGTTTCTCCTCTTTAAATTTATATTTACAAAAAGTAATTTGAAATGTTTTTAAGTATAAAATCGTCTTGCCCATCATATAGCTTTTACCCACTCTATTTAGCATTATTGATGACTCTTCACTAAGTCAAAGTTAATGGCAGCAAAGTAATGATTTTGTAATTCCATCATTTCTTCTACATTTATTATTAGTATTTATGTGTAAGAAAGACATTTCTTCCCAACCACCCACCATCCATTTTTTTTTAAGGATTCTGAACAAAACAGCATCCATTCTCTATGAAATTTGGGTAGAACTGACAACATTAATATATTAAATGTACCATATATAATTGTATTTTTTCTATTTATTTTGTTTCTCTATGGGTATTCTAAATAAACTAGAAACAACCTTGCATTTAAAAAATTATTTCCTATTAGGCACATTTTTATTGTTGTTATCAGAGAAACTAGCCAATTACTATTAATTTTAATAAGGTTTATCTTTTGAACTCCAATGAGCTCTTTATTCAAACTCAAATAGCTTAGCGTACTTCCACAACACATGAGGCAGTAGTGTTATTTCAAGGTGGTTTAAGAATAGTTAGAATGTCAGTTTTAGGGCAACAGTAAAATTATTTCTAGAGAAACATAATTGACATTCTAAAGGAGACAGATTGCAATAATAAAAAATGGTTCATTAAAACTAAAGAAGGCAGGAAAAGGAGGATAGAAGAGAAGAAAAATGGGAAATAGTCTTATATAAAACAGTTACAAACATGCTAGATAATCAATATCACATCAATATTGATATATCAATAACACATCAATAATATCTTCAAATGAGAAAGAGTAAATAAAAACTAAAACAAGTGGTGGTCAGTAAGGATTTTAAAAATCCAACCATAGGGGTGCCTGGGTGGCTCAGTGGGTTGAGCCTCTGCCTTCAGCTCAGGTCATGATCCCATAGGCCTCAGGTCCTCAGGTCAAGTCCATCTGGCTCTCTGCTCAGCAGGGAGCCTGCTTTCCTCCCCCCCCCCCTCCCTTCTCTGCCTGCCTCTATGCCTACTTGTGATCTCTGTCTGTCAAATAAATAAAACCTTTTTTTCAAAAAATCCAACTCTATCACTCATAAGAAACCCACTTTAGAGACACAGGTAAAATAAAAGTAAAGGAATAGAAGAAAAAATATCATAAAACCACCAAGCAAAAAAAAAGAAAAAAAAAAAGGCTAGAGTAGTTACATTTCACACAAAGCCTACTTCAGAACAAAGAAAATTATAAGAGACAAAAAGAGATATCACATGAATATAAATACATCTATTCTCAAAAAACAAACAACCCCCCCCAAAAAAAAACTAAACATGTTTGTGCCTTATAAGAGACCATTAAGAAGCTTGAGTCAAAGACCAATAAAAATGGAAGAAGCAATAAACAAGCCTACTATTATTGTTAGGACTTCAATGTTCCTCTTTCAGTAACTGACAAATCAAACCAGCAGAAAATCATTAAAGATATAGTTGACTCAAACAGCATTGTCAATGAACTTGATATACTGTCATATAAGGAATCCTACAACCATCAACCAATAGAATACACATTCCTCTCGAGGCCAAATGGAACATTCATCAAGGTAAACCATATCCTAAGATATAAAATTTAACTTGACTTGAATGAAATTAAATCAGAGGGGTAACTGGAAAATTTCCAAATATACAAAAAATTTAAAAAAAAAACTTCGAAATAACACATTGGTTATTTAGGACCATTTTAAGTTATTTGAAAAGGCCAAGAGGATAAAAATATTTTGAACTAAACAAAAGTTAATATAAACTCGGTCAAATTTTTAGGTCTATGACAGCTTTGCTGAAATCAAAATTTATAACATTGAGTATATATTATAAATGAAGAAATTTCTGAAATCAATAATGTAAGCTTTTGCATTAGGAAACCAGAGAAAGACGAACAATTTAAATCTAAAGGATACATAAGAAAACAAATAAATTAGAGCAAAACTCAGAAAAATTGAAAAGAGAAAACAATAGAGAAAAATCAATGAACTCAAAAAGCCTGCTCTTTGAAGAGACTAATCAAACTGATAAATCTCCTTATCCATTAATCAAGAAAATAGGGAAAAAGCAAATGACAAAAAAAATGAAAGGGTATTCGTGATGATCTCATTGATGACAAATGGATAATAAAGGAATACTACAAATGACTCTATGTCCACACATGGGGTAACTTAGATTAATTGATTCAATTAGACCAAGTGTGGACTAATTAACCTGAACAAAATTGGACAGATAAAGATGAACACAATGATATTATTGTAAATGCCTGATTCTTCAAATCTAAATGATGCCAGTGTTGATCAGGACAGGATGCTAGTCAACTTACTGTTAGGAGGTTGTGCTTTGAGAATGCTGAATAAATTTGTGATTCCTCTCTTGAGATAGTCAAAGAGGCAGGCAAATTAGAGCCAATAAAATTCAAATTCTGGAAAAATAACAGAAAAATTCCAAGTTAATAGAATCACATATAAGAAGGATTTCAGGGTCAAACAGTTATGTGTCAAAATAGAAACAATTTTAAATGAGATGAAATACCGAGAACTAAGGTGCTGTAAACATTTACAGTCCTCTGAAGAGTATTATATGCGGTCAGGTTCAGTTGTCTTATAGAATCTGAGATGATGGTAGATCAAAACAGACCCAGAGTCACAAGCCACAAAGAAGTTCAGTTTGCAGAAAACGGTGATCTAACAGAGCAACTGATAGAATATATTTTGAATGGGATAGGAGATGATCTAAATGAGAAAACAGATAAGGAAATGCTCACACTTGGACTATTTGCACCTTAATGCTTGAAAGCAATTAATAAGTTTGCTAAAAAGCAGAGACATTATCCTAGTCATAATAATATATGAGACAAATTACAAAAACAGACTCTCAGCCACATGGGGATAAACAGAAAGTCAGTTATACAAACTAGTACACAAAATCCAAACCTGGATACTAACAAAATTTCATAGTGGTAGGTAATAGAGAGTGATAAGTTATCCTTAAATTCCCCTGTAACAAATGTAAAACTGTCTTCTTGAGACAAAGATGGAACCCTACAGACTTGGACTCAATGAGTTATAGCCATATGAAGTAGAATGTAGAAACCAAAAAATAGCAAGAATATGAAAATAACCCTGCATTTCTTTCACATTCTCCTACCTGGCCCTATCATTTAGTGATTTTATAATATTCTACATTCTGCATTGAATCCTTTATTGGCATTGTTTGAAAATAAATAATAAAGGTGTTGTGATTATGTTATGCTTTTTGTGTTTATCGGCCAGTAAAATAATACATGTCATAAAGTGATACAGATTATATTCTATTTATGTAGAATATTTCAAATTCTCAGTTCATTGTTTCTCATAATCCTAACTCTTCATATTTAGGCACAACAGGCCACATGATAATTAACAAGTTAAACAATCAAACAGACAGCTTGGAAATAAATTTAAAAAACAGAATGAAACTTTATCAAGTGAAGTTACTATTGGATGGATTCCAAAAAGCCCATTTAGTTGGCCACAAATTTTCTAATCCTCCAAGAAACAATGAGGAAAAAAATCACGTTTTAAGTATTTAATTACACTTACAACACACTCTTTTTCACTTTATATATTATCTCATCTATAATCCTTATATCCACCCTGGAAGGTAAATGTCATTGATCTATTTTATGGGAGAAGAAATTAAACCTCAGGTAAATTATGACTGGCAAAACTAACATGCCCTTGTTAGAGACATAAATCAAACTCAGATATTTTGAACACATTCAGTCATCAAACAAATAAGTGTTGGGATCTAACTAAACCTAGGTTGATCACATGTGAGGTTCTGTCACGGTCACCATTTTGTTTGTAATATCCTGCTCAATGCCTGGCAACTATCTGGTTCTCTCTGTGTAAGTGTTGACTGGATGGATGTATCAGGACTTACCAAGTTCTCCTTCTTCCACACATCTCCATACCCAGAATATTTTATCTCAGTGCAGGTTATATAAAAGTGACTTAAATACAATAATATGATTCAATGTATACGTTAGACACCATTCTTTTTCTAAATACTCCAAAACCTCAAACTACCATTTTCATTGGAATTTAGGTATCTACTAGGGAATGGGACTACAGCATTTCCTGAAAGATTATTTTAACAATTTCACTAGGTCTGTACTTTACTGTATAATATCGTATTTTTTAAAAAAAAAAATATTATGGTATATTAAACTTTATTCAATCACCATCTGTTTGTAATAAATCCATGTTAAGAAGAGATAATGAACAAAATATTTATATGACTATGTTGCTGTACTTGTGAATTTATGTGGGAAATAATTTTCATTTGAATTCAGCTTCCCCCTCATGTTAATATAGTTGTAACTTTTAAAACTTGGACCTCAAATTACTATAAGTGATGCTGTTATCCTTCTGGATTTGTTACAAAAATTACAAGACAGCACAAATCTTCTTTCTAACAATCACTGGGGATTATAGAATAAATTGTCTTCGTTCTGGCATTGATGTGGATGCCCCTTAAGATTCAGAGACAATAACAGGGGAGGAGGTCCTAGGTATAGCGCTCTGGGGGCAAAGAGTGAAGATACTGCCTCTGTTTCTCCATCTCCAATCCCAAGTGTGTATTATGAGAAGGGATTGTTCCTTCTACTCTAAATATTAAGTTAGAAGTATGATAGTTATTAAATAGTACAGTTTCTTTAGGATGAGGTTGTATATCTGCTTAACATCTCCAAATTTCTGTCCTCATTTCAGTCCTTTAGTGAAGTTTCTAGATCTCTTTAGACCTCTCTTTAAATCCCTATGCTTGCTGAACTCTTTATTTCTGTTGACTTCTACTTCAGTGTTGGTTTTTTTTTTGCAGCTAGAATTTCAGCAAGCATAGGGATTCCTATTGCTTTTCTTTTTCCCACTCACCTCTCCACTCCACTTGCTTTGAAAAACTAACCATTTGTATCACACTGTCCTTGGCCATTCCCATGAGCTCTAAATTAGACACTTATGGAAAAAAATAACTTAGTTACACATTTTGAGGGGTTCTACAACCCAGATATTGATCCATTATCTCTGTAAAATAATGTCTTCTTTGGAGGAGTAATTAAAACCTGTATTTATATTATAGAAATAAACTCTGTAAGGCTCCATTGTTTGAAATAAAAACTATTACACATTTTTTTTCTTTTTATAAGTTTTTTTTTAATTCCAGTTAACATATTGTGTAATATTAGTTTCAGGCGTACGATGTAGGGATTCAGCACCTCCATACAACACTTGGTGCTCATCACACATGCACTACTTAATGCCCATCACCCATTTAACCCATCCCTCTACCCCTATCATCAGTTTGTTGTCAACTCTTTAAAGTCTGTTTCTTGGTTTGCCTTTCTTTTCTTTCTCTTCTTTGCTCATTTGTTTTGTTTCTTAAGTTACACAAATGAGTAAAAACGGTAACATTTTAACAGCTGAATTTAACTTTTCTGAGGTCCTTCTCTCCCTAGTGCAGGCAATTTAATCTTACTCAGTTATTTTCTCCCTGTCCATTCCAATGAATGTTTTCACGGACTTAGATTTATTAAAATTGTGATAGTCAGATTCAAAACTCTTTGAGACTTTCTTCCACTATGTTTATGAGTTAAACACTTTGAAAACTTCAAGTACTGTTGCCTGCTGGAGAAAATATGTTTTGTTTTAAGATTTACTCATGGGGAGGGGGGGTTGCAAAGGGAGAGGGAGAGAGAGTCCCAAGCAAACTCTTGAGTTCAGCATGGAGCCCCATGCAAGGCTAGTTCTCACAACCCTGAGATCTCAACTCAAGCTGAAACCAAAAGTCAGTTGCCCAAATGACTGTGCCACTTAGGCACCTCTGGAAAAAAATATTTTTAATTGAAAGTCTGACTGTTTCAGTGTTAGGGTGGCTTTTCATTTTTTAGGACCTATGTTTCATGCAAAAAAGATATCTGCTACAGACTATCATGTGACTTCATTTCCTAGACAGTTAATTCTCATATACAGGTCTATAGAGAAAGAGCATTTTCATCTACCACCATGTCCTTAATTTATATTCCCTTTTTCTAGCTTGTATATTATTGGGCTCATTAATGTGGTCATTAGTGGATGAGGAGTTTACTTCCATCTTGCTCCTCAGTGTTTGTATCATTTAGAACTTAGGATAAGTCAATGTTAAAATTTATGACTAAACATCAATCCACCTCAAATCTGAGAGTATAACATATATTTAGGTGACTGCTTCACTGAAACTCCAACTGGAAGATAGTAAGGCAGTCTTTTCTATCACTGACCTTCCCAAAATTCACACAGGGCCATCTCATCAACCACATACTTTCTTAGCTTTTCTTCTGAGACTTTGCTTAGGAAGTCCAAACAGCAATCTAGTACTTGACATGGCTTCTCACTTTCAGCACTTTACCCGTAAATCTTTCTGTTAGAAGATGGGGGAGAGATAATAAAGTATTCCCCAAACTTTGCAGGCTCTTTGAGACTGAAAATGAAGCAGGCAACTCCACACAGTTCACACAGTTTCACTCAGGGTAACTTACTGACCAGGGGAACAAGGCACAGGATGATAGATGCAGTTACACAGTCTCCGCAGAGTCTGGACCTTAATCCACAGATTTTAGATAGTGAAGGGAAATGCACTGTAATGAGATAAGAGTCTGCATGCACCTCAAAGGGTTTGTGTGTACTCAATGGACAGCTAATCTTTCATTAGATCTTAGGATGTCACCTGTGCATCAGGGAGAGCAAAGACTATGTTATCTCTAACAGATTTCGTGGGAGGCCAGAGCAAGCCTGCCCCATGCTGGCCTTGGTGGGCAATTCTAAGGTATGTATATTCATCCTGAGGAGACCTGAAACATGTAGCCCCAAGAGAGGCCATTTAGGGAACATGAACAAAATGAAGGCCCAGAGAAGGCGTCACTGTTGTCAATACTCCTTCACTCACTCAGACTCCTATTCTATATTCAAAGGACTATTTTACTTTCCACAGATAGGTGGAGGCGGGTAAGTGGGCAATTGATTTTAACAACTTATTTCAAATTGCACCAGTGTTTAAATAAGTTACATTATCTCCCATTCAGAATTGTAAATGATCTTAATTTGGAACCTAAATGGGGTTCCTGCTCAACTGTCCCCAGGAAGAAATGGAAATCCCATAATGTGACATAATAGATGGGGTAGTCTGAAAGAATGACAGTGGGAGGAGTATGTAGACATAGCTTGATTTCTCAAGTAATCAACCCATCACAGATTAATATTCCAAATATATCTTCCTATACCTGCTTGCTAAATTTAGATTTTATAATCAGTACTTATCCAACTCCTAAAGTGCCATTGACTCTTCTTCTATCTGCTCCTCTGAACATCTGCTTACTTACTCTATAATCTTTAAGAGATTCATAATTTGCTAAGTATTTTAGGCAATTTTAATCCCCACCTCCAGCCCTCTTAGTGTCCTTCCCTCTTCCTCAACACAGACTTTGTTTTCTGTATTTGTGACCCAATATCTAGAATGAGTTTTGAAGGACAGCATTCTTTCTCTCATGGTTTTGGCAAAAATAGGTCATATTACACAGTAAGAATTTACTGTGTTTTGTTTTGGCATAGATAGGTCATATTACACAATAAGAATTTACTATTTTTCACTTTCCAGGCCCAATCCATAGATCTTATTTCTGTAATACATATATCACAAAAAATTTTGTAATACCAGGGATCACAGATTTTTTTTTATGCTATTCTGCTATACCTTGCTCTTTTCATTCCATTTCTTTATTTTCTATTTTTATTTTGTTCTTCTACTACCCTTTCTCTTTCTTCTTTTCTTTATCCATGGGGCTTCTATTTTTTTCTTTCACATAAAGTTTATTTTGATATATGCTTTGTATTTCCCAAACACAGGGAGAATTTCATGTTTATCTATTTGTTTATAATGTCTAGCTTAATTACATTATGTCCAAACAATATCCCCTTCACAATTTCAGTCCTTTTTGTTGTTGTTGATATTTGATTTATAGCCCAGTATATTTTTTGTTATAACTTGAAGTGAAAGTATATTATTCAGGAGCGAGGAGCAGAGTTCTACATGTGTCTATTAGCTCATACTCTTTAATGATGACGTCCAAAGTTTAGGTACTTTTACTAACTTTTCTTCTGTTTTTTTCCTACAATGTCTAAATTAAGGAAATGGTAGTAGGTGGAAATACTGTTTCCCTATGGATTTTCCTCTTCCTAGCAATTTACCCAGTTTGTTTGTATAGCTATTCATTCATTTAAACAGTATTTTATTAGTTTCAAGTGTACAATATAGTGATTCAACACGTCCATACAATACCCCGTGCTCATCACAACAATGACACTCCTTCATACCCATCACCTATTTCACCACCCTCCCACCTATCTCCCCCTGGTAATTTCCAGTTTGTTCTCTATAACTAGAAGTCTGTTTCTTGGTTTATCCCTCTTTCCTTTTGGTCCCCTTTGCTCATGTGTTTCTAAAATTCAACCTATGGGGACGCCTGGGTGGCTCAGTTGGTTAAGCAGCTGCCTTCGGCTCAGGTCATGATCCCAGCGTCCTGGGATCGAGTCCCACATCAGGCTCCTTGCTCAGCAGGGAGCCTGCTTCTCCCTCTGCCTCTGTCTGCCATTCTGTCTGCCTGTGCTTGCTCTCTCCTCCCCCTCTCTGATAAATAAATAAAACCTCTAAAAAAATTCTTTAAAAAAAAAATTCAACCTATGGATAAAATCTAAATACATTATTAGCATTCAATATCAAAAATGGAGAATTAAGTTTTAATTTACAGCTAAATTATTCCTGGATATGCCTCAGTGATTCTACAGTTGCCATCTAGTTCTTTCCTGATTACAGGGTTAAATAAGTTGCCTTAGATAAGTGGGTATACTACAAATCCTATGATGGTCTTGCCATTTAAATAAGTGAAATAGTATGCCTTCATTTTACTAAGACTTCTAAATTGGGACACCGGAGTGGCACAGTCAGTTAAGTGTCTGCCTTTAGCTCAGGTCATGAACCCCGGAGTCCCTGATTGAGTCCCACATCCACCTCCCTGCTCAGAGGGGACTCTGCTTCTCCCTTTGCCCCTCACCCTATTTCCCCCTCACCCCGCTCTCTCGTGTTCTCTCTCACCCTCACTCTCTCAAATAAACACAATCTTAAAAAAAAAAAAAAGGCTCCTAATCCAACAACTGTTTTGTTTAAAAGTTTTTGAAGGCTTTTAGCACTTTCCTAACAACATTACACCAAGTTCAATACACTACATAGAAAGGTATCAAAAATATATGTTGAAATACTAGTTATTTAGATAGATTTATAATATGCTTATTTACCTCTGCTGTGATAAGCATATTTTATATAATTTTACCTCTTATAAATAAAGTTTACTTTCTCAATTAGGTCAACGAAAGGTCATATTCATTCTTTGCGACACCAGTATATCATTTAGAGGTGGTCCCTTTGGAAAAGAGAACTAATTAAAGAACATTTCTTGAAGACAAAGTACTTCTGAGATAATGTATTGCAGAAGTCTTGAAGGAATCCTCAGAACTGACTTATATTGAGATACTATTCTGATACCGATAATATATAAAATATATTAAATTCACATTGACATTTGAAAGAGGAATGAAACAGAAGAGTTTCCTATTATCTGTACTGAAGATCTTTTACGACATAATACTCTTATTTCTAAAATTATGATTAAAACTGCACTTCAAAAGTCAAGTCTTTTCAAAGAAACTCTAAATTACTGAGCACAGAATTTGGAAATTTTATCTGATGTTCTTATGAAAAATTCTCTTGACCTTTGGTTTGACATTGAAGAGCTTTCTTATTTTCTAAGAGCCTCTTTCGCTCAATTCTTTTCATGACAGTGGAACAATAGGGAAAAAAATCTAATAGAAAATATTTGCTAAGTATGCTATGAGAATATAACTTTCTTATGTTGTGGGTGTGTATTCTTCTATTGTATTTGTATATATATTCATGCAATGTGATTAGAACACACATATAATTAGAATCTAAAATATTTAAGTTGAAATATTACCCTAATTTTCTTTGCTCTGAAGAGTGCATCATAAAGAAATTTTCTAGGTCATGGTGTTCCTTAAATGAGTAAATTAAGGACACTTGCAGCTGTGAATAGAAGAATTAGTCTTACAACTTTTAGGTTAAAAGGATACTGTTATAGAAAACAAAATCTGAGCTCTATAACTATATTAAGAGACAGGACTTTAAGCATTGTGTGTTTTATCTGTAGAAAGAGGCTCATTGTTACTGGATGTGCATTAGAATCTCAAAGTCTCCAATCTGGTGACACAGAAGTAAGGCTTGGAAGGGGGGTATTTCTATTTAGACATGGTGATTGTCCATGCTTCTTTCTCTTCTTTCTCTACCCTGAGTGAAATGAAGTAAAATAGCTAAAATAAATACAAAAGTCAATTGAGGGGAAAACATCATCAGAAGAAAGCTTAAAACAACTATTGTGGATGCAGGGAATTAAACAGGGAGAGTTGACATTTTTATATAGACCTGATGAGAAATAATTACTTCATATCGTTCTTGAGATTCTCAGAATTTAAACTGAAAATAATGCACATAGCTAAAAACCAGTGGGCTGTTGAAAGCAGCAATTGCCCTTTGTCCTCTGCCAGATGGAATACAGATAATTTATTTTATGAAAAATGTAACAAAAGGTGCTCTGGGTTCTCGAACCCAAGCACAGTAGAAGCCTGCGAGAGAAGGCACACAATCTAATCTTTGGTTGTGATTTCTATTCCAACTCGTTTTTTGCAAAGGCACTGTAAAAGAGAAAATGCTGACATCTAACCATAGAGTATATGTCACGTCTTCTCTGAACAAGAAAGGATTGCAGAAAATCACCATACTTGGGGAAGAGCAGGAGAGCTCTACAGGTAGGATTGTAAAAGCAGCAGGAGAGATTTTTATGTCCATGCTTTTTATTACTGAAAACTGTGATTTACACAATGCCTTACTGTATTGTACTATAGTCAGGAAAGCAGCAAGTCCAATGCAGCTTTAGGAAGATTGGTCTGCATGAGAATATAGCCCAATTAATTTTGGTAGGGAGTGCGTAGGGCATTTTTACAATGAACAGTGATCATAGACAGTCTCTCAGTATCTATCCTTGAGGATTAATAGATAAAAACTTAGCTCTTTAAAGAGCATCACCAGGGTAAATACAGAGAGTATAACATTAGCAGATCCCCTTCATGAACTCGTTTCTTGTACTTCTCTAGAAACATCTGCAGAAGCATGATCTATTGTCTTGGCATTATCCCTGTCCTAGGGTTATCACCTGCTGATAAATTTTGCCTGGGGATCCAGAGCTCACAGAGAAAATTAAACACATGAGATTTCAATCACTGTGAAGTAAAACTAATGAACTGAAAAACTTAAATATGCTGATGGCTCTCTCCCAAACTCCATCTAGTCTCTGCTCCTCACTGCTCTGCTTGTATCCTTAACCACAGAGGCCACAGACTGGATCACCTCAACCTCTTTCCCTTGGGTTTTGAATTTCGTTCTGCTGAGACAGAACCTGTCTCTGTGGGAGATGGGTTTGCTCACTTTGCAGTATAATGAAGATCATGTTTTCTCTGGAGCAAGTCAGACATGTTTACTTTCCATTATGAAAGTTACTGGCTCCTTGAACTCTGGATCTTTCTCCTTTAATATAATCCTCTGTGTGGGGGGTGCTGGGTGTTGTCTGACGTACCCTTTGCGATGACATGATTTTGTATATGTGAGTACTGTTGATCAGCTTTGTTACTGACTAGGCTATTTTACAATTCCTCGGGGAGAGAAATAAAGGTATTATTGATCTGTGGTAGTTTGTTTAAGCTTCTTTACACCACGCTACGGGACTTGGTCTCAGGGAACCAAAGTTAGAGTGATAATAGTCTAGCTACTGCTATGGCCACAAGTAATAATAAACTCCTTTTTTTGTTTGTAAAGGTTTCTTCTGTTTTAACAGGTTTCTTCTGTTTTCTGCAAGCATTTTAAGTTTTTAGTTTAGCAGACTAATGTTTTAGTTTTCAAGTAGGAGCAAAATGTCATACCATTTGCAGTCCTATACAGCAAGATCAAAATATATCTATATAACACCAGAACATTATTTGCCCTTTACCTTGGGTTGTCATTTACACATATAATGTGTAAATTATGTAAAGTAAGATTGTTGCAGCTTGGCACAAGCCAAAGTGGTGGATCAAAGTGGTGAATGAATTATCATGTATTCATAACCACCATACATCCACAGTTAAAACAAGCAAACCAGGGGCACCTGGGTGGCTCAGTGGGTTAAGCCTCTGCCTTCCGTTCGGGTCATGGTCTCAGGGTCCTGGGATCGAGCCCCACATTGGACTCTCTGCTCGGCGGGAGCCTGCTTTCCCCTCTCTCTCTCTCTGCCTGCCTCTCTGCCTGCTTGTGATCTCTTTCTCTCAAATAAATAAATAAATAAATCTTAAAAAAAAAAAAAAAGAAAAAGAAAAAGTATCAGTACTACTAAAATTACCATTAACAATTTGATTACTAAATAATTTATATACATACATGTATATGGTCATAATTGTGCTTTTGTTTATATAGTATATCTCATTAGAGATGGATAGTCAATTACTGTGCATTAAAGTCACTTGGGATAGCTAAAATTTGAAATTCATTTGTATTATTTACTTTATATTTTTAAGGATGTTTCTTTCATTTTATTTTAAACTGGCATATACATTTCTATTAATATAAAGTCAAAGCAAAGCATATCTAAAGAAAGACTAATTTATATCCATGACTTTTCCATTCTCTGTTTTCCTTCAGAGATAACCATTTAAAAACTACAAACATATACATAACTACATATGTTTGTATCCATGTAGTAGGTATGAGTGTACCTGCATTTTCTTAGATTAAACTAGGAATACTGTGCACATTTCCTAAAGATTATTTATTAGTAATTTATTTTTAAAAATGCTTTCTTTCCTTTTTACATCTATGCATTTCTCCATTTTGTTGAGTCCCTTTTGTCAGTTTATCACAGTTTATTTAACCAATATCCCAATGTGTCCAGTTATTAATTATATTTTATTTTTGTTATTATGAATTGTACTTCAATAAAAGTTCTATGTG
The DNA here is from genome assembly GCF_964662115.1 of Mustela nivalis. Taxonomy (NCBI): domain Eukaryota; kingdom Metazoa; phylum Chordata; class Mammalia; order Carnivora; family Mustelidae; genus Mustela; species Mustela nivalis. The sequence continues at coordinate 63,977,620 of NC_139034.1, read as the reverse complement.
TTAATTTTATATTTTTTCAATGAATGTTTAGGGTAGACCCTTAATATGGGGACTACTAAATGAAAAGAAAAATGTCTGTGGGTTGTTTTGTTTTTTTGCCATACCCTCTTCCATGAAAGTTGCATTTCCATCAACCATAACAATAACTGAATTATCTATTTCTGCACAGCTGCATAACAAAATATATTATTAAACCATTAGATTGTTTCAAACTGAAAAATGGTATTTCAGGGTAATTCTAATGTGAATTTCTCTTATGAGAATTTATTTCAGTTAAAATATTATTACATTAAACTCTTCTCAGTATAATTATTTCAACTCTTAGGAGTGCACCAACATTTTCCTTCACACTTTTAGCCTTTTTTCTTTGCTCCAGTTTCAGTGGTAGCCATAGGTCAATTTGGATTTTCCAAAGTTGTAATTTAGTTTTTTTTTTTTTTACCACAACGGATTCTGCATAAAGTTTTCATATGATTTTTTTAAATGTATAAAACATTAAAAATGATTTAAATAATTATAGGGATATAAATTTCTTTGCCAATCGAAGCTGTGAAAGTAGAATTTATTTCTTACAAATGTACTGGAGCCATTTTTCCAAAATCACATATCTACATTTTTGTTTAATCAATCCCTTGTTTTACCTGAGTAAATCTCAAGAAAGTTCCTTAGCTCTCATATGTCTGAGTGGTATCTTCCTATTGTAAAACACAGTTACAAATTACACTGGCTAAAAATACTAGTTCGAAAATAAGTATTTTTATGCTTAGTGTTCCCTTGCTTTTCATCATTTAGTAGCACTGAAAATTTATTATATCACATAAATATATACCTGTACATACATACATACATACACACACACACACACACACACACACATACACACACACGTAACTGATTTTTAATGTGTGTGTATGGAAAATTTTATGACTCCATGTACTTCACAGAATTTTATAAGACACAAATTTAAACTGTGAATCTATAATATCTCTATCCAAAAAATGAATACTGTACAAAAAATTTTTCCAAGGTTTAGAAAGGATTAAAACCAAGATTACTGTGTATCCTTTCAGTCAGTGGATTTCTGGGAGTTATCTTACACACTCTCTAGGATTAGATGATTTAGTGTAGATGTGAACAACTGACTATCTTTCTTATTAACTAGGCTACTTTACAACTCTGCTCAGGGAGAAATAAATTTATAGAAAATTAAAGTTATGCAAATGTTTCCTGACCATTGTAGTACAAAGAATCCCTGGTCACAGTTTTGTAAATCAATTTTTTTTCTTACAGAAAATATATATCTGAGCCCATTTCTGATCTAAGCCAGTTTTAATATATTATTGGCATCCTCATTAATCAATGAGCTTAATAAAATCTATGACACAGGTTCTTTTTGTATTTGCATGAAATTCACGGTTTTACTTTTTGAAAAATTATACTTTAACAATAACCACATATGTCAGTTGAAAACTATTTCTTAGAATATTGCCTATATGATATAGCAGAAAACTTCAGTGTGACTGCATTACTCACTGCAATCAAAAAACAGTTTATGATGTATTGAATACAATTTGAATTTGAACAAATAAGAAACACTTTTATAACTGTTAACAGAAACAAACACTCAAATAGAAACAAACATTACAATAGATACAAACACTCAAATAGAAACAAACATTACAAATAGAAAATTTTTAAAAATATATGCATTTTAGGTGCTATATTTTGTCCTGATAGCATTCACTGCAATAAAATAATCTTTAAAAATACCAGTAGCAAGGGACATTATATTTGTTATTACCTGGAAAGTGAACTTTATTACATCTTGATAAGTAAACTTGAGTAAGTTAGGAATCATGTTGTAGGACAAAAATGACTCAGTAGCTACATATCCCAAATCTATTACTGTTGTTTAGAGCATTGTCATAAATAGACGAAGAAATGGTAAAGGACTTACTTATATAATTTATATTTCTTTGCTAACATTATAGAAATCTGCCATAATATCATCTCATTTATATAATGTTTTAAATTTTTAAATATTTAAAAAGGATGCTAACATCTAGACTTTTAGAAATTTCAAAAAGAATGTTGACATCGAGACTTTTAAGAATTTATTTTAAGTCCCTTAAATTGTAAAACTTATACATGATGACTGATAATTTTTTTTCATTTTTACTTTCCATTACATCCATAAATGCAAAGTACATGTGAATAGTAGAGATATATATATATATTTTTGTTTTAGGCAGATATTCTTATCATCCATAGATGATATTAATTCATTATAGCAGAAAATCTCAGTAGTAACTATAAAGTGTTTCTATGGCTTACATCAAGAACATTTAGACCTAGTTTATGTTATTTCAGCCAATAGTGATTTCTCTCACTAAATCATACATGACTTTCTCAATTTATAATATTGAATGCTACAAGGCATAGGGCCTGTTTAATACCCATTTCTATAATTACAAAATATATATATTTAAAAATTTGTTAGAGTTGTTTATCATTAAAATTATTTAGTGACGCAATCATATATATAAAAATGCCCTTTGCATGGTTATATGCAAAGTTATGCTAAAAGTTAAATAGGTAAAGAATACTGGCCTATTTTAATGGAATCTGTTTAGAATACTGTTTTCTTGTCCTTGCTGGTGGCAGTTTGTAGAAAATGCCAAGGAACAGTGATTTGGGAGGGATTAATAAAAAAAATGACAATGTTGCTAATGACAAATAGACTCCATAGTAGAGGTTAATTAAAATCCCAAAATAAATATATTTGGCCTAATTTAGTATAAACCCCACAGATTTAGAAAACTCTAAGGGTTAAAGTTCAAAGAATACTTAGATTTCAGTCATGTCTCCTGCATAAAATGAAATTGCGATTAATAAGAATTGGTTAAAATGTTAATGGTAAAAGAGAAACAAGAAAGTACTTGGGAGAATTGTTACTATGTTGTACACTCATTTATCACAAACATGTTCTTAAAGCCTATATTTAGAATGTCATTGAGTATCATGTAGCCCTGTACTTTGTTGTCCAAGTCAGATCCCCAGACTCTAGGCTTTCTTTTCTATCTTCTTTATTATCTTACTACAACTCAGAGAATATAAATAGATACCATTTTCTCTGTTTTTAAGATTAGAATTAAGTTCAAAAGACTCTATAACTTGTGCAGAACCAGCCAGGTGATAAATTACCAATTGAATGGCAGAATCCAGGTCGTTTCATTTTGTTTTTAGTATCATTTTATTTTTCCATGTGTCCTTTGTCTATTAAGGTGATCTGCATTTAGTGGTCACTTTATACCTCTGGGTGATCAAATTTAACAGAATATTAAATATCTCATGATTTTCAATAAATTGGCCTAAGTAAGTTATAATTCAATCATGTAGTATTATCTGAGAATTATTATGCAACTATCAGTAATAGCCAGATATAAAATCAGAATACTATGAAGTATTAGTAAGAAATAGAACTTATATTGAGATTTGAGAGGGGATTTCAAAAACTTTTAAGCTCAATCAAGAAGAAACATCAAGAAGAAAATATAAGTGAAAATATCTTTTTCTCCCATAAGCATAATGTTATAATTGGATTTCTTTGGGGTTAGAAATTCTGACTTCTCTCTTTCCCTTTCTTTCTCTTCTTTCTCTCTCTCTGGTGATAATAACAATAATAATAAGTATATGATTGGTGTCTTTCATGCAACAAAGCATTTCTTTTTAATAGAGAAATTTTTATTTGAATGAGAACAACAACAAAAAAATCTCGTGAAGAATTGAGAGCTGGTTTGTCAGTTTTACAGCTGCCGGCTTAGATACCAGCAATTCATTGTAGAGCTCACACAGGGTGTAAGCATGAAGTTTCTAAGGCAATAATTTTGCTGACAGAATTGCAAAGGCTGCTGTGAAAACATGACAGACTACAAATATAGAGGCTTCACTCTTAATACAATGAAAAGAAACTTTTATTCATCTTTAAAACTCTGCTTCACAAAAGAAAATGGGCACATGGGTTATGAAAAAGGCTAATAGAAAATTTGACTGGGCTATGGGAAATATCAAACACATCTCCTCTCCCACCTATTTGATTGGTTAGTGTTGTGTAATCAACAAAATCATTGTATAAAAGAAAGTTTATTTTATTTTTTGAGAAAGAGAGTGTATGTGGGGTGTGAGCTGAGGGGGATGGGAAGGGTAGAGGGAAAGGGAGAGAGAGAATATCAAGCGGTCCCATGCCCACGAGCCTGGAACCCCACGTGGGCTGTAATCTCACGATCCTGAGATCATGACCTCAGCTGAAACCGAGAGTCAGACTCTTAACCATCTCAGCCAACCAGCTGCCCCTAAAAGGGAGATTTTAAAGACAACAGCTTCTTACTATGCCTACAGAAAAGATGAAATAATTCAAAGTGTATTAGAAGGATGTGCTGTTTGCCAGCAGAATTCCTTGCAGGTCCCTTCCGAAGTAGAATACAAAGTCTCCCTGACCAAAGTTATTAGAAACCTAATAGAAGAAGTTGGATTTCATAACGCTAATTATAAAAGATAGGTAAAAGTAAGATTTTTGTCTAGATATAGTATATATGATATGTGATAGTCTCAAGTCTCACCGTGTCAAAAGCTCATATGCAGCCAGTAAAAAAGTTTTTCTTACTGATGAAGGATATTTGGAAGAAAGGTGGGGAGGGACAAGGCATCCTCCCCACTCTAAAAGGAAACCACCCTTAAAAGGATTTTATATCACCCTGGAAGGAGCTCATCACCCCTTCCTATGTGATAGATAGAGGAGAAAACCTGACTGGATGACAGGAGCAGCGAAGCTTAACCAGATTGAAACAGCCCACCAACAAGCCCATAAAAACCCCTACAGTTAGAAACTCTGGTGGCAGCCCTTCGGGTCCCCTCCTTTTTTGGGTGCTTTGTGTTATCACTTTTCTATGGCTCAATAAACTTGGCTTTGCTGCCCACCACACTGTCTGGTCTATAGACCTCTTCATTCTTCAAAGTGATGTGATCAAGAACAGTGAGCACCAAAGGAAAAGAAATCCTGCAACATCAATACACATAAATCCCACTTTTGGGATACCAGAGCACATTGAGTGGGGCCAAGGAAGTCACTTTATTTCTGCTCTAATAAGAAGTATGCAAATGTTTCAGATTCCTAGAAGCCTCAGGACTCTGCAGAAGTAGAGCAAGTGAATCAAATTCTAACTACACATGAGTTTAAATTCTGCAGCCTACTATGTTAAGATGTCCTAGAGCTTTACCATTGGCCTTGTTAAAAATTAGAGGGCACTGGAAGTAAGCACTGGATTTCTCCCTTTAAATTTGTGTTTAGCAGACCTATACATTTGGGTCTGAGCCCATGTCCTATACCTGACTTAAGTCAATCCTCTTATAATCATGTTCAATACTTAAAAGAGCTTTTCTCATTGTAGAAACCTTGTCAAGTGTTGCTGATTATGCATCTGGCTAGCAAAGTAAAGAAAAAAAAAAAGAATACAAAAATAAATCAAAACTGGATTCACACTTACTATGTGAAGCCAGCACCTCAAGAGGACTGGTCTCTGTTTCCTACAAAGAACTTGAGATTTCTAGACTGACACTGTCAGCCAATCCCTCTTACCCAACTTTTGAACTCAACACTTAAAACAGTAATGGATAAGACCCGCTTAATTCATGCTCTAACTGAAACCCATTATCCTTCTTTCTTACCGCATTTTCATGAGGCATTGAGGAAGGTGTTTTGCAATGACCAGAACATTCCAACAGTCAGACCAAAAAAGCTCTGATAGCAACAGGAATGCCTACAAGACCATGCCCCACATGCATCCCATTTCATGCTTATGGTCACCACTGAACACAAACTGACCCCCACTCATGATCATGTGCTTTTTGCCTGCTGTCTTACACTTACTGTTTCGAACCTCTCTCTATAAAACTCTAGCTGTCCATCTTGACAGCAGAGAGAAGTTAGTTATTAAGACTTGAGCCTGCCAACCCCCCTGGCTGCTGGCACCCAAAATAAATTTCTCCCTGTCAACTCATCTCTTGAGTTATTGGCTTCTCTTGAGATGAGTTTATCTGAGTTAGTTTGGCAACAGTGTTGTCAAACCCAGCTAAGAGCCATGCTTTAGATTTGTTCAGACCCCTCAGGGTTCCCTGGGATAGAGCAGTTGGCCAAGGCACTCTACCAGAGCCCACCCATTTTGTTTCTTGAGTTAGCAGCTAAGATAGATGAGTAACAATACCAGTGGTAAACTAACTACTAGTTAGTAAAGAACTCTTAACTACTAAAATAGAAGGAGGAATTCCAATAGATTACAAATGCCACAGACTGCCTTGGTGTCCTATTCACAGTTGGTTTATTTCAATTACTTTATTGAAGAATCACATTTTATTAGAAAATGAACATATCATTTGTTTCATTATTATTTTCTATCTTTTCAGTAATGGTCCCACAATCTTATTTCTAATTCTCTCATTCCAGTTAAAGGACACCTCGATTTAGAAGTCCCACAATCTGGTTACTGACAGTGCAGAAGACAGACCATTTTTATCAGTAATTGCTGATAATAACAAAAGTAAAAGTATGCACCTGGGTACTCAGGCTCCAAACTCGACACAAAATTGTTTAGGTAGTTGGTTTGATTGGAAGGATAGTGTAGAAGTGAATCACAGACCTGTACCCCTGAAGGAAATAATACATTATATATTAATTAAAAAATTTAAAAAAAAAAGAAAAAGAAAACCATCTAAATAATAGACAAACAGAAATCCAACAACTGTATATGGAGTCTGCAAAAGAGAGATCTACTGTCACTCAATTAACTTTGGATATAATATAAATAAACAAAGGTAAATGGCTGCTATTCATGGAGATTTTGCTATCATAGTATAATAACTGATTTAGCCCCAATAAAAAAACCTTAAGTCCATAAGGGCTTAAAACCATTAGAACCATATACATTAAAGACCGGAAATTAACTCTGTACTTTTCAATGGGTACCTTATTATAAAACTATGATAACAGTTGATGGCCACGGATGTCTTTGCATTTCATATCTGGAGAAAATTATTTGGAAAAATAGAACCATTACTAAAGGGATTAATAAAAGTCATGTAATAAAGAGCTTAAAATAAAAGTCATATAAGGGTGATGGCATGGGATTGACTGAAACTCAAGAGATATTTACTGGGCTTTTCAAGGAAAACTCTTAATTAAAAATTTAGATTATCAGGCTCCAACCTAAGCTATTCCTTAGGCTTGGATTGGGTAAGCCTTCATAAGGAACTACTAAATAATAGATTTTTAATCATTTAGACTTGAAAGCAATAAAACCATCACAACAGTTTATAAAATAAATGGATCACCAAGAAATATTTTTTGTGCATTTTGAATCAAGAATCTGATTCAGGAGCGCCTGGGTGCCTCAGTGGGTTAAGCCTCTGCCTTCAGCTTAGGTCATGATCTCAGGGTCCTGAGATCGAGCCACACATCAGGCTCTCTGCTCAGCGGGGAGCCTGCTTCTCCCTCTGTCTCTGCCTGCCTCTCTGCCTATTTGTGATCTCTCTCTGTCAAATAAATAAATAAGATCTTTAAAAAAAAAAAAGATCTGATTCAACCATTTATCAGTGGTTATGGCATATTCAAAGGCTATTCCTCAAAGGCAGATGATATGCTGGTTTTTAAAAAAGAATCAGTAATTTAGCTATTCCATCATTATTCTGATAACGGGTTTGCTTTTATTTTACTCTGAACTTGCTGGATATTTAGACATCTGCAACTTGTCCAAAGAAAAGAAAAAACAACTAGAAAATTGTAAAAAATATTATAACACGGGTAGGAGATTTTAAGGACAAATATAAATAAAAAAATAAGAGCCTAAGTTCTCCTTAAAAATAAGGGAAAAGACTTATCCCTCCCTTTTCTTGGAGTATTTATTTTATTTTTTAAAAATTTATTTATTTATTTTAGAAAGAGAGAGGACAAAGGGAGAGGTAGAAGAAGGGGAGCGAATCTCAAGCAGACTCCATACTCATTTAGAGCCTGATATGGGGCTTGATCTTATGACCCTGAGATCACAATGAGCCTAAACTAAGAGTTGGATGCCTAACCAACTGTGCCACCAAGCACTCAGAGTATTTATTTTAGAAAATGCGTAGTTCTTTCTCTGTTTCTGTAAAATATATGTAAATCATTTCAAAACCTAAAGGAGCCTCTTGTCAGCTTTAAGACCCAGGGTTGGCTTTCTCAGGAGCCTAAGAATCATCTCTTTAATATGTAATTATCAAGTTAAAAAGCACCCTTATCTTCAGTCTGTGAAAGGGTAAGAGGCTGAGTTTAGCTGATGGACTGACATCTTACTCCAAGTTTGAAAACTATGATCTTGTCATAAAACATAGGAGAAGATTATTTTCCTTTGGATAAAGCCAGTACACAAACACAGATGGTCAGCCCAACTACTAAGTGAATTTAGAAGGAACTATATATGACAAATGCTGTCAAATGCTCTAAATCTAACACTAGTTATTGTTTATCTTGAGAACATTTATGTAATAATGTATTAGGGTTCCCCAGAAAAACAAAAACCAATGCATAAAGAGATTTATTATAAGGAACTGGCTTATGCAATCATGGAGACTGACAAGTCCCAAGATATGCCGTCCTCAGACTGGAGACAAAGGAGAGTTGATGGTATAGTTACAGCCTTAGTCTCAAAGCAGGAGAACCAGGAGAGCTGATAGTCTCAGTCTGAAGGCTATTAGGCACTAAATCCAGGAAGGGCTAATTTTTCCCTTCTGCCAAAGACAGGAAAAACCAAAACCAAAACCAAAAAATGATGCACTAGCTCAAAAGCATTCAGGCAAGACAAATTGTTTCTAATAGGATGGTCAGATTTTTTTGTTCTATTCAGATCCTCAATGCTTTAGATGGGTCCACCCACATTAGAGGGGACAATCTACTCTACTCAGTCTACCAATTCAAATGTTAATGCACCCAGAAACACCCTCACAGCCACACCCAGAATAATATTTGAGCAAATAGTTGGGCACCCTGTGGCGCAATCAAGTTGATATATAAAAATAATTATCACAAGTAGGTTGCTTTCTATTTGGCTATTAAAATGATAACTTTTTTTTTTGGTCTTTATAATTTCTTAGTGGATATCAAATTCTGGCTTAAGGTTTTATTTAAAAATGAAATTGTTTTCTTTCTTTTCTACTTTTGTGAAGAGATCTTCTGGGGAGGAGACTTAGGTTTTATTTCTATTTTCCAACACTCTAAGTGTAAGATCGTTTCTGACCTTTTTTAATTTGCCATATTGGTCTACGGTCTATAATTGTGCATTTGCTTAATTACTAAAGTTTTATAAAACATCATTATATCTTCTAGAGAAAGCCCTCCTGACTTGTTCTCTTTTCTTAAGACTATCTAGGCTTTCATTTTTCAGTTCTGTATATTACAGTTTTGGTTTTTCAAACTTCGTAAGTATCAAAAACAAGTGAAATTGCCTGTTGAGAATTTTATTAAGATATAACTAATATTTTTAGATAAATTTAGGGAAAACTGATTCCTTTTATGTATTGCTTCTGCCAATCCACATATATCTTACAATTTTTCTTTATGTTATTATTTTAAATATATTTTAATGTATTTTAATTTTTATAAATAGAATAATTTTACATATTGGTTAGTATTTGTACCCTATTTTTTAAAATTTTACTGAAGAATAAAATACCTAGTGTATATAGCTTAAAGTATCATAAGATGAATGCTCTTTGATAAACAATATGAAACCAAGAAATTTGAAATTAGTAGATCTCTAAGAGTCTCCCATATTTCCTTCAAGTGATTAATGTCATTTGTAGGTAACATTACTATCAATTCTTCTAACAGCATAGATTCTGCCTTTTTAAAAAGCAGAAACCTAGAATGTAATAATTTTGTGTCAATATTCTTTTGCTAAATGTCAAGCTTATGAAATTGATTTATGTTATCACTTGCAATAGTACTTTGGTCATTCCCAGTGCTATGGCTATATATTACCCCCAAGTTTATTTACCTAATCTAATATTGAAGGTTATTTGGTTGGCATCCAGTTTGGGCCTATCACAAGTGGTGATGCTATTAATATTTTTATATACTACTTTTAGCAAACTTATAGACATATTTTGGGAGATACACACCGAAGAGTGAAATTATTGGTAATAGGATATTTTTAGCCTTACTAGAAACCACCAAATATTTTATGTACATGTATTGTGTCAACTTACATACCAACAGCAGTATATAAAAATACTAGTTGCATGAATCTCTAGCCAGACTCATTAAAAAAGAAAAGAAAAGGAAAAAACAGAGAGAGGGGATCCAAATAAAATCACCAATGAAAGAGGAGAACTAACAACCAACACCACAGAAATCAAACAATTGTAATATTATGAATACCTACATTATGAAATATTTATTATGCAAACTTATAAGCCATCAAATTGGACAACTTAGAAAAAATGGATAATTTCCTAGAAACATATAACCTATTAAAACTTAAGCAAGAAGAAATCAAGATTTTGAACAGACCAATTACCAGCAATGAAATTGAATCAGTAATCAAAAAACTAAAAAAAAAAAAAGAAAAAGTAAAAAAACCACCACCACCACCAACAACAAAAATGAAAGTCCAGGACCTGACAGTATCACAGGCAAATTCTATCAAATATTTAATGAAGAGTTAATACCTATTTTTCTTAAACTATCTTTAAAAAAAATACAAAAGGAAGGAAAACTCTCAAGTCCATTCTATGAGTCCAGTATCACCTGATATCAAAACCAGATTAAGCCATTATAAAAAAAGAAATGTAGTCTAAAATCTCTCATGAATATAAATTCACAAATCCTCAACAAAATACTAGCAAACTGAATTCAGAAATACATTAGAAAATTATATCCCACAATCAAGTGGAAGTAATTCCTGGGTGCAAGTGTGTTTCAGCATTTACAAATCAATCAACATGATTTCTCTCATCAATAAGAGAAGGAATAAAACCATATGATCATTTGAATAGATGCAACAAAAGCACCTGACAAAGTAAAACATTCGGTCATGGTAAAAACCCACTACGAAGTAGGTTTAGAAGGAACTTAACATAATAAATGCTTTGTATGAAAAACTGACGGTCAATATCATACTCAGTTATAAAAACTTAGAGCTTTCCCCCTAAGTTCAGCAATAAAACAAGGATGTCCACTCTTTGCCACTTTTATTCAACATAGTACTGGAAATCCTAGCCACAGCTATTAGACAGCATAAAGAAATAAAAGGCATCCAGTTGGTAAGGCAAGTTGCAAGTTACAAAATTAATGTACAGAAATCTGTTACATTTCTATACATTAATAATGAAGCAGTAGAAAGCGCAATTAAGAAACCAGTTCCATTTATAATTGCACCAAAAATGACAAAATATCTAAGAAAAACTTAATCAAAGAGTTGAAAGACCTGTACTCTGAAACTATAAACATTGATGAAAGAAACTGAAGATGGCACAAAGAAATGGAAAGACAGGGACACCCGGGTGGCTCAGTTGGTTGGGCGGTTGCCTTCGGCTCAGGTCATGATCCCAGCGTCCTGGGATCGAGTCCCATATCGGACTCCTTGCTCCGCAGGGAGTCTGCTTCTCCCTCTGACTCTGCTTTCCACTCTGTCTGCCTGTGCTCGCTCTCGCTCGCTTTCTCTCTGACAAATAAATAAATAAAATCTTTAAAAAAAAAGATTATTAAAAAAAATGGAAAGATATTCCATGCTCATACCAGATGCATTGTAGATGTAAATGTAAAAACAAGGATATTTTGGTAAAAAATGAATAACAACTTCGTTGTCATCAGTGGGTTAGAGGACAAACTCTTAGGGATATGGATTAGAGGCTAGCTGTGGTACACTGACACTTTTCCCAAAATTGATACATGAAATCAGTCTCAAAATCTGAATTATTTTGGCAGAATTTGGCCAGTTGTTGATAAAATGTATGTATGTATGTGTGTGTATGTATGTATGTATAAGTATATATGTACATATATGTATATATACATATATGTCTATATACATTTTTTTCAGAGCTCTTGAATGAGCTCTGATTAACAGATGTCAATGACGTATCAATGTTATTACATGATCAAAGTATTTAGGTTATCCAGAAAAATCCCTTTTGTTCTTAATTATTGAGGAATGGTAGTACTTCATGTGATAACTTACTCTCAAATTGTTCACTGTAAAAACATATTTTGTATTGAATTTGCAGTTCTTAAGAAAAAAGAAAAGAAACACCTGTTCTAAAGTTTTTTTAAAGGTATGTCACAGGGAAATATCCTTATGACCTCAAGGAAGATTCTGGTTTTTGCAAATAGTTGCTAAAAACATTTCTTCAACTAGAAATTAAAAAAAAAAAAGAAATATATATATATGTTTTTCTAATATAATGTTATCCAGATAATCCAAATTAAAAACAAAGTAAGATATTACCACACAAACATACAATATTGAAAATTCTTGGGGCACCTGGGTGGCTCAGTCATTAACCTGCCTTCATGCTTCATGAACCTGCCTTCAGCTCAGGTATCATCTCTGGATCCAGGGATCAAGGCTGGCATCTGGCTCTCTGCTCAGCAGGAAGCCTGCTTCCTCCCTCTCCCACTCCCCCTGCTTGTGTTCCCTCTCTTTGTCTGTCAAATAAGTAAATCCTTAAAAAAAAAAAAAAGTGTTGAAAATTCTTTACAAAAAGCAAAGACCTGGATGGTTGAGCTTTTCAAAATGACTACAACAAGATTTGCCATACTGCAAGTCTGTCCTATAGCATGATGCGATATTCCCATCATTGAGAAGTGGACATGTGTTCCCTGTCCTTGAATATGTGTCGGGCTAAGATTATCATGAATAGTATGTCCTGTGATTTCCAAAGCTAGTTTGTATTTTCTGTCTTATCTTCATGCGGTACTCCCATTTAAGACCCAAGTAGCATATTGCAAGGAAATCCAGGGAATATTTAGAGGCCATTGTATGTGTTCTGTGTGACAGTCCCAGATATAAACCCAGCAGAAATTCAACATCGGCTACAGATATTTGACTGAGGAAGGGGTACAGACTGAATGTGTGTGTCTCCCCACATTCATGTTGAAACCTAATCCTTAATGTAATGATCCCTGGAGGTGGGCCTGTGGGAGGTGACTATGTTATGAGGGTAAATACCTTATGAATGAGATTAGTACCATTCCAAAAAAAAAAAAAAAAATACACAGAGGCATCCTTCACACCTTCTGGCAGGTGAAGACATGGTGAAAAGACAACTATATATGAAGCAGAAAATGGGTCCTTACTAGTCACTGAATCCGGCAGAATCTGGCAGCACCCTAATCATGGACTTCCCAGCCTCCAGAACTGTGAGAAATAAAATTCTATTGTTTATAAATTACCCAGCCCAGGGAATTTTTTTTTTTTTTAAATATTACCCCAAATGAAATAAGACACCAACCCTCAATATGACTTCTCGGTCACAGTCTGACTCCTCTAGTTGGGATAACTCACATGAGAAATACTAGCTGAGACCTGTCCACCCAAGAACTGTCTTACATAATAAAATGTTTTTTTGTTTTAGCTACTATGTTCTGGGATCTATGCACAGCTACTCTTTTGTTTGAGCTACTATATATGGCAGGAGATAACCAGAATATGAAGTATTTACAAAATGTGGAACACCAAAACTCAGAGATGACTGGTAAAAATGCACATTGGCCTTACCACTTTGGAAAATAGTTTAGCATTTTCCAGTATTTAGGTATATACCCAGTATTCCATTCCTAGTTTTGTATTCCAAAATAAATTGTACTTCTATGTATTATGTATATATATACAAGAATGTTCAAGCAAGAATTATCCATTGCATCTTAAAATAAGAACAACCTAAATTCACATTGATAGTAGAATGGTTATATCACTTGTAGAATAATACAATAAAAAATTCTATGATGGCAAATAGATTAAATGCAGCAAGTTATGAACAACTTTCAAATGCAATATTAGCAGTGGACTATGAAATCATTCAGCATGATTTCATTCATATGAAGCTAAAGAGTAACAGATCTAATTAAGGCAATTTAGGGGTAAATACATAAGTGATCTTAGTGAAATAAACCAACATTGTTTCATCATGAAACAGCATAGGAAGAAAAACCTAATTCATTATTTAAGTGAAAGAAACAATAAGAAATATATGCTTACAAAGAAAAATTATTGTCGTTATTTCTCAGTTGTAAAATTTCTTTCTTCACAGTAGAGCACGAATAAAATCAAATAGAATTTATATAGACATACTTTTTTCATCATAGTAGAGCATGAATAAAATAAAATACAACTTATATAGACATATTACCTCATCCTAACTAGTAGCAGTACTAAGAAATTCTTTAAAATGCTTTCGTCTGTGTTCTAAATTCTCTATGCCAGTGGCAGACACTATTTGATCTTCACCACGTACCCCTTCCCCTACCTTTCCTGATGAATAACAATTTACCCCAAAATTAACTAGCACTGGATTGTTGCATCAGTATTCCTAGGCTAGACAGGGGAAGAATTTGCTTTTTAGCTCATTCTTGTGGCTATTTACAGGATTCATTTCCTCCTGGGATGTTGGCCAGAGAACACCTTCATTACTCACCAAGAAAAACCCTCTGTGGGGCATCTCAGAAAACTGTAGCTTGCTTCAACAAGGAAAGGAAGGCAGAAGGGTAAGAGGAGAGTAAGCAAGACAAAAGAGAGTCTTTTGTAAACTAATCTCCAAAATGTTATCTGGTCACTTTCGTTAGGAGCAAGTCACTAGGTCCAGCTAAAACCCAGGGGAGTGGATTATGTACGATGTAAATACCAGAAAGCAGAGATCATCGGGAGGTATTTTAGAAGCTAGTTCCCAGCTAGAATGTATGTCCCAGTTTTTTCCTATAACTAAGTGCTCCATATGACTGAATGGCACTCAGTGAACAATGAGATGATATGAAGGTATACTACTGTGTACACAAGACTTTCTTAAGAAAAAGAAGGTATTTTTGCATGCTCCTTTTCCCCTTAAAATACCTAACTGGAGGTAATATTTTTACTCTCTGAGTGAAAGATTAACAAGATAGAAGTTTACTGTGCATGAACTGTCACAAGAAGGCCGACTCCCTGCAAACGGAGCTTAAGATATTAAATTACTACATGTCGGAAGAGTGTATGCCTCCAATTAATATATGAATGAGGATATATCTCCATTGTGCCATTGTCCATATACACATGTGTGTTTGTTATACAGTCATTTCTATTCTAAGTAATACAGAATCTTGTTTTTTAATGTGGGATGCTGCAATTGTAGTAATAAAATATGTGACATTGCTTTGACAGTTTAAAGCAGAGAATGAAGAAATAGATTAATGAAGTTGAAAAATGAAATTACATGTAATGTGGTGAAATATGTAGTAACGTGTTTACCTCTGAAAAAAACCTGGAGGGCAGGAAAGGGGCAACTTGTCAGTAACTCTAGAAGTTGAAAACAGAGTATTAATGTGTGTTGGTCACCACTTTTGATTTGGAAGAGCTGTATGAAAGAGATGACTAAAGTAAAAACTGACTTTCCTATGACAGCAATGAAAATTAAAAAAAAAAAAAGAGTCCAAATTTGTAGCCCCAGAGGTTTGACAAAGCTATATACTTTGAAAACTAAAAGTCAGAAAATAAAACTAAAAAAAAAAAAAAAGGCTTTGACCAAGAATCCTATTATTTTAAGTCTTATCAATTAAATGAAGTTTTTGTTTTGTTTTTTTTCCTGTGTAGAAAAGATGTGTTTCAATGCAGTATTTTCCCACAATCTTATTTATCCCAGATGTCTTCAAAGTATGCACATTTAAGCAAAAGAGAGGTAAGGAGACAAAGAAATAAAGCAAACTTGAAAAGAATGTATAAATAATAGGAATAATTTTGAGTGTGGCTATGAGAATTTAGAATCAAGTAGAATCAACTGGAAATGACTGGGAACAACTATCTCCAGTCACATTTACAGTTGTAAAGAAAACTCTGTGTGTGTGTGTTTGTGTGTGTGTGTGTGTGTGTGTGTGTGATGGACTTGAGAAATATTTATGAATCCAAAATTGTTCTTTATTCCATGAGAGTTTACTGGCATAAATGAGAACTCTAAAGACTTTCTCATCTTTTTACTTTCTAGGGGATGAGTTAAAGGGGGAAAGGCTATATGAATTACCGGACATTTCTATTATTATAAATTGCATACTTTAATGAAATAATTTAGGATGAATTACAAAGATTCCTCAAGGTCTTGACCTATATAGGAAATACAGAGTGAGAATATATTTACAACTACGAGAAATGACCATTTCTACCATGTTGGAGCTAAGATGAATCAGCCAGATCTTGCTGCATACAAGGTTGTGAGATCAGTGTGTGGAGTGATTTGGAAGTATTACTTCTGAGTTAAGAATCATCTATAAATCCAGGACCAGATGATAGTACTTAAATACTCATCTATTTAGTTAAAAACTGTTGAGCTCCTTCTGTGTATCTGGCATTCTGGTATTTACTAAGGATTCAGTAGCAAGTTAGACAAGTTTTATCTCTATCCTTAGGATAAAAATGGTACATTAGTAGTTGCCAAAGTATTGCAATTCCTCATTCAGTGGTAATAGAAAAGGTTAGTTTCTTAACTAACTTTTATTAAAATATTTAACAATATGTTGGACAATTAAAAGAGTTTAAGACAAAAAACATGCATTATAAAATGGCAAATTTTGTTATGTATTTTTACCACAATTTTTAAAAAAAGGACATGCATTATTTTTTGAAGTAAAGATTTTAAGAGCTAACAACATACACATAAACACACACACACACACACACTACCCCTAACAACACACACATAAACACACACATACACTACCCCAATTAGAACTGATTTTTTTAAAAAAAATTTTGTCACAGTGTTTTTGGTAGCTTTGTTTTATTTGTTTGTTGTTTTGTTTTGTTTTTATTTTTGTTGTTGTTGTTTTAAATACTTTTATTTCTAAAATTAACTCTCAGGTGAGCTATAAACCATGTTCCATAGTTCTTCATTTTAGGCATTTCCCAGAAAATTTGTGTATGTGACCCATATCAATATTTTTTTTAATTTTTAATTTTTTATAAACATATATTTTTATCCCCAGGGGTACAGGTCTGTGAATCGCCAGGTTTACACAATTCACAGCACTCACCAAAGCACATACCCTCCCCAATGTCCATAACCCCACCCGCCTTCTGCCAACCCCCCTCCCCCCAGCAACCCTCAGTTTGTTTTGTGAGATTAAGAGTCACTTATGGTTTGTCTCCCTCCCAATCCTAACTTGTTTCATTTATTCTTCTCCTTCCCACTTAAGCCCCCATATTGCATCACCACTTCCTCATATCAGGGAGATCATCCGATAGTTGTCTTTCTCCAAAACAGCTGTTTGTTCTACCTCTATGATAACAAATATAAAGAAATTAAACTTTCCTGTTATTTTGTTAAAATAAACTTTTCTGTTATTTTGTTAAAATTTCTGGGGCCCAAAATTTGCCAAATAATACCAACAATGAACACTAATAATTTAGTTAGATGTAATAAAAATATGTTGCTTCTGGAAAATAAGTCTGTGAGTTAAGTAAAATTGTTTTGTATCAAAATTACTGTTTTCTCATCAAAGCTTATGAGACTCACTCTGCTCAGAAATACAAAGCTATTGTTTAATAAATATCCGAGCTCTAAAACTCTATAAATATCTTTCACTGATTTTGAGATAATCTAAGTATATAAGATTTATTCTTCTTTATCATAGTAGACCTAATACATTTTGTTTTGTTTGATTAGTAGGTTTTCTTGTCTTCTGAGAGGTGGCCATCTCTTACTTTCCATAAACTATTATCTTTGGAACCAGAAATCAGATATTGCAATAATCAACTTATTTGGCATTATAATAAGACATATCTTATTGTGGTGTGCACACACACACTTACACATGCACAATCATAATTGCCTGGGTTTTATAAAACTGAGAGTTCTGCTTCAATTTTCTCAGATAAAGGGAAAGATTCTGAAACATTATCATCATAGGAATTATTACAGCTAACTTTTACTTCAGAGTATGTGATTATTTCTTAATAAGTGGAACTAGAACTTTACAAATTCTGTCAAAGCTTAAATATTCGGTTTGGGAGACTAAGATCCAGTTTAACAGGGCACCTGGGTGGCTCAGTGGGTTAAGTGTCCGCCTTAGGTTTAGGTTATGATCCTGGAGTGCCTGAATGGAGCTCCTCATCTGGCCCCGTGCTCAGTGGGGAGTATGCTTCTCCCTTTCCCACTCCCCCAGCTTGTGCTCTCATGTTTTCTCTCTCTGTGTCAAATAAATAAATAAAATCTTAAAAAAAGAAAAAATCCTGCTTAACTAAAGGAAAACTAGGACAAGAAATTACACCATGAAAAATGAAGTTGGTTTATTACATTACCTATTTTGATTTTGAAAACCCCAACTACTTTTGATTTTCCTTTTGTGTTTAATGACTAAAGGGTCTGAAGAGATTTCTCCTAAATACAGCTGAGCTAGAGAGATGGGAGAAATGATATCTTTTGATTAGCCATTGTAACATTGTAACAACAATGATATACTTAAGTCTGTATTGACACAGCTGAGCATCTTCAATATTCACCCTCCCCTCTCCTCCAAAATAAGTGATAAAAGCAAAACAAAACAAAACCAAAAAATCCTGTGTTTTTAGGACACTATCTCTGTTGTAATCATCTCCCCAAAGAGCTGGCTATAAGAAACGTAAACAGCTTCTTTCTAGTTTCAAAAGGAGAGGAGCACTAGTGATAGGCACCTAGAGGGAAATGCCAGCATAATGCAGAAAATTTATAAGCAGCAGAAAAAAAAAAAAAAGAAGACACAGACATTTATGATAACTAAAGGAAGAAAGAGATTGTAGGAGCAGTAGGCACAAGAGAAGAAGCCTGGTACTGCTACAGGCAGTAGCTCTGTTTATACCTGAGTACCAAGGAATGTTCTACAGGGACTAATTGGAGATAAGTAAAAATGTCCTAGGGGTTTATTAATGTTTTATTCTCTTTTTGAATATCTTAATACTCTCATTTCTAATTCATAATGCAACTAGAGGTCTGATCCTGTTCCACGATGCTTCAGTGGCAGTAATTATTTCAGAGATTTCCCAGTGAGAAATCACAAATAAAACTTCTATGTGGTGCTCATTAAACCTGTACTTAAACAGATTCTTTAGCATCTTCAATGGATCAAGTGCAGAGCATGCTGGTTAGGGAACTACAATGAACAATGGGTGAACTTCAAAAGCCTTTGTGGTCTCATTGCCTGATCTTTTTATTATGGAAGAACAAAAATTAAATAAACAAATGTACAACATATAAAATAATAAGACCCCTCAACCCCCCCCCCAAAAAAACTTCAAAGACTTATGAATACATTAGTAATAAAACCCTTTTTACTTGATAGCCTGTTAAGTTGAACAGATAGGGAATTTTAAGATTAAACGGTTTCTGTGTATTCTCTTCAGAGAAGATCTGTATTGATTTATCTAATAAAAGTGTCATATTTAATTATTTGAATAGATATTTGTTAGTAATATCACCAAATCAAACTATACTTGAAATGTAGTTGAGGGAATTCTTTTTGATCCCTAGCCTCCAAATAATGTTGAATATTTTAAAAAATAGTATCAATTCTATCTCTATTACTGAAGGTTCAAATACATACATTTTTTTTTTTAAGATTTTATTTATTTATTTGACAGAGAGAAATCACAAGTAGATGGAGAGGCAGGCAGAGAGAGAGAGAGGGAAGCAGGCTCTCCGCTGAGCAGAGAGCCCGATGCGGGACTCGATCCCAGGACTCTGAGATCATGACCTGAGCCGAAGGCAGCGGCTTAACCCACTGAGCCACCCAGGCACCCAAATACATACATTTTAAGATATAATTATCCTTAACGATCTGAAGTGTTTGGGAACTTAGTGTATGCATAGTTCACTTTATCAAAAGTACTTCATTTGGAGATTTTCCATATTGTTTCCTGCAGTTCCTGCCAGGACAGTTAATACCTTTCTATGTGAGATCTTTCCAATCATTGTTAACTATAGATACACAAGATAAATTAAAGAATATTCTCAAGGACACAATTATCACTACAGTGATAATATATCCCTCTTGTATGAGTGACTTGAGCACTTTAATATCTTTGGTATAATTAACAATTCCTATATACAGTAATATTTTTATAAGTATTATTTCTTATTTCTTTATTAAAATAATGATAACCACATCTTAGATAAAGTAGTCTTGTATTCTTGTTCTTTAAATGCATTTTAAAATGTTCTACCCTAATAATTTACCTAATTGCTTGTTCAAATATATAAGTTATGATATGGTAGCATCCATTATTATTATTAATTTCAGAAGGAATCCGGAAAATATCAGATGCTTTATTTTTCTTCTGCTATCAATACAACGTTTATAAAGGCTGGGGGCGCCTGGGTGGCTCAGTGGGTTAAAGCCTCTGCTTTCGGCTCAGGTCATGGTCCCAGAGTCCTGGGATCGAGCCCCACATCGGGCTCTCTGCTCAGCAGGAAATCTGCTTCCTCCTCCTCTCTCTCTCTCTCTCTCTCTCTCTGCCTACCTGTGATCTCTGTCTGTCAAACAAATAAGTTAAAAAAATCTTTAAAAAATGTTTATAAAGGCAAAATTTGACAAGTAAGTTATAAAAATGTAGAATATCTATCTACTCTTTGGTTTTTTTTCTTTTCTTTCTCTCTTCTTTCTTCCTTCCCACCCTCTCTCCCTTTCTTTCTTTCTTTCTTCTCTTATATATCCATCCATCCATCCATTCATCCCTGTGTTTAGATTTAGCCAGCTGAACTCAGTTTAGATTTTGTTGGCAATTTTGTTGGCAACATCCAAAGCATCATAGTCAGGGGCCAGTCAAACATATGCCTTCTTCTTTCTATCTGGCCTGATCAAGGTGTTGACCTTGGCCACATCAATGTGGTAGAGTTTCTTCATGGCCTATTTGATCTGGTGCTTGTTGGCTCGAGATCCACAATGAAAATAAGCGTGTTGTTGACTTCTATTTTCTTCATGGCTGATTCAGTAGCCAGGGGGAATTTGATGATGTCATAGTGATCAAGCTTGTTTCCCCTGGGAGTGCTCTTCTGAGGATATTTGGGCTGCCTTTGGAGACACAGTCTTGGGTCCTCAGAATGTAGGTGATATGCGGATCTTCTTCTTCTTCTTCTTTTTTTTTTTGTGTGTGTGACTGTGGATGCCTTTCAGTGCCACTTTCTTGGCCTTCAAAGACTTTGCTTTGGCTTTGGCTTTGGGAGGGGCAGGAGCTTCCTTCTTAGCTTTCAGCACCATCTTTGTAAAAGGTCCATTAGAGGGGCACCTGGGTGGCTCAGTGGGTTAAGCCACTGCCTTCGGCTCAGGTCATGATCTCGGGGTCCTGGGATCAAGTCCCGCATGGGGCTCTCTGCTCAGCGGGGAGCCTGCTTCCCTCTCTCTCTCTCTGCCTGCCTCTCCGACTACTTGTGATTTCTGTCAAATAAATAAATAAAATCTTAAAAAAAAATAAAAGGTCCATTAGGAATTTTAAAAAAATAAATAACATGCCTTGAGATCTCTTTATTGAAAAAAGGCACTGATGGATATAAAAATGAATTTTCACATAAAGATGTTTTTGAATGCATACTGAAACTAGTATGCTATTGGAGTCTATGAGAGCTGAGATGGTATAATATTATGATGAAATATTAAAAATATAGAGTATTTAATAGGATCTTACATTCAGTATGGATCTTTGAAATGAGGAATTGCAACAGCATCTAGTATACACTATGAAAATATAGGATGTCAAAATAAATCCTATTCTTTCCAAATATTATACAATCAAATCACATGTAAATCATTATAAGGGTGTTTTTTAATAAGGGTGTTTGAAGTCGAGTCTCTTTCTAAACTATTTTGAAAACAAACTTTCAGATTTTTAAAATAACTTTTTCTTCTCACATGCTTCAATGATAATAAGCCATTTCTAATTCATATATGGTATATTAAGTAGCACCATTACCCATGAAGTAATAATAGCTAACATTTACTGAGAGTTTATTGATGGTGGTGGCTAGGCACTATTCTAAAGTGAGTTAGGAATAATAATTCATTTAATTCCTACAAAAATCCAATGGAGTAGGTATTAATTTTATCTGACAAGAAAACAACAGAAAGTTGTAAAACCACATAGTTCAACTTCAGAGGCTTTGTTCTTAACCAAAATACCACTGTTTTCAAGTTTAACTTCAAAAAAAGGTACTGTTTCAAATGAAAGGGCTATGCACAAGCTTCATGAAAATCACCTCAGCAGCAGATTAAAATACAAATGTGTGGCCTTGAACACAGCTGCAATAAATCAAAATCTCTGAGATTGGTTCCTGGTGATCTTTTATTTTAAACTAAGGTTTCATTTTTTTCTTGAGGTACCCTAAAATCTGAAAACATTATTTTGATCTATCATTTAAGAATCCTTTTATTGTGGCACCCAAATCTACCTACAACTAATTCACTTCCATAACCCCTTAACTCCAGTTTATATTTCTTACATGTATATTTTTGCTGGATTTTTCTTTACATCCAAAACTTCCTTTTCATAACTGTTTAAAATTTGACTCAGGTGTCCCTGTGAATTCTGTTACTGAGAAAAGATCATTGAGGTTATAGCTGTATATTAATTTTATTTTCATACTTCATGATGTGTATCAAATAACATAGAGGAATAAAAACAGATGACTACTTGTGGCTTTAGAGAACACAGTGTATATACCCCACTGTTAACAACACTATAACTATAAATAATTATTTTATATACATCACATTGAATGCTAAAAATATCCCTTCCAATGCATGTGTAGAAATATCACACACATAATTCATTGCTGAAATAAAATATTTCTCCAAGTGTTCAAAGTGTTCAAAATAAGATTAGAAACACTTACCAAATTTTAAGTCAGAAATTTATATGTATAATATGCATTTAAAAATTCTTTTTCTATTAATCTGAATGAAAGATATAAACCTCAAAATGTCCAAATAATTTATGAGATATGACAGACAGGTGGTACTTAAAACAGAAAAAACAAAAATCATAACTCATCTCTAAAGAGAGTGACTAGAGTCAATAAATTATTGATAGTTTCACTTTTAAATTGGAAAATGGTAATAAGAAATAATAATAAGAAAACATTTAGGAATAAATATTTAGGAATAAACATTTAGGAATAACATTTAGGAATAACATTTTTAACAGCTAAGCTACATTAGGTTTTGACTACAAATTACATAGCTTTCTTGATAAAGAAACACAGGCATTGGGCGCCTGGGTGGCTCAGGTGGTTGGACGACTGCCTTCGGCTCAGGTCATGGTCCTGGAGTCCCGGGATCGAGTCCCACATCGGGCTCCCAGCTCCATGGGGAGTCTGCTTCTCCCTCTGACCTTCTCCTCGCTCATGTTCTCTCTCACTGTCTCTCTCTCAAATAAATAAATAAAATCTTTGAAAAGAAACACAGGCATTGAGGTCAGGGCAAGATGACAGAGGAGCCAGTCCCCTGAATTTAGCTAGATATCTAGTAAGCCACTATGAACACCCACAAAATCAGCCTGAGATATAAGATTATACATCTAGATTTCTGTGGGGGCAGAGGACTATCAATCAAGAGTTATGAAAGAGGGAGTTGTGATTGTGTGGACAGATGTCAGAGGATAAACAGAAGGGAGAGGGGACCACCAAAAGCTAGCCACTGGAAAGTAATACCCCAGTGCAAAAGCATCCTGTGCCTGGGGACCAGTGATAGCTTGGAGAGCAGTGGTGGTGGGGGTGGGGGGTTTGAAGGTCGGGGGGAAGAGACTGATAACAGTGCTCAAACGGAACACAGGAGCTTAAGGGGCAAATGCTGGTACTGGGTAGCTGCAGCACGGACCTGAGCCCATGGACCTGGGGCTGGCCAGTGCCACCTGGGCCATGCCAGAGTGGACCTGGCACAGACCTGAGCTCGCAGACCTGGGTCTGGTGGCCACCACCAACACCCACGTCCCAAAGGAGTCGTGAGGAGTGTTCGTGGGGGACCTCTGCCTGCGGACCTGGGAGCTGGCTGCCACTGCAGCTGGGCTGTGCCCTTCCAGACCAAGATCGCTCTTGGTCGTGGAGGCAGAGTGAACAGAAACAAGTTGGGGCCAGAGTCCACCACTGAGAGGATCACTGGGGGAATGCACAGCCTGTAGGAGACTGTGGTTTTCAGTGGGGTTTATGGAGGGGAAGACTGTGTGTTATGGAGGATTCAGAGAAAGGCAGACTGTGACTTCTCTCCTCTGAGATGGAGACTGGGTGCAGACATTTTCCTTTGCTCTGACCCTCAGAAAAGACTAAAAAAGCCACCAGAGAACACAAAGTGCCAGAGAACAAAAACCCAAAAAACTGATTTCCATGGAGTCCAGCCCCTTGATAGGAGGCAGAGCAACTCCACCCAAGCAGGACTGACTGAGAAACAACAGGGCAGGTTCCTCCCCCAGAAGACAAGCTGGAAGGACAAGAGGACAAAACTCCAGAGTCCCCATGAAAATGTAAAACCTCAACACCAGGGGAAAACAGTATATTAAGCTCCTGGTGATGCCTCATGGTCTGTGTATTTCTTAGATACAATTTTTCTTTTTCTTTTTTTTTTTTAATTCTTTCTCATATTTCTTCTGTTTTTGTTGTTGTTGTTTGTGTTTGTTTGTTTTTACCTACTTATCATTTCAATTAGATGTTTAATATAATATAATTCATGGTAACTTTTTAACTTGAACTTTTTCACACATATAATTTTTTTCCTTTTTCTTTTTATATATATATAGATATAAGCTTCAATATCTATCTTTTTTCCCTATTCAATACTACCTTTATATATCTCCCAGTTTTAATTTGCCTATATCTCTGGTAAGTAGTGTTCTCTAACAAAGAAAACAAAATATACCCAGGAAGAACTGAAACACCCTTCCTGGACCACATTGAGGGATTAAAGGTCCCCTCCCTCCCTTCACCCCCCAACTTTATGTGTGTGTGTGTGTGTGTTTGGTTTGTTTGTGTTTGTTTTGATTTTGTACTTTATAAATATTATTCTTGGGTTTCATTTTGGCTGGGTTTTTTTTTTTTGGTGGTGGCTTCCTGTTGCTCCAAACATTCCCATGGTGCACCGTGCCTGGATTGTGGTTGATATTTTCGACTGTACATCCCCTAAACCAAAACTAAACAGAATGGCTAGAAGGAGGAACTACCAACAAAGAAAAGAACCAGAGATAATGGCCTCTTCCAGACACCCAGTGAATATGGATATAAGCAAGATGTCAGAAATAGACTTCAGGATAACAGCTATGAAGATAGTAGCTAGGCTGGAGAAAACCATTAATGGCAACATAGATTCTCTAAGGGCAGAAATGAGAGCTATAAATGAGATGAAGTGTAAACTAGATACTCTAACAGCTAGGCTACACCAAGCAGAAGAACGTATTAGTGATCTAGAAGGCAACCTGATAGAAGGGAAGGAATAGGAGGATGCATGGAACAAACACCTTAAAATCCAGGAAAACAGAATTAGAGAAATAAATGATGCCATGAAATATACAATGTCAGAATTATTGGGATCCCTGAGTGGGTGGAGAGAGATAGAGGACCAGAAGATATATTTGAGCATGTCGTAGCTGAAAACTTCCCCAACATGGGGAATGAAACAAGCACTTGTGTCCTAGAGGCAAGAGAGGACCCCTCCCAAGATCAAGGAGAACAGACCAATGCTCCAGCTTATAATAGTAAAACTCATAAATCTTAGAAAAAAGGAAACCATCCTAAGGACAGTTAGGGGGGAAGAGATTCCAGAGATTCCTTACATAAAGAGGGAGGAACATCAAAATAACATCAGATCTGTCCACAGAGACCTAGCAAGCCAGAAAGCACTGGCAAGACATATTCAGGGTACTAAATGAGAAGAACATGTAGTCAATAGTACTTTATCTGGCAAATCTGTCCTTCAGAAAGGGTGGAGAGATAAAGAGCTTCCAGGACTGACAGAAACTGAAAGAATATGTGACCCCTAAGCCAGCCCTGCAAAAAAATATTGAGGGGGGCTCTATAAAAGGAGAAAGACCACAAGAGTGATATAGAACAGAAATTTATAGAGCAAGCTATAGAAACAAAAACTTCACAGGCAATATGATGACAATAAAATAATATTTTTCAATAGTCACTCTCAATGTGAATGGCCTAAATGCTCCCATGAAATGGCAGAGTTGCAGATTGGATAAAAAGACAGGACTCATCCATATGTTGCCTACAAGAGACTCATTTTGAACCTAACGATACATCCAGACTAAAAGTGAAGGGATAAAGAACCATTTTTCATGCCAACAGACTTCAAAATAAAGCTGGGTAGCAATTCTTATCTCAGACAAATCAGATTTTAAGCTAAAAACTGTAGTTAGAGATACAGAAGGGTACTATATCATTCTTAAAGAGTCTATCCAACAAGAGGATCTAACAGTTGTAAATATCTATGCCTTCAAAATGGAAGCAGCCAACTACATAAGCCAAGTGTTAAAATAAAGAGACATATTGATAATAACATGTAAATAGTAGGAGAACTCAACACGCCACTCTCAGCAACAGACAGATCATCTAAGCAGAAAATCAACAAAGAAACAAGAGCTTTGAATGACACACTGGGTCATAGATCTAGACCTCATAGATGAGGTCCTAGATGGACCTCATAGATGTATACAGAACATACCACCCTAAAAAAACAGAATACTCATTCTTTTTGAGTGCACATGGAACTTTCTCCTGAATAGACCACATACTGGGTCACAAATCAGGTCTCAACAGATACCAAAAGACAGATTATTACTTGCAATATATTCTCAGGCCACAATGCTATGAAACTGGAACTCAATCACAAGAAAAAATTTAGAAGAAATTCAAACACTTGTAAGCTAAGGACCACCCTGCTTAAGAATGTTTGGGTCAACCAGAAAATCAAAGAAGAAATTAAACAATTCATGGAAACCTGTGAAAACAAAAACACATAGGTCCAAAACCTATGGGATACTGCAAAGGCAATCCTAAGGGGAACTACATTCAATCTTCACTCAAAAAAATAGAAAAATCATGAATTCACCAACTAACTTTATACCTTAAAGAACTGGAGAATAAAACAACAAATGAAGCCTAAGCCATGAACAAGAAGAGAAATAATTAAGATGAGAGCAGAGATCAATGAATTAGAAACCAGAAATATAGTAGAGCAGGTCAATGAAACTTCAGCTGGTTCTCTGAAAGAATTAATAAGATCGATAAACCACTGGCCAGACTTATCCAAAAGAAAAGAGAAAGGACCCAAATTAATACAATTATGAATGAAAGGAGACAGATCATGACTAATACCAAGGAAATAGAAACATTTATCAGAAACTATTATCAAAAACTATATACAATAACTTAAACAACCTGGAAGAAATGGATGCATTCCTGGAAACCTATAAACTACCAAGTCCGAAACAGGAAGAAATTAACAACTTGAATAGACCAATAACCAGTAGCAAGATTGAAGTAGTGATCAAAAACCTCCCAAAAACAAGAGTCCAGGACCTGATGGATTCCCTGGGAGTTTTGCCAAACATTCAAAGAAGAAATAATACCTATTCTCCTGAAGCTGTTTCAAAAAAATAGAAACAAAAAGAAAACTTCCAGACTCATTCTATGAAGCCAGCTTTACCTTGATCCCCAAACCAAGCAAAGACCTCATTAAAAAGGAGAATTTCAGACCACTATCCAGGATGAATATGGATGCCAAAATTTTCAACAAGATTCTTGCTAATAGAATCCAACAGTACATTAGAAGGATTATCCATCATAACCAGGTAGGATTTATCCCTGGGATGCAAGTGTGGTTCAACAACCACAAATCAATCAATGTGATAAAACATATTAATAAGAGTAGAGAGAAAAACCATAGGGTCCTCTTAATTGATACAGGAAAATCATTTGACAAAATACAACATTCTTTCCTGATTAAAACTCTTCAGAGTGTAGGGATAGAGGGAACATTCCTCAATTTCATAAAAACCATCTATGAAAAACAACAGCAAATATCATCCCCAATAGAGAAAAGCTGAGAGCCTTTCCCTTAAGATTAGGAACATGACAAGGTTGCCCACTCTCACCACTATTGTTCAACATAGTACCAGAAGTTCTAGCAACAACAATCAGACAACAAAAAGAAATAAAAGTTATTCAAATTGACAAAGAAGTCAAACTCTTCCTTTTTGCAGATGACAGGTTACTTAATGTGGAAAACCCAAAAGACTCCATCCCCAAATTACTAGAACTCATACAGCAATTCAGTAATGTGGCAGGATACAAAATCAATGCACAGAAATCAGTTGCTTTCCTATATGCTAACAATGTAACTGTAAAAAGAGAAATTAGGGAATCAATTCCATTTATAATAGCATCAAAAACCATAAGATACGTTGGAATAAACCTAACCAAAGAGGTGAGCTATCTATACTCTAGAAATACAGAATACTTATGAAAGAAATTGAAGAAATCACGAAAAGATGAAAAAACATTTCATGCTCATGGATATGAAGAATTAACATTGTTAAATTGTCTATGCTGCCCAGAGGAATGAATCTATGCTTTCAATGCCATCGCGATCAAAATACCAATGGCATTTTTCAAACTGCTAGAACAAACAATCCTAAAATTTGTATGGAACCAGAAATGACCCCAAATCATGAAGGAAAAGTTGAGAAAGAAAAACAAAGCTGGGGCATCACAATGCTGATTTCAAGCTATATTACAAAGCTGTGATCACCAAAACAGCATGGTACAGGCACAAAAACAGACTCAGAGATCATGGAACAGAGTAGAGTCCAGATATGGACCCTCAACTCTATAGTCATATAATCTGCAACAAAGCAGGAAAAAAATATTCAATGGAAAAAGAGTCTCATTAATAAATGGTGCAGGGAAAACTGGAGAGCTATATACAGAAGAATGAAACTCAACCATTCTCTTACATACTCATATACAAAGATAAACTCTTTGTGGATGAATGACTTCAATGTGAGACAGGAATCCATCAAAATCCTAGAGGAGAACATAGGCAGTAACCTCTTTGGCATCAGCCACAAAAACTTAT
This sequence comes from Mustela nivalis, assembly GCF_964662115.1. NCBI lineage: Eukaryota > Metazoa > Chordata > Mammalia > Carnivora > Mustelidae > Mustela > Mustela nivalis. Next base: position 63,948,267 of record NC_139034.1, on the reverse strand, counting down.
TTCAAGACAGATCTCCAAAGGCAAAAGAAACAAAAGCAAAAATGATTTTTGGGACTTCATGAAGATAAAAAACTTCTGCACAGCAAAGAAAATAGTCAACACAACAAAGAGGCAACCCACAGAATGGGATAAGATACTTACAAATGACACTACAGATATAGAGCTGATGTCTAAGATCTATAAAGAACTTCTCAAACTCAACACCCAAAAAACAAATAATCTGGCAAAAAAATAGGCAGAAGACATGAACAGACACTTCTTCAAAAAAGACATACAAATGACCAAAAGATACATAAAAAAATGTTCATCATCATCAGCCATCAGGGAATTTCAAATCAAAACCACATTGAGGTACCACCCTACACCAGTTAGAATGGCAAAAATTGACAAGAAACAACAAACATTGGACAGGTTGTGGAGAATGGGGAACCCTCTTACACTGTTGATCAGAATGCAAGTTGGTACAGTCACTTTGGAAAACATTGTGGAGGTTCCTCAAAAGTTTAAAATAGAGCTACTCCATGACCCAGCAATTACAGTACTGGGTATTTACCCCAAACTTACAGATTTAGTGAAAAGAAGGGCCACATGCAACCCAATGTTCATGGCAGCAATATCCACAATAGCCAAACTGTGGAAAGAGTGAAGATGCCCTTCAACAGATGAATGGGTAAAGAAGATGTGGTCTATATATACAATGGAATATTACTCAGCCATCAGAAAGGATAAATATCCAACATTTGCATCAACATGAATGGAACTGGAGGATATTACTCTAAGTGAGATAAGTAAAGAAAAGAAATTCAATTATCATATAGTTTCACTTATTTGTGTAATGTAAGGAATAGCATGGAAGACATTAGGAGAAGGATGGGAAAAATGAAGGGGGAGAAATCAAAGAAGGAGATGAACCATGAGAGACTGCAGACTCTGGGAAACAACTGAAGGTCTTAGAGGGGAGGGGAATGGGGGATGGGCTAACCTGGTGATGGGTATTAAGGAGGGCATGTATTGCATGGAGCACTGGCTGTTACACACAAACCTCAAAAACTAATGATGTATTGTATGGTGACTACATAACAATAAAAAGAAGAAGAAGAAGCAGAAACACAGACATTAAAAATCAGCATAGGCTTTTTAAGATTCTGAATAACAATAGCACAGTGATTATAGATAACAAGATATATATCACATTTCCTGAGTTAAAAAATCTGTCGATTTACAGAGTTTTGGTATGTAAAGGAAAATATCGTGAGGATGAGCTTCATAGTAAAGATAGAAAAGCATGACAAAAGCAGATCATGGTGAAAAGTGTAAGATTGTATACAAATGTGAGATTAGCTGTTGAATAGAAGTGACTTTTTTAGTGTGATATTTTTGGCATTTTATAATAGAATTATCTTATATAAGAAGGTGAAGGTGAGCACATTGTGTATGCACTTTTTAAAAAATAAGTATTTTTAGTATACCAGAAGTTATTGGCCTCATGTATCTGACATGGGGACTACATATGCCTAAATTGAAGGAGTATATTAAGAAATGTAGAATCTGGGATGCTTGGGAGGCTCAGTCAGTTTAGTGTCTGCCTTTCACTCAGGTTCATATCATGATCCCAGGGTCCTGGGATCACACCCTATGTTGTCACTGTCAGGCTTCCTGTTGAGCAGGGAGTTTGTTTTTCCCTCTGTCCCTCCCCTGGGCTTGTGCTCTCTCTAGCTCTCTGTCTGAAATCAATCAATCAACCAATCTATTAAAAAGTGTAGAATCTTGTCTGAAAATGGATTAGGAAAGAGATCTACTATGAGTAAGTAACTGCTTTATAGGTGATCATAAAGGTAGATAATTTTAAATGTACTCTGTATGTATTTATTATTAAGTTAAATATACATATTTAAAAACAGATATGACTACATAAAGCAAAGTAATATTAAATATATTTGCTTTGGTAAAAAAAATATTAGAAATCATATTTTTTCTTCTTCCACTAAAAGAGCATGACTTATTTGTCTGGTAAAATTCAAAGCCTGAGAAAAGTCAAGGGTTTTGAGGCTAATAAGAAAAGTTGTAAATGTGTCTGTAGAGGGTCTATGGTGGGTCTGGAAGCATCATCAGTTAATTCAATACAAGAATCTTGAGGGGGATTTTCCAAGTGAACCAAATGTTAGGGCAAGAGAAGGACTGTTACTGCAATAAGAATTTTACATGCCAAAGATTACCGGAGCGAGGGAAACAATAAAGAGTGACAAGAGTAAATTGTCATTCTCTTGGAACTTTTCTGGGGATGGAGAAACCAAATAGAAACATAGATTAGGATCTTAGAAAAAGTAAACATAAGCATAATCCATGTATTTTACTCCAAATATTTACTCTAAAACATAGAGCTCAGTGTACTTTTAACTAGGTAGGTCCCTCACTATATTCAGTATGTAGGAGACTTGGACACAACTGTCAAAATGAGAAATAAAATTAAATATATGAAACATGTATTAAAGACATTGAGATGAAAAACTTACTCCCCAAGAAAATATGGAACCTGGGATTGCTGATATTGAAATTTCCTCCAGTTTCCAAGATAGCAGGCTCCTTTCATATGATGACTTAGCATCCATAGGCATTTTCTTCCCTTTCAAAATATGGGAATTATAATGCCACAATTACCTGTTTGCTATTTTGAATGTGTGTGTCCTCTCAAAATTCACATGTTGAAATCTTAAGGCCCAATGTGAGAGTATAGGGAAGTGGGGACTTTGTGAAGTAATAGAGAGTAATGCCTCACAAAGAAGGCTCTAGAGAGCATCCTTGCTCCTTCACCATGTGAGGACAGAGCAGGAAGTCATCAGTCTACAACTGGAACAGGGCCCTCCAGAACCCAGCCATACTGGCACTCTGATCTTGAACTTCCAGACTCCAGAAGTTTCTAGAAATGTTTCGTTGCTTATTAGCTAGACAGTCTATGGTATTTTGTTATAGTAGCCTGGATAAATTAAGACATATCCTCCTAAGCTACTGCTGTTTCTTAAGCTTACGTTATAAGACATAAACCTCAACAAAATTAAAATGTTTGTATGTTTAAAAAATGAAGACAATTTTTTTCATTTCTTTTTTTTTGAAATTTACTTGGGAACACCACCATAAATATTGGCAATCTGCTTGTGTAGAATATATTATATAGGTAAGTTTGTCTCATGATTTTTTTTTCTTTTAAACTTTGTTAAATGTGGTTCTGTGAGTTTGGTTTTCTGTTTGTTTGTTTTGCTTTTGTAAAGTAGGACAAATAGATGGCTGCATCCCAAGTAAATTTTTTTTGAAATCCAGTAATATTTAAATATCAGATAAACAACAAATAATTTTTAATATAAATATGTCTCAGGCAATTGCAGTTTTTATACTAAAAGTAATTTTGCTATTTATCTGAAATTCAAATTTACCTGGTTGGTCTTTTATATCTTTATTTGTTAAATCTGGCAATATTAGACACATTTGAAAAGTGGCTCTTTTGGTTAAACTATGGTTATTATACTATAGCAGTGCTATTTCTAGTAGGAGATAACAACTTGATAGTAAATAATTACTGTGTTTTTTTAAATTTCCCATTAGAAAATCAATTGGTGTATATTCTCTGGAAATTTAATATTAGGAGATATATGCCTTATTTGTTTTTTAATTTGGATCTTTTTGTTTTAAGAAGACCACATAATTTAGGTAATTTTTATTTTGGCATATGACACTCATTACAAAACAAGATACAGCTCTGTTTCAAAGATGATCAGTCAGAAACTTTATCTATTAATATGGTAGGAAGCTCCACCAACTTGTGCAATAAAACTACCCAAATCAGGTATAATACCTGATCATTGTCCACGTCCAGTGTATGTTCTCTATTTTTCAAGTATTTGAAAGGATAAACAAGAGCATCAACACCCACCCCTCGCCCCTGCATGAAGAAAGGAAAAGGAAAAGGAAACTGAAACAGGATTAGGGTGTAGGAAAAACCTTAAAAGAAATAGGAAATACTAGATTTTGTTTAAATGATGTAAGAAACAAAATAACGTGTAAACGAAAGGATCCCTCTGATAACCTCTATGTTTGCTATGTAGTGGGAAATGTGATGTGATGCTCTAAGGAAGTCTTATGGAGCACAGAGAAGGTTTAGAAAAGAAATTGTGATGGGATGAGCTGCTAATTTGGAAAAAAAAATGATTTGCAGCTAATGAATAAAGTGCAAATGAAGCTAGAGACCCTGAACTTATTGTTACTTCATTCTTCAAATTTGTGAAATTATCTTCTATCTTTAGTAGAGGCAGAAAGAAGATTAATTGAATTAATTTGAGACTTCAACATAAACTTCGCTTAGCAAGCATGAAGATTGATACTGTTGCCATGGAAAACATCGATTTACAGAGCATGGAATATATACTAGATGGACACAAATGTAAAGCCTACAGAAAGGTGAAAAGATGAATATCAAGTAAAACAATAATTACATCTGAGGGATCTTTATAAGATCAAATAACAAACATAATGATGATAAACTGATCAAATGAAATATTAAGATTTATAAAGAAAGACTAAAATAACTGGTTATGCAATAGTTTGTGTGAACACAGTTGCTAGAGCATGACTGTAACAGTTGGTGACCTTCGAGGAGAAGTACGACCCAGGGATTAGGCACTTTTAAAAAATTTATAGAATTATTTTGTCCTAACACTTTCCCCAGAAGGATATGACAAATGAAAACTTTATAGTCATCTGGGTTTTAATGCCTCCATTTTTGTACTATTCTTATTTCATTTTTTTTTAACTTCAACTTTTACATGCACAACTCTAGCTATGATACATACATTCTGAATGCTGCTTGCGGTTTCAACTGTCTTCAAGGCAGGTAAATGCAGGTGAGTATTCCAGACATATTTCTGTTAAAAAATATGTACCTGTGTGTTGTTGTTGTTGCTGGCCTCCAGTTTTGTGTAACGATTAGTCAGTACATGAGAAGGCAATAGTTCTCTATAGCAGGGTTTGTCTAAATGCCTTTAATTGCCACTTTCTGCCCTCTAATTAAGAAGATTAAAGATAATTCTGCCTGGGTCATCTCCACTTCGTTCAACTGTCAATATATCTTTCATGAGGGTGATCTTAGGCAATCTTTTACGACTGATTAAATCTGGTCTCATTTTTACAGGTGCAAGATTCTACATCCTAACTGCAACAATGTCATGGCTTTCCAGTTGCGTGTCTTTTCTGTTTGAGATATTGAGATAGGATTGTGGTTTACAGAGAATATTTATTATTTTTGCTTATGTGAGCGGTTCACAGAATTCCTTCTAGTCATTTTGTAAATTATCAAAACCATCAAAAATAGCATAATGACAAATTATTTCCTAAGATCATCCATATGTCCAGGGTTACCTCAAAAACAACATGTACATAAATCGTGTTAGCTCTAGCATAACACTGAGCAAGCTGAATCATACCCACTGATATACTGGCAATGCCTAGAATTGCTCCTAATACAAAGTAATGGACTAATAAATATCTTGGAATAGATTAATAATTTTAATATCACATAAATTATCCATGACATTTAATTAATAATTCTTTATACATATCTGGTGATGTTTTATATCATTGTCTTATATTTCACTTTTAATATATTTTTGTAAGTATGTTTATTTTATGTATAACATATTTAAGAGAAACGGTAAAAATCTTTAATAGAATAATATTCAAAAGCACAGTTACATAAACAGTATAATTACTAAGATTTATTTATAAAATTCTGTACAAAATAAGCCAATGGTCTCTAGGATATATAAATTATGAGTAAGTCATTTGATTAGGCAAATAAATTTGGAGTCACTATCAAAGGTCTCTGTAGACCAATTAAAATCCTAACTCATGAATGCATAGAAAAACAAAATTCAACTATAAGCACCCAACAAGAGACTTACTTTAGCTTTAAAGACACACATAGGTAGGGTGCCTGGGTGGCTCAGTCCTTAAGCATTTCCCTTAGGCTCTGGTCATGATCCCTAGGTTCTGGGATTTAGCCCCCTTGTAAGGGCTCCCTGCTCAGCGGGAAGCCTGTTCTCCCTCTCTCACTCCCTCTGCTTGTGTTCCCTCTTCTGTCTCTCTCTCTGTTGAATAAATAAATAAAATCTTAAAAATATATATATACACATAGGCTCAGAGTGAAGGGACAGAAAAAGAACTTCATGCAAATAGAAACCAAAACCGAGCAGAAGTAGTCATATTTACATCAGACAAAATTCAGTTTAAGTAAAAAATTCTAAGAAGACATGAAGAAAGTCATATAATTATAAGAGTCAATTCATCATAAGGATATGACAACAACTAACATCTAAGCACCCAACATTGGGGCACCTAAATAATAGTAAGCAAAGATTAACAGAACTGATGGGAGAAACAGACAGTAACCCAATAATAGTAGGGGACTTTAATACTCCACTTTAATAATCATCCAGACACAAAAATCAATGAGGAGATGTTAAAACTGAATCATAATCAGAAAGAAGTAAAATGGTCTCTCATTGTAAATAACATGATCTTAGATATTGAAAACCCTGAAGACTCAACCAAAAAGCTCTAAGAATAAACAAATTCAGTAAAGTTGCAGGATACAAAATCAGCATACAAAATCAGTTGTTTTTGTATACATTGAAAAGAAATTATCTAAAACAAAAAAATAGTAGAACAAATTAATTTACAAAAGCACCACAAAATAAAATATTTAGAAATGAATTTAAATAAGTATGAAAAGACCTGTACACTGAAAATTATGACACTGATGATAGAAATTGAAAAAGATACAAATAAATGGAAGGATAGGGCATGTTTATGGATGGAAGAATTCATATTGCTAAAATGTCCATACTGCCAAAGGAATCTATAGATAGAAATCCCTATCAAAAGTCTAATGATATTCTTCAGAGAAATAGAAACACACACACACACACATACACACACAAATTTATGTGGAACCACAAAAGACTCCAAATACCCAAAGTAATCTTGAGGAAGAAAAAGCTGGAGGCATCATATTTCCTGATTCCAAACTATATCATATTATAAAAACAATATAAGAATATAAGAAACAATATGGCACTAACATAAAACTTAGCACATAAACCAACATAATAAAATAAGGAGCCCAGAAATAAAACCATGCATATTCAGTCAGCTAATCTTTGGCAAGGGCACCAAGTGCACACAATGGGAAATGGATAGTCTCTTCTATAAACAGTGTTGGGAAAACAGAATACATGCAAAAAATGTATCGCTGCATACACATACAAAAGAAGGAAATCTGATTTCTGTCATACACCACTAAAAAAATTAACTCAAAATAAATGAAAGACTTAAATGTAAGACCTGAAACTATAAAACTCCTAGAAGAAAACATAGGGGAAAAGCCCTTTTACATTGGTCTTGGCAATGATTTTTTGAATATGCCATTAAAAGCATAGACAACAAAAGCAAAAATAAATAAGTGGGATTACATTAAACATACAAGAAGTAGAATGGGTTACCAGGGGCTGGGATGGGGTTAAGTAGGTAGATGATAGTCAAAGGTACAAATTCATTTATAAAATGAATAATTTCTGGGATCTAACATACAGCATGGTGACTATGTATTACTATGTATTATTAAACTTAGATTTGCTAAGACAGTATATCTTAAAACTTTTTGCCACAACAAAAAAAAGATGACTGTGTGAGGTGATAGATGTTTAATTAAATTGATTACATTCATCATTTCACAATCTATGTATATATCAATCATCATATTGTATACCTCAAATAGTTCGATCTTATTTGTTAATCATAACCCCAATAACACTGGGAAAAATAAAAATAAAATAAAATCCAAGCCCAGGTAGATTCTCCGTTAGGAAGAATAAGGAAAAATATAATTGGTTTCTTTGTCAGATATATTATCAATTTTAAATATCATCTGTGTTATATGTATTAACTCATTTCCTCAGGCTCTGTACTTTATTATTATTATTTTTTATGATGTGCAAGGTTTGTCTTCTTGTTTTCTGATACTAAAAAGGTTGATGGTGTGCTTCTTTTCTTTTCATTTTTTTTTTTCTGAGTCCAATAAGGGCTATAGTTTGTGATGTTCTTCCTTTTACTTTTTGCATAACTACTAAGTATCAGACAATTTTCAAAGTACTTTAAATATTGCCTTTATTCCATATTATAGTTATCTTAAACCATGGGAATATCCACCCAGGCTCAAAATTCACAATAAAAATTCATGAATAAGGTTTTATCCATAAGAGATTCATTTTACATTTTATATTTTATCTACAGGAGATAATTAATCAAAATTAGAGTTTTCCTTTCTTTAGTCCTGAGGGAAAGAATGTGGAAGAGGGAGTGAAATTTGTTCTAAAGAGATTAATGACTAAGATTCTTTTTCTGGCATACTGCATGTGTGTGTGTGTGTGCATCTCAAGAGTTCTTTATCAGTCTTAGTTCTTTCAAAAATTATTTACTTGGTTCTTCTAAATGCTATGTCACTTTCCTCAAAAGGTTAGAAAATCTACCAAAGTACTTGAAACACCCTCGTCATCTCAGAAATGTGTGCTCCACATGGATAAGTTGTCACCTCTAAGTATTTTATTTTCTTTTCCTCCCTCTTATTTGTTTCTTATACTAAAAGTGAATTCACTAGTTACAAAAAGAAGTGTCCTTTCCACCAAAGTGGAGTTTAGAACAATTTTTTTTGTGGGTCAAATGTTTCTCTTGAATGTGTTTTTGTTTTTTTTTGTTTTGTTGTTTTGCCTAAGCCCCTATTGAGCAAAAACATTCATTTCTCATAAATTATATTTATATATACTCAAAAGATAATATAAAAAAACTTACACATTAAAGAAATATATTATCTATTTTTTTAATATTTTATGTATTTATTTAGAGAGTGCAAGTGTGAGTTGGGGGAGGGGCAGTGGGTGAGGGAGAGAATCTTCAGCAGGCTCCACACCAGTAAGAGCCTGATATAGACTGCAGGGCTCAATCTCACAACCCTGAGATCATGACCTGAACTGAAATCAGGAGTTGGATTCTTAACTGACTGAGCCACCCAGGTTTCCCAGAAATCTACTATTTACTTACCAGGTATCAAGAGATGAAGACATATACATGCCTAACATTTATCCAGCTTAGTTGCTTAAGTCTTTTATCTGTTGAGACCAACAAATTATTACTTTGCTAATATATATATTAGCAAATACATATATATATATATATATATATATATATATATATATATGGTGTATATAATACAACTTTGCTAGCTTTTGAGGATGAAAGCTTCATTTTATGATATTTTCTGCAAATTTTTATGCAAATTTCTTCATATATATTAGATAAAATATTTTATGATTTTATGTCATGGGAAAAGTGCTTTCCCAGACTTCATATTGTAAATATATTATACTGTAATAAGTAACTCAGAATTCTATATTATGTTGTGGGTTTACTTCAAACACATAACTGATATACAGAAATTCTCTGGTGTACTTCAATTACTAGTCCAGAAACTGAGGTGATTTTTTGTTAAATGTAGTTTTTTTTTTAAGTGTATCTAAAGACTTATTTGAAAGCTGATAAGAGAGTAGACTTTAGAAGTTATCACCACACACACACAAATTTTGAATTAAATAGGGTGATAGATATGTTAGCTAACTTTATTGTGGTGATCATTTATGGTACATACATATTTAAAATCACTGTGTTCTACATCTTAAGTGTATGGAATGTTACATGTTTTATGTTAAATGTATGGAATGTTATATGTGAATTGTATCTCTGTAAAGCTGGAAAAAAAGAGCACTCAATAATGACTAAGTGAAAACAAAACAAACACTTTTAGTTTTTTCTTAATTGACCTAACAGGTAACAGTTTAAAATAAAACAGCAACAGTGTATTCAGTTATGCATGGTTAGGTATATATTTATGTATTATGTTATATATACATATGTATGAATGAAATGAGTGACAACAATGATATGAGGCATGGGAGGGAGGAATTAAAAATATTTTGTCATAGGTATGTGTATTACTCATTGAGTGGCACAGTGCTATTTGAAGTGGACTTGGGTTAATTGAAAATACATATTTCCAACTTTAGGCCAACACTAATAAAAGTTTAAAAAAGTATAATTTATTGCTAAGAAAGGAGAGAAATAAATATTGATAATTTGGTGGTGGAAAGAAAGGTAAAATCTAATATAATACTGTTTAAACCTGGTTTAAACCTGGTTGTATTACCATCAGTTTTGAGTATTCAAAAAATACTTAATGTCTACATCCCTATCTCCTGCTAGAAGATCAGACTAGTTATCTTTATTAAAGTAAAACCAAAATCTTCCCCCAGTTCTTTTCTTAATACGTAGCTCCCTTAGAAAGTGCACACTCATGCCTATTATTTTCTAAAGCAGAACTAAGTTCTAAGAAACACACAGGCTATCTTCCTTCCAAAATCTTTACTAATGCTCTTTGTAACTTGTGTAATTCCTATCACTCCCTAAGGCCACAGCTGAAATTTCACTTAATCAAAATACTACATGACATGAAAAAATACATCTGAAAATACTACATTACATCAAAATAAGAGCTCTTTTAAAGAAATGTATAGAGAAATATTCTCTAAGCAAAAAGATTAATGCTAATGTCCCTATTCCCAACTAATGTTGCTATTTATTAGATTCACCTCGTATACATAAATCCCTTAAAAAGGCACTAGTATCTATAGTTCTCTGCTTTCAGAGAAAGTTTAAACAACTTGCTAGTGTGTCTGGGAAAATAATTTTGTTCAGTGAGTTTGGGAAAATGGAAAGGAAGCCTGGACAGAAAATGTGGTTATTGAGGGAGAAATGCAATGAGAAAACCTCATGGAAGGCTGCAAGGTGGTGAGTACAGGTGTTTGGAAACCTACATAAATAAAATGGATATATTCCATTTAAAGGCTGTTTTCCTTGGAGTGTTTTCTGGACTAGCAGCTGTAGTTATGTAGAAAGAAAATGAACAGAGCCAGAAAGACTAGATTCAATTTTAAACTCTGCCAATTTCTAGATGTGTCATCTATGAAAAGACACAAAACTTTTCACATCTTTCAAAACAAAATCAATAATATCCAGAGTTTTTGGGATGGAAAACAGGATAACACACTACTTTCAATTATTATTATTTTGTTATTGTTATCACTACTACAACACCTTGGATGACTGATGTGCAATATTTGCCCACATATAATTCATTGGATCAGTTCTCTGGATTACATTTTTAGTTTAGAAAGCAAAAAATAGCAAGCCACTGTGAAGTATTTGGAACACATTAGAGAAATCAAAAAGGAAATGGCATTTTAACTACTATTACATCATTAGATGTAATTACATCATTAGAAATAACAATCTGGCATATGATGGGGAAGGGTTTGATAAGTAAGAAGGGCTTTTAGAACTGAGGTAGAAAAAGAGTCAACATTAACTTCTGCCAACAGATCAAAGGGAAGAGAAGGAATTAAATGAAAGAAAACTCAACTAAGAGCTACCATTTAAAGAAGCATGCAATTAGAGGGTTAGTGAGCACTTGACCCATGAACAATTATGACTTTTTAGATAATGGTTTCCTAGCTAATATTCATCAGTGCCATACTTCAGGGAATTTAAGGTATTACAATTCTAATACTGCTTCATATTTAACTTCTGGTTTTCAATATTCAGGAATGTCTATGAGCATAGAGTAGACATTTAAATTACCTGATTCTTCATATAATCCTCTGACTTAAAGAATAGTATCTATTAATAGTACGCTCAAAAATTCAGTGGATTTTCATATTAATTAAAACTTTCCCCATAATCTTTTGCTAGAATATCATTAAAATCTATTGACCCCCATGACGTTTCATGAAAAAATAGAAATAAAAAATTCAAACTAGCAAATAAATGTGAATTCCAACACAGATATGAATTTAGAGTAACTATGCTTAATCTATTTGGATATGCAAACATTAATGCTGTTGAAAAATATAAAACTTAGGAACAAAAAGTAAATGTTTGATCCCCAATAAAATAAAAATTTAAGTGTTTTAAGCAATTGTGTTCAACTTTATGAAATTAATTTAGAAAGCAATGTTTTGGCACCACGATGATTTTTATTTATTTATTAACATAAAATGTATTAATTGCTTCAGGCGTACAGGTCTGTGAATCATCAGTCTTACACAATTAACAGTGCTCACCATAGCAAAAGCCCTCCCCAATGTCCATCACCCCCAGCCACCCTATTCCTCTCACCCCACATTCCCTCCAGCAACTCTGTTTTTTTCCTGAGATTGAGTCTCTTATGGTTTGTCTCCCTCTCTGGTTTTGTCTTGTTTCATTTTCTCCTCCCTTATCCTATGATCCTCTGTCTTGTTTCTCAAATTCCTCATATCATTGAGATATGATAATTGTCTTTCTCTGACTTATTTGGTTTGGCATAATAGCCTCTAGTTCCATCCATGGCATTGAAAATGGCAAGCTCTCAACTTTTTGATGGGTGCATAATACTCCATTACACACACACACACACACACACACACACACACCCATTCATCTATTGATGGACATCTAGGGTCTTTCCATAGTTTGGCTACTTTGGACACTGCTGCTATAAACATTGGGGTTCAGGAGCCCCTTCAGATCACTACATTTCTATCTTTGGGTAAATACCCAGTAGTATGATTGCTGGGTCATTGGGCAGCTCTATTTTCAACTTTTGAGGAACTTCCATACTGTTTTCCAGAGTTGCTGCACCAGCTGGCATTCCCACCAACAGTGTAGGAAGGTTCCCCTTTCTCTGCATCCTCGCCAACATCTGTCATTTCCTGATTCGTTAATTTTAGCCATTCTGACTGCTGTGAGGTGGTATCTCATTGAGGTTCTGATTTGTATTTCCCTTATGCTGAGTGATGCTGAGCACATTTTCATGTGTCTTTTGGCTATTGGATGTCTTCTTTGCAGGAATGTATGTTCATGCCTTCTGCCCATTTCTTGATTGGATTATTTGTTCTTTGGATGTTGAGTTTGATAAGCCCTTTATAGATTTTGGATACTAGCCCTTTATCTGATATGGAATTTGCAGATACCAGGATGACTTTTAATAATACAAGATGAGGCACTTGATCCTGGTATTCCAACTTGTCTTCTTTTATTCTTTCCTAGTACTTTTCTTTTCCACACCTTATTTTTTTTTTTTAAATGCCTTAGTATCCCAAAAGGTGGATGTTGGTAATTTCAGTATTTATTCCTGACTATAAATGAATGCTTTGATGAATTTCTAAAGGCTGCAAAACCTGGATCCCTAATGTAGATGGATGATACTTGCTATTATGATGAAATAGTATGCACAAGAAACAATAATGGAAGTTCTATGGATTGTGCCAGTATGAACATCATTAAAACATAATTTCAAGCTATAATCCCCAAGTTAAAGATCTATAAAAAATTAAGGATAATGAATAATTCATATTCCTTAGGAATTTACAATATTGACTAGACTTTATGCCTCTGATAGTAAACAGTAACAAAGATAAATTCATTTTCCACTATTCATTATAGTACATCTCACTGGACATTACAGGTCTTAAAAACCTGAAGATAAATCCAAGGGTGAAGAGAGAACAAATGACAGCATATACATGCTTTTATTATTATGACTTGTAATTGTTAACTTAAGTTGCTGAACTATGGAGTGGTTTGTTAATTACTTTCCATGTTAACAATGTAACAGAGACCTGGAATACAAACTCCTTTCATCATTTAGAAAAATGAAATCCAGAAATTGACTTTCAAGAGCCCTGGTTTTCCTGTCAAGACAGAGGGGATTGGTTTGGAGATGGTGATTTGCACCCGGATTCTAAGAACCAAACCTGTTGTAACTAAGGTAGCATTTGTCAGAAACTTCAGAAACTGTTGAAGTTATCTTCTGTTTTATTTTATTTTTATTTTTTTTAAGATTTTATTTATTTATTTGACAGAGAGTATCACAAGAGATCACAGAGAGACAGGCAGAGAGAGAGAGAGAGAGAGAGGGAAGACTCCCTGCTGAGCAGAGAGCCCAATGCTGGACTCCATCCCAGGACCCTGAGATCATGACCTGAGCCGAGCGAAGGCAGCGGCTTAACCCACTGAGCCACCCAGGCACCCTCTTCTGTTTTATTTTTTAAATGAAATTTATTTAACATAAGAGCAGGAGCTTCCTATGCACTGGAGCAAAGAGAGGATAATCACCAAAGAAAAACTAAAATGCCTTTTCTTCAATAGCCTTCCCATGTTTTAACGACTTTATTTTCCCCTTTGAATCTTGTTGCAGATTAATCCTTTTAACTGTTTTTCTCCAATGTTAATTCTTCCATCTATGGGAAGAACACATTCCCATTGGTTCTCTGGATTTTGCTTTTAGTAATCTTCCTTTTCCTTTCCTCTGACTCTGTTCTTCCTTCTTGTATTTCCAAGCTCTCGCTTGCTATTTGATTTTTTTTTTCAAAATCAAATCTAATCATCTTTTTCCTTTTTCCTTCTAAGACTATATTCTCCAAATAAATTTCTCTTTATGACTATTAATAGGCCGGTAGTATTTTTGCTGTTGTTAATTTTTTCTTGGCATTTTTTTTCTTTCCATTACTTTACTATCAAGTTCCCTATGTATTAGTTTAACACAAGCCTCTTTTGTTTTCTTTAAAGATTTTATTTATTTATTTGACAGAGAGAGAGATCACAAGTAGGCAGAGAGGCAGGCATAGAGAGAGGGGAAAGCAGGCTCCCTGCTGACTAGAGAGCCCAATGAGGGGCTCAATCCCAGGACCCTGGGACCATGACCTGAGCTGAAGGAGAGGCTTTAACCCACTGAGCCACCCAGGAGCCCCTAACACAAGCCTCTTTTAAACAACTTGTAGCTGAGGGCTTTTCTTACAGTAATACAATCTCTTACCCGTTTTTGTCTTATGCTATGTGTCCTTACTTATGTCCTCCTCATTTCTTTTTTTTTTAAATAACTTTGAATTGATTATGGTAATTTTTAATTCTCCTTTTCTTAAGACTCTGAAGTAATTGAATTTTAATCCTCCAGATTTTAAACCAGATAGCATGTAAAGTTATGCTTTAGATTTAAGACTTATCTCAACAATGAATTTAAGCATTCCGAATCCCTTCTTTTCCTTTACAAATTCTAGAAAATCTTTAATATCTTCTATATCCATTTCCTGATTCATATATTTTATAAAGGCAAATGGAACTCATATTCACTTATAATTGTACTAATTCTATATTTTAAGTTTCTTCCTTGTACCTCAGAGCTACCTTCTGAAATTATTTTTCTTCTTTCTAAATATTTTTAGTGTTTGTTTTATTACTTCTTCCCAATTTTCTATCTGTGTTCTATTCTAGATTGACAGATAACTAAGAATACAATTCAAGGTGACATGATTTTTTTTTAACATTTTAAAAACAACAATCCACTGTCTTTCCAAGTCCATGGTTAGCTTCTGAAGAACCTATGGCTGAACTTACTACCACATAGGTTATCAGATTTTCAAGGTTGTGGGAAACAGCACAATCAGATTCATGGTTTAGATAAGTTCCCTGGAGGCATTATGAAGACTGAAATGAAATGGGAAAGAGTCCAATGTCAGGAGAAAAAATATTTTTTGGCTCTCAAATTCCAAACAGGAATTTAGGGTTTTAAAAAAGTCAAGGGGAGTAGGAATAAGAAAAGACAATGATACTTCTGAGGGTGGATTTTTTTTTTTTTTTCCCATAAAGCCAGTAAAACTAGTGCACATGAGAAAGAGTAGAGAGTGAACTGGATGTTTCCCATTTGGGTGATTGGGAAAAGGGTAAAACATTTATTTAATACAAGATTTTATACTAGTCTTGAAGAATCCCATGGTACTGAGAGGAAGACAAACAGTAAAGCCTGCTGGTTCAAACAATGACTACTACAGCCAGACTATCTATCTGGTTCAAACCCTAGGTCTAACACATACTATCTAAATAAACATTGCTCCAATTATTTTATCTCTTTGTGCTTCTGCTTCCTCATCAATATCAATAATAATTATACCAACTCACAGGGTATTGGGAGGATTAATTAACAAATATCTCTCTCTCTCTCTCTCTCACACACACACACACACACACACACACACTCACACCTGCTTTAATCCTGGAAGTGATTTTTTGTTCTCTGAAAGAACTCAGGGGCAAAGAAGTGTAATATTTTGAACTCAGGCCTATCTTACAGTAAACTAAGTAGGATACTAGAAAATGCCCTTCCTTCAAAGAACCATTCTGAACAATTTCAGGCTGTGGAGGTAGACTGAGCAGTCTCAGTCACTGACTCCAGACATGAACTGATTCTTAGAGCCATATTATTCACTGTATGTAATGCTTTAATTTTTATATAGAAGATCATAAAGAATGGATCAAATTCACAATCCACATGCCTATCTTTTTGCTTTTGAATAAAGACCCATATTTCCAAACCACGTCGTGGCATCAAATATAATTTTTGCATCCTGCACCACTGGAATAGCACAGCTGAAGTTTCAGTTCATAAATTAGATCCACAAAGGGCAGTATTCTTCTATGCACCCTGAGTCCACCAGATTTAGAAAATTAAAAATACAGGAAAGCCACTTAATTCTGAATTTCAGATTTACAAAAATATTTTTTAGTATAAGTATATCCTGTGCAATAATTGGAATATATATCAAAATATATATATTGTTTATCTAAAATTCAAATTTAATTGAGCATCCCTAATGTCATCTGGCAAATCTAAGGATATTGGCAGGCTTCTATGCTTTACCACAATTGACCTAAACCATTCCATTCAGCAGGGTTCCTTTACCTACCCCAGAAGGTATATTAAAAGAGAACTCAGATGAACTGGAATTTCCCCTAAAGATATCTGGAAAATAAGGATACCTGTAAATATAAAGCAACAAGGAGGTTAAAGCTTTGAAATGAGATAGATTGGGTGACAAGGCCCACCTCATTTGTGTGTATGGGTAGGTGAGTTCTTGTAAGGACTTGGGGGTATGATGGCTTTAAGCACTAGCATGCCAGCATGCGGGGATATTTGGGGAGGTATTCACTGCATAAATAGTGGTTACATGTTTAATAATACAAGACAGACAAGGCATATAAACAAAAATTGAAAAAAAAAAAACAAGCCCACTAGTATGAAGAACCAAACCTTTAAGAGAATCAGTGGAGGAATTCATAAATCTAAAAGAGGAAATATAAATTTAGCCTGAAATATTAGATATCAAAAAAGGGACAGCATGCCAAAGCATATGCAACGTTCAACGGCTTCTCTGTCAAATATGAAACTAAAAGTTAGCCTCAGAAAGGTCGTCTTCACTGTAGGTTGTAGAAGAACAAGGAGTAACTACATAATTGAAAATACATAGAAAAGAAAAAAAAATCAACTAACCAACCAAACAAAAATACATAGAAGAGTAAACTGCTATAGTTAAGGAAGACATAAAGTTTCCATCTCAACACTTCTATTAAAAACCATTATTGGTAATATAATTAAATGCATAAAATTCCACATTTGTAATGTGAAGTGACTCAGATAAAGTATTTATTTTCAAAATATCCCAAAAGATTTAAATTTGTTTCACTAGCCTAACCAAATAAGAGCTTATTTTAGCTGCCCTAATATAACTAATTATTCATAGTTTACACCACTGCCTACAGCTTTTTTGACTCTAAAAATAGATTGTATGTGAAGTTATCATATGAATCTTTGAATTAAAAATACATATATGCGGGGCGCCTGGGTGGCTCAGAGGGTAAAGCCGCTGCCTTCGGCTCGGGTCATGATCTCAGAGTCCTGGGATCGAGTCCCGCATCGGGCTCTCTGCTCAGCGGAGAGCCTGCTTCCCTCTCTCTCTCTCTGCCTGCCTCTCCATCTACTTGTGATTTCTCTCTGTCAAATAAATAAATAAAATCTTAAAAAAAAAATACATATATGCATTCCATATATCTATATGATTAATGTTTTTTAGATTATGTTACCATGGTTCTTAAAATGCTTTTATAGGATTATTTTAAAATTTAAAAAGTATAGTAGATATTTTACTTTTGTATTTTCCCTAAATATCTAAAATTATTATGTGTGTGAGTACGTGTAGGTGTGCATGGCATGTATGTAGGATGTTAATGAGGGGGTATGTTAACCATATATAAAGAAAGAGAATATGGAAAGTAGGTCTCAGCTATTTGCTGAGTCACTGTGAAAAAATAGTAACTGAAAACTTTTAATTATTTACATAATGAATTCCAAACATCTTATTCCACAATAGTGCATATATTCCAAGATTTACAAGAAGTTTAACTGAAGTGGTACTCCCTAATAAGTTGTTGAATTTTGTTAAAGAGACATCTAAATACAATAGATTCTGTTTGGGGAGGAGGGTACTTGGAATTTATATGCCATTTACTATTCAGACTATTTTTTTGCCATCTCTCATTACAGAAAGCCTCAAAATTGATTATGAAATTCAGATTTGTATAGAGGTTGTAATAATATCCATTTATATTTAGTAAAATCCATGACTGTGAGTTATATTTGCAAATTATAGAGCAAGCTTTTGAGATAAATTTCCTATATTTACTGAGTACCTGTACTGTTTTTCAGTTTGGCCATAGTTCATAAACATACCAGATCATTTGGTCCCCTGGAGATTATATCATGGAAAAACAGACTCGATCTAAGAAAATGATCTGAGAAATAGGATAGCATAATGGTTGAAAGCTCAGCCTGTCTTACCAAGCTGCATGAATTCAAATCCTACCTGTATATCCCTAACTGTATGACAGGAGGGGCTTTACTTAATCTTCTTTGTTTTCTTTTCATTGTCTGAAATATGGGAGGAAGAATTATGGGAGGAAGAAACACTTCCAGTGTTTCAAATCTTAAGATTTCAGAAGGGTATCATGATATTGTAGTTAAGAGTATAGAATCTAGAACCAAATAATTTGGATTCAAGTCACAATACTGCAGTTTATCAGTTGTTTAGCTTTGGGAAAAAGTAATTGCCCTTCCCTGCATCAGTTTTGAACTTTGTAAAATTGTAAAATAACAGTTTTAAAATTATCTCATCCACTTATTTTGAAGATTATGTGAGTCTATCCAGGTGAAATGCTTAGAACGATACCCGCTTTAGGTTAAGTTATGTTATAAATATAAATTATTCCCTAATCTTACAAAGACTGAACGACTGAACAAAAGAAAAGAAAGCCCTAAAGGAATGCCTAGAAAAGAGAAAGTGTTCAATTGATTTTATCCATTGAGTTAGTTTCTATTAGCTGCTGTAACAAATGCCCACAAATCTGTGGCTTAAAACAACAGACATTTACTATCTTAGAGTTCTAGAGTTCAGACGTTTGAAAACAAGTCATCAGCAGAGCCACTTTCCCTCTGGAGATCATAGGAGAAAACCTATTCCTTGCTTCTTTAAACTCCTGGTGGCTGTAAGGATTCCTGAGCACAGGGACACATCTCTCTCTGCTTCTTTCCATATTGCTTCTCTTTTGGATGTGCAGCAGTGACTTAATCTCCCTCTGCCTCTTTTCTGAAGATATTTGTGATGACATTTAAAGTTCTCCCATATAATCCAGAATGATATACTTATTCCAAGGCTCTTACCTTAATCATATCTGCACAGATTATTTTCTTCCAAATGAGGTAATATATATAGGTTCTATGGATTAGGACATAGATATAAATTTTGGAGCTGTTATTAACCTAACTAACATAGTTATTGAGATTTATTTGCTACTTACTGAAGTTTTTCATTATATTGTATATTGCATTTTGTATAACACTATTTTTTAAAGTACTTTGATGACTTGGCACAAGGTGATAAAACATTTTAGAATACAGCATGTAAGGAACTAAGAAAAATGGCATTTATTGAATTTAAAGTTTTGAATTAACAATTTCTAATATCAAATTATCTGTGCATTTGATTTTATATTTATGAAATTCAGTTTGTATCTTATATTATTTCTCTCCAAACTGAATTAGAAACAAAATAATGAACTTTGAAAATAAAACTGTTTAGACACTTTGCACCATATATATATATATATATATATATATATATATATTCTCCATTTTTTAAAAACATAGATATTCCATTAATGAAAAATATACAGTAATACTAGGGTATAGGTAATTTTTTAGTACATGGCACTTTATTAATTAAAGTAATATATGTGGAATAATAATAAAAGTGAGTCATTTTCCTACCTCTGGTCTTAATATGCCAATTTTATTCAGCTATAACATTTGCTTAATATTTAATTTTTCTAGTCACTTACTTTCTACTGAATTATAAAGTAACTCATAGACTTAATGCACTTTTAAATGTAAAAGGCATAATGAATGCTGACTATCATATATAAATTAACCTGTACGTTGACTTAAACTTCAATTTTAATATTTTCTAAGGACTGGTTATTAATTTGGAGCCCATGAATCTCTGAAGTTGTATGTTTAATTTTACTCAGAAGTACATATTTTCTGGAAAAAACTACAAAATATTCATCAGTCTTTCAACATTGTCAATGATCCAAACATTTTTAAAACCACAGCTCTAAGGCATAATATGATTTTTATGGTGGCATTATCTAAATATAATCATCTCATTCATTGAACAAATTATGTTCCTTATTAGATAAAAACCTATCAAGCAACTGGGGTTTTAGGAAATCAATAACTAAGTGTCCCCTTTCACCATCTGAGTTGAATAATTGAGAGAGATCTAAGAGTCAAGCAGATGCAAATCAATATATCATTTATATTTCTGATAAAGCTATCTGGAGGATGCGACCTTATTCTGTGCCAGAGCGAGTTTGCTAATAACCCTCTGAATGTAACCATTTCCCCTCAACCCAGTGTCTCTTCTCTGGCCATAGAGTCAAGCCTCCCTTAGGCAAGGAGGTGGACCGCTGGCAAAGGCTGACCTAACACCTGAGCTCTTTCTCCCCACCTACGCAGTGAGATAACTAACTCCTCCAGCCGAACGGAAGAAACAGAAGAAACGACAAACAGAGATTCTGTCAGAGGTGCTTCTTTAAGGCAAGTCTTACACATGGCTGACTGAGGTAAGAAGTTTCAGTGCTCTCTGTCACAAATCTCCATCTTTTTTCCCCCCTTGTGTTTAGCTTTAAAACTGAAATCTATGAGGAAGAGATTATCAATTCATGGTAACAGTCTTGCTTCCTCTTACTTAATTTTCCTCTCACAGCTTCCAATTCTGAAAGCTTTCTTGGCTGCTTTTATAGAATGACCAATGGGTCAGTTTCCTTTTGTGCCTACAATATTTCAAAATGGGCCATAAGAGTTCACTGTTTCAGCTAACTTAACAACCTTTCTATATCTAAGACAAAAATTAACTTGCCATTTTACATTCTAAAGGAAAATTGCCCCCCTCATTTTATCTCATCAAACCCATCAGAAGTACTTCAGCAAAATTAAATAGCATTGTAAACTAACACCAATAATATAACTGTGATAACACAGAAATGCCATAAACTTGAATAAAGTCCTTTTCATATATTAAAAATTTTAATAGATATTGAAGCTTGAATATTAAATCTGTTTGCAAGTTCAAGTCTCTGCAAATTAAAATCCTGAGGAATTATAATAAAAATCAATTTCTACTGCACTAATGAGTTAAGATTCAAAGTAATTAAAACCCAGAATTCACATGTCCCAATTTTTTATTCTGACTTTAATAAGACAGATATTTCCCCCCAATAACTTGATAACAGTATGATTTTTTGGACTGCTACAAAGTATGCTATCTTATCCTAGAATGAAAGTTGTGTCCTCAGGTTTTTGTAAAGAGAATTTTTCTATGTATTTCATTCAAAGAGTCCAAATAAATAAAAAGCACACACAAGATATATACAACACTTACCTTGACTACCCCAAACACACACCCACAGATGCACTTGTATGTGCACATTCCAAAACTTAGAAAATACAAAATGCCTTGCACCTAGAGAAGTTACACCAAGAAAAACAATATCAACAGTACACAAAGCTGTAGGAAGTTCAGATACATTTGAGAAGAAGATCCATAAATCTTGGGTTCAGTTTTCCTAGTCATTCTATGGGAACATAGCCCAAAACCAGGGCTTTACATAACACTGAAATAAATTCTTCAATATACAGCTAATTAAGTAATTAGATTTACTATGCAGGGAGACATTTCACGGTGAATACTTTCCCAAGGAGTGGCACTTTTAATAAAATTAAAATTTGTGTTTTCCATATTGGGCACATTAATTCCTCTTAATTTAGATTTAGCCTTGAGTGAGTTGTTTCTGGTATTGAAGTTCTGAATTATTACTCACTAGTGATCTCCAATCTGCAGGCTTTTATGGCAGGCCTCTGATACTTGGCCACATTGGCTTTCTCTACTACCTTTGTTGTGAAATCTCTTAATTTCTCTCTTAAGGAAGCTTTCTCTTTTCTTGCAATTTTATTTTTTATTTATTTTTCAATCTGTCAGAAAAAGAAGTAGAAGCAGGAGGAGAAAGAGGGAGGAAGGGAAGAAGGAGGAGGCGGAGGAGGAGAAGAGGAGTAGTTATCCTCGGGGTATTTCTGAACTGAAGCTTTTGTTAGTATTTCTGAATTTCAGACTATAGATTCTTGGAGATGACTAAATCTGTGCACAGGGTTTCTCACAGTGCCCATTTCATTCCCTAAATCTCAAATTGTCCCAAACATTGAGTTACCATTATTTTGGCTTCATCTATTCCTTCCACAGTAAAATATGCTTGTAGTATCCATTTTCACTTGCTGTTACTTACTCCTTTCTGCAGCCTTAACCTAATTTGTGATAGTTCAACATACAACTTAAGTAGATCCTTTTTATTCTGTACACTGTGTAAGCCTACCAACACTTGCTAATTTGAATTAATGTATCTCTTCCCCTTCAATCATTTGCTTTTGGTCCACACATAGGTTTATTCAATAATTCTCCAATGTCTTATCCTTCTTTTCCTGTTAAAATTCTTTGTGCCTCTATCAGTTGTTAAGATCTAATGACAAGTAAAATATCTAGTTCATTTCTAATATCCTCTGTTAGACAAGTTAAAATATGGCTTTCTAAAATTTATATTTGTCTGTCCTGGCCTTCAAGATTCCACTTTCCTTTTCATGTCACTCTGGTCTTTTATCTAATATGCTACTTTTCTCCTAAAGAAACCTCCAACTTGAGGTGCCATTAAGCTTCTGCCATGATCTGTCATGACCCCAGGATCCTGGAATGGAGCCCCACATTGGGCTTCCTGCTCAGTGGGAAGCCTGCTCCTCCCTTCCCCTGTCCCCCCTGCTTGTGTTCACTCTTTCACTGTGTCTCTCTCTGTCAAATAAATAAAATCTTTTAAAATAAAAAATAAAAAATAAAGAAATCTCAGTCTTTTGGCTTAGTTAAGTATGCCACAACTTCTATCGTGATACATTATCGCATGATGTTCCAAGTGACTGCATCGCTATTCCTTCCTGTTCTTCTGCTGTTGTTGCATTGTTTTTGCTGCTATTTGTTTGCTGAATGAATTTTCAGGGGTAACTTTTGGTCATTTGCCTGAGCTTTTCTTTTCAGAGCAGTTTTAAGTTTACAATAAAATTAAGAGGAAGGTACAAAGATTTCCTATAAAATACCTTGCCCCACAACATACATATCCTTTCCCATTATCAACATCATTCATCAGAATACTAGTAGAGATATTACCAAGGATGAACTTATATTGACATCATAATCACCTAATATCCATAATTTA
Source organism: Mustela nivalis (assembly GCF_964662115.1). Lineage (NCBI taxonomy): Eukaryota > Metazoa > Chordata > Mammalia > Carnivora > Mustelidae > Mustela > Mustela nivalis. The sequence continues at coordinate 63,924,381 of NC_139034.1, read as the reverse complement.
TTCTAGGATTTACGTTTGGTAATGTACATTCTATGAATTTAGACAAATGTATAATGATATATATTTAATCAGTCTAATATACAGAATACTTTCAATGCCTTAAAAATTTTCTGTGTTCTTCTTATTCATCTGTCATTACCTTCTCAACTTTGGTAACCACTAATCTTTTTATTTATTGTCTCCATAGTTTTGTCTTTCGGTTACTAATTCTTTGAAGTCTGTATTTATTGCCATGTATGACCACTGATAACCCTGCTCAGTTAGCTTCCAGGGCTGCTAATGATTTGTTAGATTTTTTTTTTTTTAACATCTTGAGCCATAAGTTCAGATTTGCCTATTGCCAGAAGGACTGTGTCTATGTTTGGACATGACTTTAAGGATCATGTAGTTTATAATTTTGCTTTATCCTTCCAATACCTGCTCACACAAGACCTCAAGGTCATCAAGAAGTGAGAGTTTGGGCTTTCTTCCATCTTTGGGGTTTTGAACACATCTTTGAATTTTTAAAGCCTTTAGGTCTCCTGTAATATTTCAGAGCTCTACAAAGTCCCTGATGAACATCTCATTTCCTAGATCTTTCTTTAAAATTTTTGGCCAGCACTTCTTTGCTCTACCAAGTTTCACAGCTTTAGGCAGCTGATATCCACTGGCCACAATTTTGAAAGAGGAAATAAATGAAAGCCACAACCTGAGTTTCTAAGTATTACATTTCTGTAATAGATATAGTACCATCCCAGTGACACTCAAGAAAGCTATTTTTGTTATAGATGAATGAAAGTAGAAATAGACTGAAGCTTGAAGACTGGCTAGAATTTGTAAGTTTATAGGTTGGGAGGTGATGTTTCTCGCCTAAGAGGGGAATTTGGTAATTTCCCTTAAATTTAGTTGGGAGGTAAAGTTTGTGGAGGTCTATTTGTGGCATCTATATGTCTATGTTTTATCATTATCAACAATTCTTCAGAACCAAGAATAGGTAAGAGGATGCTCCATTAAACATTCCACATCCTGGTTTTGTTTTGTTTTGTTTTGTTTTAATATTATTTTGCTATTTTATGATGTCAGAATAATTATATTTACCAAAAATGTCAACTGGTCAGCAGATATAGCAATGTATTTAGATTCACATTAATATATCATAATTATGATAACAATTACAATAAAGTATTTGGCATTTGTGGAGTACCTATTACACATGAGGAAATAGTTTAAGTATGTTAACATCTTATAGAACTTTCAGGATAAGGAAAATAGTTATTCCCTCCATTCTATTTAGGAATAAATTGCATCAGAGAGCATAAGAATTATCTTCTAGGCTCAAATAGCTAATATACGGTAGAGTCAGAGGCACTTTGATTCCAGAGTGATCTTAGCCATACTAAAGCAGCGGGGTAGAAGGAAACAGTAGACTTATTCAAGTTTTTGAGCTGTTGTTTGGTTTTATTATTTTATCTTATTTTATTTTATTTTTAATACTTTATTTATTTTAAGACATTATTTTATTTATTTGACAGAGAGAGAAATCACAAGTAGGTGGAGAGGCAGGCAGAGAGAGAGGGAGAAGCAGGCTCCCCGCTGAGCAGAGAGCCTGATGCGAGGCTTGATCCCAGGACCCTGAGATCATGACCTGAGCGGAAGGCAGAGGCTTAACCACTGAGCCATCCAGGTACCCCTGTTGTTTGGTTTTAAATTCTAGGGCATCTCTTGTTCTGATTCAGTGTAAAGCAGAATACAGCTCTGGACTCATATAGGAATAAATCTTGATTCTATCCACTCTTATACAGTTGGAGCAAGTTATGTAAGCTTCCAGAACCTGCACTAACTTGAAAACAACATACAAATATAAACACTGGTCACCTAGATCCCATGAGATAATGAATGTATACAACTTAACTGAGTGCTTAGCAAATGATAAACACTTAGGAAAAAGGCATCTGTGGATTTCTGTGTGTGTCTGTGTGCATGTGTGTGTATGAGAGAGAGAGAGAGCATGCACGCCAATATTTTAGCTCCGTGTGGTGTGTTTACTTATTTTTTTAATGCTATGGAGATTTGTAATGGTATGAGCCTAGAGTATATTTCTGTTTACATTAAATAAATGCATTGGATGCTGCCTGCCAAAAGTGTTTCTTATTTATCTATTCACTGATGCTGCATAATTCCTCATGCATCTCACAGGTAGCCACTGTTGACAGAATATAATCAGAATATAATCAGAATACATATATATAATCAGAATATAATATTATGATATAATTATATATAATATATATTCTTCAATATTATAGAATTATATATTATTTATATATAAATATATATAACTTCAATATGATATAATTATATAGTATATATAATATAATATTCTGATATAATACATATATCAGAATCAGAATATAATCAGAATACATATATATTCAGACAGAATATAATCAGAATACATAATAGCACAGATTAATGCCATAATTTCTTTCATTTGGGCCTTAGTCTGCTGTGCTCCTTTTCTGTATCCCTAACTTCTATCTATTCTTCAAGGCCCAGAATAAGAGTCACTTACTTAATGCCATGTTTGGTTTTCCTCTATCAAAATTATTTTTTAACCCATTAAGTAACATGTAAATATGAATTATTTAAATTATATATTCTTATAATCAATGAAATGGTTACTATATCTGGTTTCAAATGGATTAAATGATTCTTATAACAAGATATGGGTCCTACTAATTTTCTACCAGTGCTGAGACCAAGTCCTCACTATCATGATGATTTGCATTAAGTAAATGCTGAACAGATTTTTCTGTTAAAATACAGATTGAGGCCTGATTGCAAAGAATTTATGGAAGATTTTGAAGCATATAATTTTTACACTCAATATCCCTTTGTGAAAATTACTTCTTTTGTTTTTGGATATCCTGCATGTAGGAAAATGAAAGAATACTAGAAGGGAAAATCATATTGCACAAAGACTGCCTTAAGCATTTCTAATACCTAACTTATTGCCCTACATGGAGTTATGCATGTGCATATTAGTGAGGAGATATGCTTATAAATCTTTGTACTGACAGTAAAATAGAGAGCTCTAAATACATTTTGGTGCATACCTAGCATTTTCTTTCTGAACTCAATAAGAATGTAAATGAAATTGCACAGCCTGTGTGTAAATATGCTGTATACATAGACTTGGAATACATGTATTGAAGCCATCAAAGAAAGAAGGAAAGAGGAAAAAAAAGAAAGAAACCTAGTAAATAAATTCATTTTTGACTCAGACCTGTGAAAATGTCTGACAGTGCAAAATGTCATCTTTAATGTGGTATACACTGGCTCTGTGGTATCCAAAGATGAATGTCAACTCATGGGAGAATGAAAGAGGCACTGAAAGGGAGGATAATATCTTCACTCAAACATACTTATATTCCAGTTATGGCTGAAAATGGAACTCTGCTGAAAGATTGAAAAAATAACAGTGTGACTATAAGACTTTGTCTTCTTATTGCTCTGAAATGGCAATTTCCTACTGTTACTATTAAATACAATTTTCACATATATTTATGAAAAGGAACACGAGAACAGAAATGGAATCAAAGTGGAAGAAAAGTAAAGAAAGAGATTTTTTTCAACTCCAATCTCATTTAATCCTCGGTGACTTTTCAATCTCAGAGTGGATTACTTTTTATGCTTTACCAGATAATCCAGGAAGAGCTTCTGTAAATCTTAGCTGTGTCTAACTCCTTAAAATCCATGTGGAATCCAAGTCTATTTTAAGTAAATATTTCATTCAAATATTTGAACTGTATTTTTAAAAGTGATGTGTGGGATAATATTGTAAAATTTGAATATCTGATTAATATTATGAGGAAAACAATGATGACCTTAAATGCTTAAAGACTCATAAAAATTACAGAAGAGCCTCAATGCCATCATCCTCTCACCTGAACCAGAACTTTACACAAATCCTGTCACTCATTTGGAATAAATTATGCCTTTGCAAATCTAATAGAGGAAATAGGGAACAGATTAAAGACTCAAGGGGACATATATTCTCACTAATCTCATAAATGTACTTTCTAAAATCTGATCTTAACCACATTTTACATCTTTTTTTCCTAACTTTCCTTCACTTTTGGCACATTATTTATCCCCAAATCTTGGAAAAATCTAGAAAAACTTCCCTTTCCATTTACAGAATCAGCAAATGTTTTATACTGAAATAATTGGAGAATGACTGTGTTCCTGTAACTGGGTACAGTATGCATAAAGTTCTGAATTATGTTTCATATTTAATTCTACTACATTGTGAGATCTTGAAACAAAATATCTAAATAGTTGATAAATTTGTCAGCTGTCATCATATACCGTAAAAGCATTTTATTTTTTTATTTTTTATTTTTATTTTTTTTAAAGATTTTATTTATTTATTTGACAGACAGAGATCACAAGTAGGCAGAGAGGCGGGCAGAGAGGAGGAAGCAGGTTCCCTACCAAGCAGAGGACCTGATGTGGGGCTTTATCCCAGGACCCTGGGATCATGACCTGAGCCGAAGGCAGAGGCTTTAACCCACTGAGCCATCCAGGTGCCCCAATTTTTAATTTATTTTTTAAATTTATTTATTTGATGGAGAGAAATCACAAGTAGGCAGAGAGGCAGGCAGAGAGAGAAGAGGAAACAGGCTCCCTGCCAAGCAAAGAGCCTGATGCGGGACTTGATCCCAGGACCCTGAGATCATGACCTGGGCCGAAGTCAGAGGCGTGACCCACTGAACCACCCAGGCGCCCATCGTAAAGCATTTTAAAGAAAATGATTTGATATTTTGAATGGCTTGGAGTGAGAGGTCAAATGAGATAGATTTTTTTTTTTATCTCTTTTCCTATTATGTTTTTATCTGGAGTTCTTAACATTCATTGGTCATTTTCTCATGCCATTTCATTAGAGACTCAATGTTCTTTTAAATTTTTTTTTCATATAGCATATTCCAGATATTTTATACTAGTCTGCCAGTGCTAGATTTGGAGGGTTGGTGGTAAAAACTTTAAACTATGTTAGTGGAAATGAAGTTTTCTATTTCAGAAAACAAAAATTATTCTCCTCCAAAGTGAGAGGAGGGAAGCTTTGTAAGCTGTAATATATCTGGGTATGTGATCATTATATAATTACAGTCTTAAGTATTCAGAATTGCAGCCAATAAATAGAGATAGGCTGCTAGATACAGAAATAGAGATAGAGATAGACAGATGATAGATAAGAGAGACACAGAGATATTTTATTTTTGAAAAACACAACTATTTGGTCTTGGCTTATTCCATTAAAAATCAAACAAACATTGCTCTTTTAATAGATTACATGTGGCCTGAGAATGGGATATGGGGAAACAGGATTCAGTATCATTTCCCAAGTGGAAATCAAATCTTCATCTATAAAGTTACTGTTGAATAAAACTGAGGACAAAGAGTTAGTCAAGTACATAAAGAAGATGTGTATGTGTATTTTTAAACATATATAGGTTTACATTTATAGAAATTTAAGAACTACTGATATAATGGAATGAAGAAAGAAATTAGTAAAATTTGTGACTATGCCATCTCCCTATACTTCAACTTGCTTAACATTTGATAAATATTAATATTTCTCATCCATGGAAACGGAAAATATACATTTAAAATTTTTTTATTTTATTCTCATTTTTTTCTAAATTAAAAAATATACATATGACTTAGATGTCACCTCTGACATGGAAAGCAGTGGGAAATGGTCACTCACATTCTTAAATAACAAGAAAAAGGATGTTGAACACACTGAATATTAGTGATTCTCCTTGGACCCATTAGAGAAGTAAAGTCTCAGAGTCAACCACTACCACAAAATCCACAGACACAGATGAATCCAGATAGTCACAGCTAAGATATGCTTATTTGAAACAATATCCTGGGCTAGAAACTCCAGTGGGTAAGGAAGGTGAGACACCAAGCCAAGAAGATTATCCTTAAGCCTTAAGAGTTACTGGAATTTGCCTTGTTAGATTCTAGCCTTGCTTGAAACTCTTCATCTCCTTCATCTCCCAGTTTCTCCCATTTGGAAAGAGGATATCTATTCAACGCCTGCCCATCATTGTATTTTGAAAGCACATAACTTGTCTGGTTTCACAGGTTCACAGCTGGAGAGGAGTTTTGCCTCATGATGAATTGTACCCTAAGTCTTACCCATCTGTGATTTTTAGGTAGATTTTGATCTTTAGACCTGATAGTTGATGCTGGAATGAGTTAAGACTTTTGGAGTTCTTGAGATGGAATTAATGCATTTTTCATGTGAGAACATGAATTTCAGGGCACCAGGGGCAGAATATTATGGATTGAATGTCTTTTCCCAGAATTCATAGGTTGAAGCATTAACCTTCAGTACGGCTATTTCATACAGAAGAATATTATTCTGTAATAAGAAGAAATGAACTATCAAACTACACACACATAAACACAAAAATATGTCTTAAATATATATTGTTAACTGAAAGCAGTCTAAAAAGACTGCACATAGTATGTCCAATTATAAAACATTCTAGAAAGGCAACACTACAGAGATGTTACTGTGAGGACCTATTTAGAAATTGTCCCTGCTGCCCTTCCCCCAGGGGATTTAGAGGTAACAAAGCCCAGATACAAAGGTGGGTCAGGCCAGGTGGAGACATCCGATCAGTGGGGGGCATACATACTGTCTTCCTAGTTACCAAGGAGTATGGGCCCCACCCTTTGGGAGCCCTTTTGGCGCCAATCCCAGTTAAGGTGTAATAGGCTGGTTCAAGTGTCTACTAGGGTAAATTGTAACTCGATTGGTCACCTAGTATCACTGTGGAGTTTCCTGTGTGTGTTACAATCTCATTGGCCACCTGTGCATGGCCAGGCGCAACCGCATGGCCTTTGCCTTTAAAAGCTAGCCTATGAAACAGAGAAGGGTCGCCCTCTCTTGTAACAGGTGCGACCCCGAACGTTCAGTTAGATTCTTGATGCTTGGCGTGAAATAAAGCTTTGCTTGACCTTTGCTTTGTATCAGTCTCGCTCCTTTAATCACAGACCCATTATTGGGGCATAACAGTTACAAAGATCAATATTTTTCAAGGAAGAAAGGGGAAGTAAGTTGGTGAGACATGGAATATTTTGGAGTATTGAAACTATTCTGGATGAAACCAGAAGTCTGGAAACATAAGAGTATGTACTTATCAAAATCTACAGAACTTTAAGGCACAAAGAGTAGATATTAATGTACACAAATAAAATTATCCAGATGAAACTGGGATCCCAGAATGTTATGCCACATGTAGTAACAAAAGCTAACTGCATTAAAAATATCTTACTCTAGCTCCCTGATTTGGCTAGGAGAAAATTAATGACCTAAGTAACTTTGGAAAAGTATGGAGTTTATAAGACTAAAAGAAAAAAAAAAAACACACACACCTATTATAGTTTATAAAGTTTCTTATATGTTAACAGTGCTATTACTGCTATACATCAATACTGAAATTGAATAGTTAAGTTTATGTATAACAATTTCCAAATTTGGGGCTGTTGAAATAGTTTACAAATAAGCAAGTTGAGGAAAGTGGAAACAGTTTGTTACAGTTCTAAGAACTCTTGGTTACCATAATAAAAGAATAAATTGTTGCACATAGGAATATTTATAGATATGTGTACATCCAAAGGCTATTATGTACATATTCCTTTGCTTCCTCTTTGAGATGTGAAGCCCTAGCAAGATGCATCTGGAAAATCCCTAAGTACCAGAAAGTAAGGAAGTCTTCCAAAGAACAGTAATGCCATAGAGCTTCTCATGTATAAAAAGCCATTGGTCTACAGTAGAGAGCAGATAGGTTTTAGAGTTAGCCTGCCTGGACTTTACTCTCAGTCTCTTTCTCTACCTAAATTGCTATGCTAGATAGTTTACTCAAATGCTCTGAGCTTCATTTTATTTGCATAATTGAAATAATAATAATGATTTTACCTCAAGGATTAATTTGAGAATTAATGTTGATGATTTTTATTCTTAGTGCAATACCTTTCTCAAACTAATGTCTTAATTAACACTCTGAATACTATCTATGCTATTTGTTTTATAATTATGGTTCATACTACATAGTGTTCTCTAATCTGTTTTTCAAATTAATACTATGAAATAAATACTAAGATATTTATAGCATATTAAATATTAAGGGAAGCCCACAAAATCATTTATGTCTTCCTTTCAATAATTCTTATTCTTTTAACTACTTTCAATATGTAAGAGGAAACCATTTTTTCCTCTGATTTTTTCAGCCATCAAATCTACTATAAGGTAAAAGGGCAGAGAATGAAATCTCATTTCATGTCTGTCCTAATAGGTACATTTAGTAAAAGTAGAATATTAAGTTTATTATTTCAAAGGATCTTGGTCCAAAGCCTATTTAATTTCTGTTTGTAGAATTAAGTTACCATTGTTGTGCTGAGACTAACAGAATAGCCTGGAGAAAACTGCCAGGAGGTTAATTACCAAGTTCTCTTGAAAGTCAATAGATTCTTTTCAACAGTCTTTTCTACTAAGAAGTCCCTAGAGTCTTTACTGCTTGAAGAACATTACTATTAGCAAATTTTACTTTGTCTGAAGAGCTCCATATTCCAAGTGAAATTTACTACTTACAAGAGAAAGTCAAACACATTTGTAAATTGCAATGAAGCACTTCTAAAATAACACTTTCAGGGGCACCTGGGTGGCTCAGTTAAGTGTCTGCCTTCAGCTCAGGTCATAATCCCAGGGTCCTGGGAGGGAGCCCCATATTGGGCTCCCTGCTCAGCGGGAAGCCTGCTTCTCCCTCTCCCACTCCCCCTGCTTGGGTTCCCTCTCTAGCTGTGTCTCTCTCTGTCAAATAAATAAATAAAATCTTAAAAATAAAATAAAATAATACTTTCAGTTCAGATACACTTATATATCTAAATATGTTGGGAATTTAGCACTAAAGCTATCATTGCTTGTTTCAAAGGAAAACGCAACATTGCATGCTTTAAATCTAATCTCTATGGGTTCATCTTTTTTTTTTAATATATTTATTTATTTGACAGCAGGAGGGATTACAATTAGGAAGAGAGGCAGACAGAGAGAGGGGGAAAGCAGACTCCCTGCTGGGCAGGGAGCCTGATATGGACCTCGATCCCAGCACCCTGAGATCATGACCTGAGCTGAAGGCAGAGGCTTAACCCACTGAGCCACCCAGGTGCCCACTATGGGTTCATCTTGATGTAATAACCACAGTTATGTAATATAGCATTTAGATTAATTTAAACAGTCAACAAGAAAGTTCACTTGGTTTTGTGATAAGTCCTAGCAGTTCTTCAGGACATTTGTTCAGGTCTATTGCTCTTATTTAAATGACAATATATTTAATGAGCAATAATATTATAAGTAACTTTAAATGATTTGTCCTATGATGGATTAGCATTTTGAATATTTTGAGGCCATATAAAAAAGATTACTTACTACATACAGAATTTAAATTAGATCTAAAGTTCTTTTAAATGTGTTGTTCTCTCACTACTATTCTTCTCAAGAACATTTTTAGTTATTAATCCTAGCACTCTTACTGAGAACATTATGGATTTGGCTTCTTGAGGCTTCTCAACAGACCTGCAGGCAGCCACTTTGAAGGAATTATGCTTAGGAGTCAGGATGAACTTTATTTTTCATTCTGTATTTCATCCAATACTCTCTGTGTCACATATACCTATGAGGATATAATCTTGTTTCTGTTTGAAAACTTCCAGGAATGAAGAACTTGTTACATGATGAGACAACACCACTCCTTTTAGGAAACTTATACATATTAAAGTGTCATTTGCTAGTTTAAACCAAAAGGGACTGAACCATTATTTCCAGCCATTGACCCAAATTCCGTTTCTACAGATCATTATAACAAAAGCTGAATTTCTTCCCAACTAGAGGAATCTTGAAATAATTTTTGTGCAAAAAAAGCCTGGAAATTTTGCAGCAGTGTCGACATAGGAAGTAAACTGAAATGGCTCAATAAGCTTGGTGATCTTGGCAGATTGTGGTTTCATCTTGACAGATAATAGTGCACTACATTGTCAAGTCACTCACCCCACAAATTTATACAACATACAACATTGAAATAGGAATAATATAACTGCAAAAATGATGCCCATCAAAAAGATTTGAAAGAACATGAGAATCACTGGTCCACAGTAATTCTGAATTTTAGGCAAGCAATGAATTGTTGCCAGGTTTTCCTCCCCTTGGGAGCGAAAATATTCATTGATGAGGACGTAGTTTCGCTCCATGAGAGCAGTTCCCAAGTTCATCATATATTGTATTTGTCCAAATTTTCTTTGATCCAGGTTCTTTCCACTAAGAAAAAAATTCCCTTTTCTTAAGAAATTGTCCATATTTGATTTCCCAGCCTGGTTCTCAACAGCAGAAAGTTCGAAGCCCAATGTTTTTTGTTTGTTTGTGTGTTTTTCTTTTTAATTTTTATTTGTCTTCTCATTTTTTTTGCCCTTTGCGGATAGTGCTTTTGCCAGAATAGCCTCCTTTAAAATCTATGGGTTTCTTGAACATCTGATATGGTGGTTTTTCTCCATGTGCTAAAAGCCATATCCATAATGTAACTTCTTATTTAGATCTGTATGTCAGGCTGGTGACAACAATTTTAAAATTCTTAGAAGCCCTTTGTGTTAAGCTGTGAATGTCTAGTAGGCACTTCTTTTAAAGCTTTCACAGGTCTTAATGAGAATTCATTACATCTTTAGCTCATTCTTTATGAGCTAAAACCTTGATTTGATTTTTAATGCCAGAACTCATTTTAGTTTGTGAATCTTTATCAACAGAGAAGACTGAAGATGATTACTCAGCAATACCTGGGTCTTCCCTGTTTCCTCTAAATCCTGTTTGCAAACCAAACAATTTCTTCCTTAGGTCATCATGTCCCTCCTCCCTTATCACAGATTACTAGAGCCATCCAACTGGCATTTACAGCTTTTCATTTGATGACAGTAGTCAGTGCTCAACTTCATTAAATGTATTTTTTATCTCCCGCATTACTGCAGATAATAATTTCGCTAATTGTTTTTTTCACTACTCTAATGGTTGAGTTTCTCCAAATATGTTTTTCATTGTTTTCTATCACTATTAAAATTTTCAGCATCATCTTCCTGACCTTTGCTGTTACCTTGCTGCATTTCCAGCCTGGGTGTGGTTGGGTCAATGCCAGGGGGTTTCAATTTTTATTCATATGCAGTTCTGTGCAAGTTTGATCTTGCTTCATGGCAAATCATCTTAAAACGTACTGGCTTAAAATAATAATTATGTATTCTTACAGCGCTATGGCTTCACAGGGCAGATTTTGCTGATATAGTCAGGTTCAGCTGAGTCTAGTCTTAAGTGTTTTCATTCAACTTTCTAGGGGTTAACCAGGTTTATTGGATAAAAGAAAAACTTGATTCATATATCTCGTGATTAACTCTGTGTCAACTGGAACAATGGCTAAATATGTCTCATTATCTACCCAGGAGGCTATTCCAGGCTTTCTCACCAGCTTAAAAAGCACTGCTAGTAGCGAAATAAGCAACTATGTTAGAACTTGCTTCTTTTATAAGGCTTATCTGCTTTCTAGCCTCTGATGTCAGCCTCTCCAACTGTTAAACAACTACCAAGTGAATGGCATATATTTTGCTGTGTTTGTTTGACAACAACCAAATTTTATTTATCATATTATTAAGTTAGGGTAAATGTAGTGACAATCAAATACAAAATTGTTTATAGCAGCAATGTCCACAATAGCCAAACTATGGAAAGAACCTAGATGTCCATCAACAGATGAATGGATAAAGAATATAGAATGGAATGGAATACTATGGAATACTATGCAGCCATCAAAAGAAATGAAATCTTAACATTGGTGATGACGTGGATGGAATTAGAGGGTATCATGCTTAGCGAAATAAGTCAATCAGAGAAAGACAACTATCATATGATCTCCCTGATATGAGGAAGTGGATATGCAGCATGGGGGGTTAAGGGGGTAGGAGAAGAATAAATGAATCAAGGGCTTTTATAGAATGAAGTTTATTTTTCCCTCAAATCACATTCTAGGTGGGACAAGTGGTAAAGGAAGTGAGGATCTTTGCTCCAAGCTATGTTTCAAGGACAAAACACATTCTATCAACCCTAGTACTCAAATGTTTGGGATTTTGAAGCTGTGTCATCTGCATCATCTGGATGACCACGAGAAAGACAGTGTCCACGCATTAGACACATACACTGTTAGCCACTTCAAGCTGGAGGGGATGTGTATCATTTTTACTCATATTCCCCTGGTGAAAATCAGGCCTGTGACTCCCCATTGAGGCAAGTGGACTGGAATATATAATCTAGTAGTGTTCCAAGGAAGATGAGGTGTTATTATTGATGAATGTTCACCTAGTTTTTGCCATAGCAGTCTTAATAACCCAACACTGTTTTTAATTAAATGCATGTTTATTTTGTATTTTCAAAATTTTAATATATCTAATATATTCCCATATCTATTAAAAATGTCTCATTATAGATAGTTTATGTTTTTAAACATTTCATATGTGCTTAAAAATATTGCTCCTTCTCCATAAAGAAGATTATATATATATATATATATATATATATATATATATATATGGTATGTGTATATATATCTATATAGATATATAGATATATATACAATGGAAAACTATGCAGCCATCAAAAAAACATGAAATCTTGCCATTTGCAATGACATGGATAGAACTACAGGATACTACGCTAAGCAAAATAAGCCAATCAGAGAAAGACAATTATCATATGGTCTCTCTGATATGAGGAGTTTGAGAGGCAGGGTGGGGGTTTGTGGGGGGAAGGGAGGGAAAAATGAGACAAGATGGGACTGGGGAGAGAGACAAACCATAAGAGACTCTTAATCTCAGGAAACAAACTGAGGGCTGCTAGAGCAGGGAAGGAATAGAGTGGTTGGGTAATAGACATTGGGGAGGGTATGTGCTACGGTGAACACTGTAAATTGTATAAGACTGATGATTCACAGACCTGTACCCTGAAATAAATAATACATTATATGTTAAAATTATATTTATATATATATATATTTCAAAATATATATTGATCCTCCTCTTTATACAGATAGCTATTTTGAAAGGAAGATACAAGGTAAAACATACAAATTCTAAGTTAGTCATAGTAAAATACCTGAATACTCTGCTTTATTCAAACAATTTCATTTTTTCTCTTTATCTAAAAGCCCCAAAAGTTATCAATATATTGATAGGAGGAGAGTAAGAGAGTACTATAGGAGATCATTTCCCTAGAGCATTGTGTGTAATTATAGCGTTCAGAGGAAGTGAGTCTTATGGAAAACAAGTGGTCTGAGTATCCAGGGATTACTCTAAAAGCTACTAACAGATGGAGAAGGAGAGAGCCACGGCAGAACTATTTAGGTATTTAAGACATTTAGTTCATCTCCTCTGAGGGGTGATTTGAATTTGATTTGTAGACTTTATTATTCTCCAGCCTGTATGACTAAATGACATTGCTCTAACTTAATGGCTAGATTTGTCTGATTCCTGATATTACTAAAACTTGATTCTGTTATTTTAGGTTCCTAATAATAGGAACTTCATGCCCAGTGAGGAGGCTGACTGACTCAGGGCTCAATCTCACAATGCTGAGATCATGACGGGAGCTGAAATCAAGAGTTAGAAGCTTAACCAATTGAGCCACCCAGGTGTTTCTGATGATACTTTTTAAGGGTCTATGTATTTCCTGATTTTAGCCATGATTTATTTTCGGACTCCAAATTATGGTTGCTTCCTTAATCAGATAATCAGGCTTGGTATTCTTTTTTTTTGGGGGGGGGGCTTGGTATTCTTATTGAAGCTGCATTTTTACCCTTGACTTTTCTTGCAAAACTGTTTCAATAAGAAAGAGTTTTAGCTTTATTGTTACATAAATATATAGATAATACAAAATAATAGACAAATTTGTCATCAGAAACTGGTAAGAACTGAGGTAACTAAAAATTTTCCTTAACTATGGGTGAAGATGTTGCTTTACTATCCTGAATTAACAACAATACTTCAAATGGATATCCTTATATGAAAAGTTTAGTATGGTGATCAAATCCCTCATGTTCTACAGAACTTTGATACTAATGATTATGCTATTTAAAAGGCACAGTTATCACATATTTGAAGATAGGGTTTGTTAGTTTAATTTTAAAGCTGCATGTACTCCCAGAGAACTGTTTTTACAAATGTTAAAGGGATATTGAGATGAAGGGTTCTGGGTTTCCAAACATATAAGATTTCTGACAATTAAGACATACTCTCTTTTTAAAAAATTAAATTACTACAAATTCAGTAATATTATTTGGTCTATCATTTTGGATCACTGATACTTTGCAAGCAAATGTCTAGAATCCAATTTGATTGAATTTAATTTAAAATGCATTTATTTGAGAAAGTATATGTTTTCTTGTTGTATTAAACTTGTTGCTAGATTTTGGGGAATACTTAACATAAAAGCACAATGTAATTATTATGGAACTTTAAAAAAAACTTTGTGTATTAAAAAAGTATACCTAAAAAGCAAAAATTAAATGTTCTAGCTTTTAATAGGTAGCTAAATGTGGTAATGTACAATTGTGCATAGAAATAGGAATAGGGGCTGGTCCTAGTGGTTTGAAACTGTCTCACTTGTATCAATAAACAGACATATGTTCCACTAAATTATACCCCGCCCATTGTTTATTTCTTACTCACTAATAACATCACAGGAAAAGAACAGAGCTATTAAAAGATGAACAGTGAATGTGATATAAAGAACTGTAACACTTTAGTATAATGCAAATGCCTTGTTAATCCATATACTCTCCTACATCCAAATCACATATATTTGTATACATCGCACTTTGGAAAATTTTTATTTTTGAAAGTGAATTCATGCTGAATATGCCCAGCTTGGGGGAAAAAAATTACAAGATATATAGGGATTTGATTTTAACATGTCACTTTAAGTATAGTACTGAAAAAGGTAATGAAAAACAAAATTCAAAGGAGTTTAACTTCCTCACCTGATTTTTAACGTTTATGAGTGATATGGAATAAAATCTGCTGATATTTTTAAAAATATAGGAGATTCCTTGAGAGTTAAAACAAATTTATAAATAACCTGATTTTATTAATTAAACCATTATAAAAATTTGGTGTAAGAATCATACACATATACACATACACACAATGACAAAGTGACCACTTTTATTCTGCCTTATAAGAGTAGAATATTTGTGGTTACTCTGTTTTTGACCTGTGTAAGGTTTGTCTAGATTTCTTTGGTCAGCTTGCTTATGGTAAATATTTTTTATCTAGCACCACTGAGAGGAGATAATGTCTTACTAATCAAGTATTTCCAACTGTATGACCCTTTTTCTTCTAAAATATTGATTCAGACATCTTAATTGCAAATGTGGATACAATTCATTGGAGTCATTAGATAATTAATTTCATGAGATAACAGATATTGTAATTTACATGGTGGTGTAGTAACAATCTGCTTCATTCTTTTTGTAATTACCATCTGTTTGCACTGATGTGGTAGAATCTGCCACTGCTATATAAATTACAACTAGAAGATGCTTACAGTAAGCAATACTGGTAATTAATGACGTCATACACATATGCAGGGTGGCTCTTAAAACTTGGACATTTCAATATTGAATATTATAAATATTCCACTTGGAAATTATGCTTAAGATTAAACTTTCAAAGCATTTTTTTCCTCTTTAAATTCTAATTTTGTTCTTTTATGATTCCCTAAAATAAAAAAACTAACACACTTTCAGTCCCAACATAACATATCTTAAAAATTGTGTCATTCATTCAGTGTATATTTGTGGATTAAGTAGTGTATGGCCCTAGCTTATGCACTGGAAATTATAAAAATGACAATATTAAGCATTTACTTTAAGAAGTTGGTGCCACTGTAGAATGCAAATTATAAGGACATAAAGTGAGTCTTAATACAACTCTGAGGTACAAAATACAGGAAACTTCACTCTCCATAGGGTTGTGGTCAGGTACATCTTCTTTAAGATGTTGATAAGTAAATTAAACTTTGATTCCCATCATGGTTAATTTTATGTGTCAAGGTGGATAGCCCATGGTATCTAGTTGTTTGGTCAAATACTAGACTAGAGAGGTGAAGGTATCTTGTAGATGGGATTAATATCCTTACAATCATTAATATTCAATGATTATCATATGATTATATGACAGGATATATGTGATAGGATATAAATGATATATGATATATGATATAATATGATACCATATGATATGACATATGATATATATGATAGGATATATATCCTATCATATATATATCCTATCATATGATCATATCATATGATAATATCATGTATATATTATAAACCATATATATGACTATATGTATCATATATATGATATATAAATCATATAGATTTATGTACATAAATTTATATATATATGATTTGTGATTTGTGTAAATAAATCATACATATATATATGATTTATTTTGAGGAGTTGACTCACATGATTGTCTGAAATTTATAGGCCAAGGCAGAAGACTGGAAATTCAGACAGGATTCCTATGTTAATCTTCAGATAGAATTCCTATCTTCTACAGGAAACCTCAGTTTACACTCTTAAGACCTTCAACTGATTGGATGAGTCCTTCCCATATCATGGAGGATCATCTGCTGTTCTTAAAATAGATGTATGTGTGTAAGTGTTTAGATATAGAGAGAAAGAATAGAGAAACAGTCAATAGGTTCTGGAATAAATATATATAAACATATATATAAATATATATGTGTATATATACATGTATGTGTGTATATATTTATGATTTATAAACAAGTATTTTATTGATATATATATAATATATATGATATATATGATATATATAAAAATATACATTTGTATATATATTTATAAATCAGTGGTGATAACCCTGCACAGTGAGACAAGATTCTAAATTGCCAGTATAACTAACCATAGAAGGAGTTCATAAGGAGTGATTATGTAGAGTGATCTATTTTGGCAATTAGAGGTAGGGAATTTGGTTTAGCAACTGAGGACAGAACAGGTGAGAATTGTGAAATTATTCAATGTAACATAATTAACATACATTATTCAATGTAACATAATTAACAATGTAACATATCATGGAGGACCATCTATTGTTCTTAAAATAGATATATGTGTGTAAGTGTTCAGATAAAGAGAGAAAGAATAGAGAAACAGAATTAATAGGTTCCATGATAAATAAATAAATATATATTTATATGTGTGTGTGTATACATGTATATGTGTATGTATATATTTATGACTTATAAATATATGATATATATTATATATATCAATAAAATACTTATTTATAAATCAGTGGGGATAACTCTGGCACAGTGAGATAAGGTTCTAATTTGCCAATATATCTAACCATAGAAGCAGTTTATAAGGAGGGATTATGTAGAGTGATCTATTTTGGCTAGTAGAGGGAGGACATTTGGTTTAGCAACTGAGGACAGAACAGGTGAGAATTGGGATATTATTCAATGTAACAGTGCTAATTATTAGGCTATAAATAATGAGTTGTAGAGGAGAGTGTTTAAGTGTTATATGTTTTAGTTTTAAAATATTTGGCACAGTAACTATGGAAAATGGCACATTTTGTATAATTTGATCTAAAAGATTTAAGTCCATATACAATGGTTTGGACCTTTAAAAATTCACCATTACTGTAATTCCCATGACATTGCAATATAGATGACTTGTAACTTCTTACAAAGCCATAAAATTTATAAGAAACAATTTTTAGACTCATAAAGGATTTTTTTGTTTTTAAACTTGTAATGAATTCAGTGACAATGACCTTTCTTGATACTTTATGTTTTCAGCTTTTTAGATTCTTACCCTATATGATCCTCTTTTTCAAAGGCCTAAAATTAAGTTATGTTTTCAATAAAGAATATTGCACTGACTGTGTTTTCTGAGTAGTGAGTTTAAGCTTTAGGAAATTTATACCCCGGATCCTTTAGTATGTTGTCATATAATTAAACTGGATTTAACTATTCATTTCACACTTGAGAGAAATTATTTTAGTGAAGAAAAAGTGAATGGGGATGGAAAGACCATGATTCTGTCTTTCAATATAACAGTATGCAGTCCTGGTCCAGTTAATCTCAGATTTGGGTGTCAGCACCTTTTTATATAAAAGACAATATAGCAAATGTCTTAGTTTTTGCAGGCCACAGTGGCAAAGAGGCTATAGTTTGTTGAACCATTTTCTTAGAGCTTCAAATTCTTCGAGTATAAATTTAAGAGAATGTTACAAAGATTAAATTACATTAATTCAAAAACATAATCATTGAGTGCCTATATAGCATACTATAGTATATTACTGTATTGACTCAAGTGCTATACTTACTATACTTGGTGCTATATTTTCCTAAAATATTTAGCAGTTATTCAACTTTATATTATTACAGAGAAAACTTCCTCAAAAATTAGTGTCTTAAAACAACAAACATTTGATTATGTCTCATAATTCTATGGGTTAGTAAATAGCGGAGGGCTATGTTCCAGGCAAGGCTCAGCTGGACAATTTTTGAGCTTTATTTGGTGTTGACTGATGTAAATTGGTGATGTTCAGCTCAAAGCCAAGCTGGCCTGGGGGTGTTACATGTATGTAACTTTGCCAGATTAGTTGGAAGACGGGGAATGTCCAGACCCTTCTCCCCCTCCTGGAGTCTCTGAGTTTCTCAGTATGGCCTCTCTAGATGGGCACTTAGTATTCTCACATGGCAAGTGAGGGCTCCAAAAATAAAACTAATGCAGGAGTTGGCATTTTTCCTGAAAACCAAGATAGAAACTCTTGTAATATCACTTCTTCTACACTCAACAGTGAAGCAAGGCAACAGGCCAGCACAGATGGAAAGAGGGTAGAATTAAATAAACATCCCAATGGGGGAAAGCTAGACAATCTGTGGTTATTTTTAATCCGACACTGCCTGTTGGCAGGTCACAGATTCCTCAGAGTTTCACCCTCTCCATGCCTACAAAGTCTCCCTTTAGTATATCATCTTCTCCTACTTCAGGAAATTACATCCAAATCAAGTCTAAGTGTGGATCTTCTATGTTGTATGGTTTCTGCCCATCTAAACTTGTGAACTAAAGAGACTAAAGAACTAAAGAAATCTATCTTTCATATACTCAGCACACAATGGTGAGTCAGTCATGAGAAAATTATAATAGAAACTTCCATTAACAAAGCACTGGGCTGGGGGATGTTAGGGCAATTAGCAGTCATTGGTGGATTGTAAAGCTGAAATCCAGCTGGACATATTTTATCCATTCCTTGGTTAGGACTTACTCCTTCCAGTAGAGAAAGATTCTATTCAGGTCTTGGCTTGATCCTCTGGGTCTTGTTTCTTCCTTATGAATCATCTATTATTTTTCCATAAGAAGTAACCTAAGCTTGCAATAGTAGACTATTTGGCCTACTTCTGTTTGTAGTATGTGGCATGTCCAAAGCCTATTCTTTATATTATACTGTCTCTGTATCTTTTTAGTTCAAGATGTTAGAATGCCTTAAAAAAAAAAGTCATGAGCTTCCTGTACTGTATTTTACTTCAGAAATCAAAAGCTATATCTATAATTCTTTATGAGACTGTAATTCTATTCATTGAGCTGATAGGGCATTCTGTAAAAATACCATTAATATCTTTAAAATTTTGTCTTGTTTTTGTGGTGTTAGAGATCCTTTTACATAGAAGAGAGGTTCTAAATGTCACATCTTAAGTAAGGCAAGGGTAAAGAAAATACTTCTATGCCTCAAACTCCTTGGGACACAACACAAGGTTACTTTGATTTTTGGGGGGAGGAGGAGGAGTCCCCCACAGAAAATGAGGACATTGATGAAGCGTTTTCAATTCCATAATTTTCGTTTAAAATATTCTTTCATATAAATTCTAAGCTGTTTATATGCAACTGGAGATGAGTAATAGATATTTCTTTTTTTTAATTAATTTTTTATTTTTTTATAAACATATATTTTTATCTCCAGGGGTACAGGTCTGTGAATCACCAGGTTTATACACTTCACAGCACTCACCAAAGCACATACCCTCCCCAATGTCCATAATCCCACCCCCTTCTCCCAACCCCCCTCCCCCCAGTGATGCAACATGGAGGCTTAAGTGGCTAGAAGAAGAATCAATGAAACAAGATGGAATTGGGAGGGAGACAAACCATAAGTGACTCTTAATCTTACAAAACAAACTGAGTAATAGATATTTCTAATCGAACAGCTGTATGACCAGTCATACTAAGGAATCTAAGGGTGCTCCTTGCATCAATATTGAAATTATGAGGGTGTTTTTTATTTATTGTCCTTGGCATTGAAGCTTTATCCAACCTGACTTTATAGGGTCATTGAAAATACCTGCTGTACACAGTTACATACTTGCATATATTCTTTTATTTCATCAAATATTACATAAATGTGGTTACCCTAGTAGCAAAATAGATTGTGACATATTTAAATTCTTCCTCCAGTTGCAGAGGGAAGCTATCATTTGTTGAGGAAGTGCTTCATGATACAAAAATGTATCATGCTTATGGGTCATGCATATACACAAACATAAAAACACACTTCCAGAAGTTTTATTAGATATGTACTTTTATTCCTACTTTATAAATAAGAAAACTAAGTATTTGACAATGTTAAGTAATTACTCAGGGTCACATAACTCCTGATACTAGAACTATGTTTTTTTTCCTCTTTGATATATTAATTCCTACAATAGTAAATGAGAAGAAATAGGTTTCAAATCACATATTTTTTATGTGATGAAATGTGGCTTAAAAACCTAGATCTTCTATTTCCAAAACAAAAATTCTCTGCATTATACCATGTGCATCTGTAGTTTTGTAGTTTCAGATGTGTGAATAGCTATGTAACAAGAAATTAGTTTCAGGGTATAGAGATGACAGAGATAGTAGCCAGCTGTGCAAAAAAGGAGCGATAATGACACAAAAGTGATGGCAATTTGCAGGATACTGGTTAAAGGATATTGGTTTTCTTCTATTACTGAGTAGGAGCTCAATCCTAAGAGACATACATAGAGAGAGAACTAAAGTTCATCAAGAATTCAGTATGGCACAGACACTAAGCTAAGTGCTTCACATGTACTGAAGGAGGAGATTTTTTCATTCATCTCTTAGAGAATACATATTTTCTAATCATGAAAAACTACATGTTTCTTAAGCATGACTCAGATTATTTTTATGATGATTCCATTTGCTAGTTCTTTTGAGAGGGGATGTTAAAACACGTGTTTTGCTGACTTTCACACGAAAATAGTGAAAACATATGTTGGGAGTTAAAATTATGTTTCATTGATCATTTCAGTAAGTGCAATAGAAGATATGGAAGACAAGTTTCATTTTTGTATATTTTGTGATATATTTCATATCAATATTTCTGATATGATCTATTTTGTGTGTCTTAGATGTGTGGGAAGCAAAGTAGAAAATATTCTATTGTTATTTAGAGCTAGTTAATCAGAAAGATACAAATCAAAGTATAGTTGAAATAAAAGTAAATATATTTAATAAAAATATATCAAGGACGTTAAAAGGAGAGAAAGGAGAAAAGCCCAATTGTATTCCATTAAGTCTGAAAAAGAAAAACAAGTACTATTGAAAGCTCATTCAAAGAGAAATTTAAAAGCTAAGAGTATCACCTGAGCAACCAGTGTGTCTCTGAACCAAGCACTGTCCATGGAAAGCATATCTATCCACAGATATTCTATCTGGCTGGGAAGCTGAGCTCTCCACTTGCTGAGGATAGCAGGAGAACCCTGCTGGAGGTATTCCTAAGAAATAATTAAAGAAAATTTATCCACCCCCTCCTTTTTTTTTTTTTTTAAAGATTCTTATTTTATTTATTTGACAGAGAGAGAGAGAGATCACAAGTAGGCAGAGAGGCAGGCAGAGAGAGAGAGGGGGAAGCAAGCTCCCTGCTGAGCAGAGAGCTCAATGTGGATCTAATTCCCAGGACCCTGAGATCATGACCTGAGCCTAAGGGAGAGGTCTAACCCACTGGGCCACCCAGGTGCCCCTAAAGGAAAATTATTCTATTCAAACGATAAACAGAATGTCCTACACAATCTTACAAATCAGAGTAAAGCAAATTTTCTTATCTTTAACAATAGAGATAACTAACTAGATATTGGAGTTTGCCATCCCTGCTCTAAAACTTTGACAGAAATAAGTTCTTCGTGTTGCATTAGATTAAGATGAGGCACTGTCAAGAAATAAAAGAATATTTTGCAAAAGAGTTATCATTCAAATACTGAAGAAATGTCTGTTCAGCCTAAAGATGGTGATGATGATAGGAAATTTAGGCAGTAGCAGATGATAATATTAGACTGCCACTGGCCAAATATTCTTAATAAATAATGCAGTTACATCTATATAATAGTGGTAGTGAAGAGAGAAGGATATATTTAAGAATTTTAATTTTAATATTTCAGAAACAGTTTAGATCTAAGAATTATAAATTGATAAAAAATAAATCACCAGTGTTTATAATTATTTCTGTAAACCTTGATTTAAAAACATGCATAGAAATATGGATCTTTAGTGATCATGTATTATAGCAGAAATACTTTGGTTATGGGAAAATAAACATATGTTAGAAAATCCAGGATAGATTCTGGCTGGTAAGTAAGTTGAAGAAGTAGTCTACTTGTATCCTTTTACATTTATTCCAAAATTACTTACTAATTACCTGCTCTGTATCAAGTTCTGTCTTAGGTAACTGTTCAATGTAGGTAATAAGTCATTTATAGCACTTTTTACCTGAGGTGTTAATTGAAAAATATTTTTATCATGCTTTGATTTCAGTTTATAAATTAACTAAATTTTCACCTTTTTAAGTGTTGTAAGAAACTCAAAATAAAACAAGTCATTTTAATTGAATGACTATGTGCATTAACTATCTAGAAAAGGTATTTCAAAAACTATCAATTGTATGTGTGTGTCTCAAGAAATTATTATTAAAATGATGGCACAAAAGTATTTCATGTATTTAACAAATAAATTCTTAACTATTTTGGGTCCCTTACAGATGGCATTGGCCACTGAACCGAATCTCAAGAAAAGCTAATTAAGAGGTAGCATATTAAATACTTTAATGTGAATTTTATCATTTGAAATACTGACTTTAAGGTCCCTTATTTTTTATGGAAACATGTAGCATAAAATGCAAATGAGGTTTGACCAAAAATTTCAAGTACTTTCACTTACTTTGAAAATACATGAAACTGCATCCAAGAACTCCACACCCAATCATGTTTTCTGACCTTTTTTTTTCTGACTTTTATTATAGAAACTATTATTTTAATTTGAATTGCATTTCTTCATTAGCCTCACATTATTAATATATAAATACCAAAAATAAAGGTGGATTAGAAAAATCTTTAAACCAATGTTTTATCATTATTCTCTATTAAACTCTGTGTAAACAGGTAGTACTTATTTCTGTCAACAGAGATTAAAGTCTTTTGTTTAAATCTAGAACACTATATATTATTTTCATTATTAAGGAATTTATATATGAATGTATGAATTAGATTTTTGTATGTATGTGCTTATAGGAACTCTTCTTCAAAATATTTAGTTTAACCCCATAATAAATATTTTTTCTCTTCCTCCCCCTCCTCCTCTTCTCCCTCCTCCTTCTTTTCTCCCCTCTTTCATGTCTCTCTTTCTCCCTCTCCTTCTCTCCCAACTTCCCCCCCCCCCTTTCTTTCTCTTAGACATAGTAACCCCCCAACACAAGATGTCCATGTTCTAATGGCTATGAGCCACTGACTACGGTTACAAATACAAAACAGAAAGTACCTTGCAGATATGTTTAAGGATCTTGAGATAGGGAGATTGCTTTCCTTTATCCAAGTAAAACAAATCAAATCACATTAGACACTAAATCTGAGGCACCTTCCTGAGATCACAAAGATGAGAAAGAAGGGTCAGAATGATGCAATATTGATGATTTTGAAAAATGAGTAGAAGAGCCAAGAGGCAGGGAATGTGTGTAGTCTCTAGAAGTTCCTCCTTACACTCCAGAAAGGAACACAGACCTCGCACCACCTTGATTTTTGCCAGGTGATAACCATGTGAAACCTTCTGACCTCATATTTGTGTTGTTTAAAACCACTAAATTTGAGGTAATTTGTTACAGGAACAATAGAAAACTAACTGATTTTTCCCCTTTTCATTTCAGTAAGAAGTAGCTAGGCATATCTAGTTTTTATATTTTTTTAATTTCTAAAATTTTTTGTTAGTATGGCTATAGACATAATTTTTAATGCATGATACAGCATTAAAACTAGTTTATTCCAGAGAATTTTAGCATTTGGTTCACAGCACTCTAAATCTACAAGAAACTAAGGATTTCACGATGTGTAACTCATTACTAAAAGTAACTTGCTCATGTCTGGTGTTACAGATCCAAACTAGAACATGCATAAGTACTCTGTTCAGGAATGTTCACACTGCTTATATCACATTGTTTCTCATTTTATTTTTGTTTTTTCAGAAGATTTTATTTATTTGAAGAGAGGGAGGAGGGGCAGTAGCACAGGCAGGAGGAGGGAAGGGAAGAGGCAGAGGGAGAGGGAGAAGCAGACTCCTCTGCAGAGCAGGGAGCCCTTACAAGGGGCTCAATCCAGGACCCTGGGATCCTGACCTGATCCAAAGGCAGACACTTCACCTACTGAGTGAAGGCGCCTCTGATTTCTCATTTTAAAGAGAGTTGGTGCCAGAAATGACTTCATCCAAATACTATCTCAAAAAAAAAAAAAAAATGCCGATATTATAAATAAAGCACATGGAGTAAAAAAGGGGCACTGAGAAATGATTTAATCAATTATCTTAAAACAAGGCAAGACAATAACTTGGTATTAGATAATTAGTTACAATTGTTGGATTCATTGGCTATTACAGAGAAATGCATGCAATTAAATGAAAATTTTTGGCATATCCTGCCTCCCAGTTTAATTTCCCTATTGTTTCTCTTCTCATGAATTATTCATACTTTTTAATAATGCATGTGACATTTTGTTATTGCAATAATTTATCATTTTAAAAGTTTGCATAAAAAAGTTCATATAATGTGTATTTTGAAATCTGTAGAGGTTTATTAATTTAAAATATCCAATGCAAATATTTAGATGCAGTAACACTGGGTTTTTTGAGATTATACACATATATAACCTATATGAACCTATAAGAGATGTCCATAGAATGTCTTTGATATGATGATCTAATTAATTTTGCAAAAACATACCTTATGAATTTAACTGAAATAGAAATAAAAATTTGTAATTTTAGATTTTTACTTATTACTATTAACAGCATTTTAGTTTAATTAGAATTCTCCTTCATTGGAATTCCTGATTCCATTCTTGTGAGCAGGGATAGCCGTTGATCCATGATCCATGATTTTTTTCCTAACACTAAATACATGGTTGTAATTTCCAACATCAATTTCTCCAATTTTCTGACACCAGCTGGGTCAGGAAATTCAATTGAATTCAATTCTGAGACTGGCAACTAGAGTTAGTGTTGTCTCTAGCAGATGAGGACTCAAGCCCACAAGTCTGTCTCCACTTCAGACACCAGCTGCAATTAGGTGTCCAGGATGCCTGCACTATTGTCACACTTAGCTATAAATTCAGGGATTCCCACAACACCTTCCTAGGTTTGATAATTGACTAGAAAGATTCATAGAAACGGAGAACATACTTTACTATTACTGGTTTATTATAAAGGATGCAACCTAGGGACAGCCAAGTAGAAGAGTTGCATAGGACAAGATAGGGAAGGAGAGAGGCACAGAGCTTCCATGTTCTCTTGGGACACTCTCCCAGAACTTCCATATGTTCAGGAACCCAGAAGCTCTTCAACTTCATTGTTTTATGATTTTAAGGAAGTTTCATTACATATGTATACTTCATTAAATTATTAGCCATTGATTATTAAACTCTATCTCCAGCCTCTCTCCTCTCCCAGGAGGGGTGTGTGTGTGTGTGTGTGTGTGTGTGTGTGTGTGTGTGTGTGTGTATGGTGGGGTGTGTGGGGTGGGGGCAGGGAGCTACTTAAAGTTTCAATCCTTTAATTATGGTTTAGTCTTTCCAGTGACCAGCATCCAACTGGAGGCTATCAAAGGGGCCCAGAGGCAATAGTCATTTCATTAGCATACAAAAGACACTCTTAATAAGTAGAAGATACTCGTTTCAGGAACTCAGTGCCAGGACAACAAGTGTCTGGGAACCCCCCCCCCCCCCCCCACACACACACATTTATTTTTGTTGTTATAGCTCATCTCCATTGTGGTTTTCCAGCTTTTTGATAATTTTCAATGTAGACCCAAACATCATTTCTGTTTCAGAACAGGGGAATCTGCTGATCATACCTCAATTCATTGCAGTGGAAGTTCCATTTTTTTATAGCAGGTTTATACATACATTCTTGGATAATTGATATTCAAGTCATATATTGCCAGTAAGGGAAAATCCAACGCTGATAGTTCAGCTTGATACCTTCCATAAGCCCAACAGTTTGCTTAGTGCTATTTCCGCTAGTAGAATTAGCTCAGAGATAGACTCTGTTCTGCTTTTCTCTGTAAGTGTAATGTAGGGCTCTGTGATGAATAGTGTGTGTGTGTGGAGAGAGAGAGAGGGAGAGAGAGAGACCATGTGTTTGTTGATCTAAAATGGTTTAAACATCTTTCATTTATAATAAGTGTACATGATCCTATGAAATTTTATAAATGATGCAGAGCCATAGAAGAATGAAATATGATATCTGACCTTAAAGTACTTGTAACTTCATAAAATAGTCATTCTCTTTATTAAAGAACTAAATCTCCATTAGTTGAAGAAAACTGCTAACTTTTCTCCTGAAAATTTACCATGACACCAGGAAGTTAGGAAGACTGATTTCTTTCTCCATCACTATCATGTCCATCTACTCTCTGACAAGCTCTCTTTTCTTTATTTTTTCCTTTTTTGACTTTTGCTTTGCCCAAGGTAATAAGAAAAATTATACATGTTTCAAACATGTTCTTTGTCTTTCATTGTTCCATTGTTTGAATAGTCATGATGTAAGAGCAGCAAGTAGGTAACTGAATTTTTTTAATGGATTTAACTATTGTTTCCACTGACCAAATTTCCATTTAGTGGATTCTCACATAGCAAACCTTAACTTATAAATTTGTGCCACACCAGAAGTAGAAGTTAGGATTTTTCAGTTGCTCAAAATTGAAAGTCAACTTCTGGTATAGTACATAAATGTAACAAATATGAACCTAGTAAAATACTTTATTAATCGAAGAGAAGTATGCAAAGAACATAATGTACATGACTGGTGATTTTATTTTTCTTCCAGGTTTTTATTTATTTATTTATTTTTTAAGATTTGTTTATTTTAGAAAGAGAGAGAAAGCACACACATGAGTGCAGGGGGGAGGGGAAGAAGGAGAGGAAAAGAGAGAATCTCAAGCAAATTCCACACTGAGCACAGAGCCCAACATGGGGCTCCATCTCAGGACCATGAAATCATGACCTGAGCCGAAATCAAGAGTTGGACACTTAACCTAGGCACCCAGGAGTCCCCCCAATTTTTATTTAAATTCCATGTAGTTAGCATACAATGTAATATTCATTTCAAGAGTAGAATTTAGTGATTCATCTCTTAGATACAACATCCAGTGCTCATTACAAGTGCCCTGCCCCATAGCCATCACCTACCTAACCTATCCATTCCTCCCACCCACCTCCCTTCAGGTAACCATCAGTGTGTTCCCTGAGTGTATTTCTTCGTTTTCTTATTTTTTGGTCCCCCTATGTTCTTTTGTTTTGTTTCTTAAGTTCCACACATGAGTGAAATCATATAGGGGATGAAATCCTCTTTCTGGGGGACTTCCACACCCCAAAAGGACAGAGATCCAATGAGAATTTCATAAACAAATATCACCACAAATTCCCACCTTCCATGTGCTTTCTTTTAAGCTCATTTCTCTTACAAAGTGGGTACCTAAACCCATAACTCTTTTATTTGTCTTCTTTTGCATATGAAAATACTTTGTCTTTTCTTCTGTAATTTAGTCTTTTGTCAGAGTTAACTCCCAGGTGCCCAATCATTCAAATTTAAGATGGTAGAAGCAAAGTTCTCTTCCCAATATTGATCTGTTTCTCTTAAATTACTTTTTAAGCTAAATTTACTCCATTGATAATATATTATATTTCATTGGGACTGAATGTCAATATATAATATTCAGATATATTTGACCTTTGAACAACACAGGGTTTGAACTGTGTTGGTCCACTTGCACATGGAATTTTTGATAAATACAGTACAGTGTTATGACTGTATTTTCTCTTCCTTATGATTTTCTTAAATTTTTTCTAGCTTACTTTATTATAAGAACACAGCAAAATACATATAACATACAAAATATATGTTAATCAACTGTTTCTGTTATTGGTAAGGCTTCTGGTCAACAACAGTAATTAGTTGTTAAGTTTTAGAGAAGTCAAAAGTTACACTCAGATTTTCAACTGTGTGTGTGTGCAGTGGGAGGAGATCAGTATCTCTAACTCCTGCATTATTTATGGGTCAACAGTATATATTTCATTTTTCATTAAAAATGGAAGTTGTACTTTTTAGAACAAATTTCTAGAAAAAAAAAAAATAACTGCCTAGTATAGACATCAAAGCAATAATGGGGGCGCCTGGGTGGCTCAGTTGATTAAGCCGCTGCCTTCGGCTCAGGTCATGATCTCAGTGTCCAGGGATCGAGCCCCGCATCGGGCTCTTTGCTCAGCGGGAGCCTGCTTCCTCCTCTCTCTCTGCCTGACTCTCCGCCTACTTGTGATCTTTCTCTCTGTCAAATAAATTAATAAAATCTTTAAAAAAAAAAAAAAGCAATAATGGAATAGCATATAGCCTGATGAAGTGGTTCTCAAAGTGTGGTGCCTGACCAGCAATATCACCATTAGTTAGAAACTGGTTAGCACTGCATTACTCTAGACCTACAGAATCAGAAATTCTGAATTGTGTCACCAATCATGTTTTAATAAGCTTTCCAGGTGAATTTGATGCATATCTTTTTCTTTATCAAGAACTCTTGCTTCTTCTTCTGCCACATTAGTTTACAAATCAAGATATATTAACATTCTTTCACTTTCTTTAGCTTAGTCAGCAATAGGCTAATTTCTTCTTGTTGTTTTAAATGAAATTATATTTTCCACAAATAACATAAACAAAGTAAAAAAAAATAAATAAAACTTTACTGAAAATTGTCTTTCTGGTTCACACACCCAAATTTGTAAGACAAAAACACAATTTTCCAGATATCAACATCTTTAATTTTTTTTTACATTTTTAAAAATTGCAAAATGCTTTAATCAAACAAATAAGTTTTAAAACCTAGATGCTGACTAAATGAATGACAGAATTATGGCAATTTCCACTGCTAGTGGCATTACTAAAATATTAGTATCATGGCAGAATTATTAGCAGGTTGATCATGTCTTGTACTTTCCAATACTGATTTATAAAATTTGATGCCTTAAAGTTTAAGGCTAAATTATAAAAAATCAGTTCGTACACATTCATTTTCTGCCTGTATTCTGAGATGAACTGCATAAATATATATTTTTATGGGTAAAATAATTCCTCAGTTAAATATTGCTCAGTTTTGAGCTTACCAAGTAAAATTATAGAAAAATTAACATTTGTTTCAAATATTTCTGATGCTATGAGATAAAAAGTGCTTAAAGTAATGGTTTTTTCCCCATCATTATTTTTTCTATAAAGCAAGTTTTTAAGGACTAAAAAGAGAAATAACAAATATTCTTATCCATCTTCCTATATCACTAAATGAGAGGTTTCAAGAAACTCATGAATACTAAAATTCACCTCAGTTATTTTTTTGCTTTCTATTAGCTCATAAGTCATTAAAGTATATATTTCTTGTTCCTGTCACACTCATTGTCTTTCCTGCCTAATGTTTGATTTACTATAGAAGTACAAAATACATCAGAAGGTAAATTATATTTGATTCAAAAATATTACTGGGGTATAGCCTTAACTTAGGAGTGTTTATAGAAACAAAAGCCCAGTAGTTTTTTTATTTGGATGCTCATTTAATTTTCATTCATATCCATGGCAATATTCAAATTAAACACAAGAGTCATTATTGTTTCCTATCCTCTGTACCTACTGTAGGCTTTTATTGTGATGCTGAGGCTATTACCATACAGGGACATAAAAGTGAATTGTCACTGGTGGTCTTCAATTTTGCTACTGACCATGTGATTCATACATCAAGTGATAAACATGACCATGACCAACAGACATAGTTTTCTGACACAGTTTTTCACTCAAATTGGACAGAAATGAGAAATGTTTGCCATCAGAGCAAAATAAAGATGTAGCATTATTCTCTTTGTGAAGACTGCACGTAGCTTGTGGAGTTTTGACATTTATGAGAAATAAAACTAGGAACTTTTGAAGGTTTTTAAATCACTCTTACAAGGTTGCTTGCTGTTTCCAAACCCTTCAGAATTTAAAATGATCAGATCATGCAGAGAATTGATGCTATAAATCAATAAAAGAAAACAGAACTTAAAAACCCAGAAGACATGAAATACTTCTGCCTAATACTACCCACACAATCCCTCATTTCCAAACTAGTTCATTACACTATATTTTATTGTCAGGAATGTTATGACCCAGTACAATAAAACTAGATTTAACCACAGTGACACACAAGTTTTGGAGAAGTTAAGGAAATATTCCAAGTGTGCAATGTGCATTCAACGTATTATCTCTGTCTTTAACATTCCCTGCCTGCCTTAATCCACATTTTTCAGTTTATATCTACCCTTTTGTGTAATTATATTTTTGTCTTATAAATA
This sequence comes from Mustela nivalis, assembly GCF_964662115.1. Taxonomy (NCBI): domain Eukaryota; kingdom Metazoa; phylum Chordata; class Mammalia; order Carnivora; family Mustelidae; genus Mustela; species Mustela nivalis. The sequence continues at coordinate 63,893,302 of NC_139034.1, read as the reverse complement.
TAACAGAGAAGCCTTGTACAAACATTCTTCCTCTCAGAAACTTCAATAGAATGTGTAAAAGTACTAGGTCTAACATCTTCTCTCTGTTATTACTAAACTATGTCATAGTAAATTAAAATTCAATATTATACTACCAAAAATTATTAAAACACATGAAAAAAAAGAATCCTTGATATCTACTAGGTTATTCACACAGATTTTCCTAAAAACTAGAAGTCGATATTTTTGTCTCAAAATATATAATTTCCCCTCCTTCTTAAACTTAGTGCTACTGCCAGACAATATTTCACATTTAAGATCAAAATCTTACCTTTGAGCCAGTCATAAGAATATATTTTTCAAGATACTCAATTGTCTAGTAAAATGACAATATTTTTTCATGTTTTCTCAATGTTTTAATTTAAAACATTGAAAAAACATTAAAAATTTTAACTTAAAACTGAAACTTCAGCCTAGAAATAATGTATGACCAAAAACATAAAAAAAGTAAAGCTATGCAAAATTGGATAAAGCTACTTTCTTAATGCATCTTGAGCATTATTTTATCATTATTGCATAGCTCCATTCCAGACACAAGTTGGTGAAATAAATTTAAATTATACAACATATTGTCTAATAAAGACACAAATTAGGCATTTTCTATTTGCATAATGTAACTTTTAAAATATATATTATCCGAAGAAACATGCTTCAACCACATCAAATTTTATGTACAATAATTCATTATTTTGTCTTAACAATGAAACTAATTTGACTTAAAATATTCTCCATGAAGTAGATGAACAATTATACTAAAGTATCCCAAGTCTGTAAATTATATTAACGTTGAATTGGGTCACCTATTTTTGAAGTTATAGTTTTCCTAAAAAAACCTACATATCTGTACATCTCCATAGAAATGACCAAGATCAAACATATGACTGATATGGAAAGATAACCAACATGTTTTCCTTTCTGTACTAAAGTATTGTGATAATTACCATTACCATTATTATCTGCACATTTGCATCTATATGGGAAATATCAGGTAAAATAGATGCTCAAGTAATAGAGATAGTTATCACTTTGGGATTATAGTGCAAGACAACGATATTGTCTATCATTTCCTATTTTATTCCTAGGAAACCTGTGTTAAATTTACAATTGGAAAAAAAAAGAAAAAAAATACAGTGTTATGTATCCGTAGTTAATTAATTTAATTAACCTCCTCCAAGGGATATTCTCTTTTAATTTTTTTGCAAATATTGAATTTCCATGTACAACTACTGAAACAAATTCTGCTGCTATAAAATGTTTGGAAACTATTTCAGGTAATATTTAATAGATTAAATATACTCTGTTATTTCTTAGAAACTTCTGAATATGATGTGGTAACTATTTTTCAAGTTCTACATGTTATTGATTTTAAGTATGCATATATGTATACATACATTCATGTAATGTTTTCATTCCTTTCATTTCTCCTTTCTTTTATTCCATGTTCCATATAACTATAGCAGGGCTCAAACTTGCAGTGAAGAGAACGAGTTAAGTGAATATGTTATCAGAATGTATTAATATTTTATATCATGCATAGTATTAAATAACTTATATAATTATTTTAAAAATTATTTCTCCCCTGTCTTTCCAAATTAATGGTTTATTATTCTACATATATCTGAAATGTTTTTGTAAATCCATGCTGATACCATTAAATCTTCCCTATCTGACTCTTATTGTAGTATCCACAATATAAAAATAACACATAGCTATACTATATAATAAAGCTTTTAATCTTAGAAACTTGGCAGTGGAGGGAAGGACTTCAGTGAATGTCTTATAAATATACTTAAATGTTTAGAAACATGATTTTTTTTAAATTAAACTGAAGATTTAGAAAATTCTAAAACTCTAAGCTGGATGTTTCTTCAAAGATGAAACAGAGTCTGAAAAATGAATGAATGTAACTTAGGAATTTAAACACCAATGATGGGGTACCTGGGTGGCTCAGTGAGTTAAAGCCTCTGCCCTCGGCTCAGGTCATGATCCCAAGGTCCTGGGATTGAGCCCTGCATTGGGCTCTCTGCTCAGCAGGTTGCCTGCTTCCCCCCTCTCTCTCTGCCTACTTGTGATCTCTGTCTGTCAAATAAATAAATAAAATCTTTTTTAAAAACAACACTAATGATTATCAATCTATTTCAATACAAATAGAGTAATGGATATCAGAGACATTAATTAACATGAAATGCCCCGTTTATTTATAACATATATTTTTTTTCTTTACATTTTGTACATTTTTAAATTTTATCTGATACATTGGAAGATCTTTACATATTTTCATTTAGTATGTCCATGACTGGGAAAAATGTAATATGTCAAAGAAGAAATACTATATAAAGTTTATATTTCCTACTGGACAAGATCACCAAACTTCCAGAATTTTTGACATAAATTATTAAGAAAAAAAAGGGGGGGCGCCTGGATGGCTCAGTGGGTTAAGCCGCTGCCTTTGGCTCAGGTCATGATCTCAGGGTCCTGGGATCGAGTCCCGCATCGGGCTCTCTGCTCAGCAGGGAGCCTACTTCCTTCTCTCTCTCTCTCTGCCTACCTCTCAGTTTACTTGTAATTTCTCTCTGTCAAATAAATAAATAAAATCTTTAAAAAAAAAAAGAAAGAAAAAAAAAGGAAGTTTTGTTCTTCCAATTTTCAAGATTCCAAAGTACACTTATTTTTAATTTGAAATAATTCTTGGGAAGCATGAATATGTCCTTATATAAAATGAGAAATTAACAAATAATTTGCCTGAGGATGCAGCAAAATGGAATCAGGATTTTTAATACGGACTATAGCTGTAGTTAATCCCCTTCATTCACTTTTACGACATGAATGTAAGCATCAGTACATGTTAATTTGAATCATACCTGACAGCTTTTAGGGATTCAAATCTCAGAATTTTTCCTATGAAAGAGTTATCTTTCAAATAATCCCACAAATTAAACCACAAACTAAATTTTGCTAAAATTGCTTATAATAGACTTCTACTTCCCGATATATTAGTAAATAGATAGTCTGAAGTACCTAATTTGAAGCTCTGTAAAATAACTACATTTTAGGGATTTTGTTTTTTTTTCCTGTAATGCATGGCTCAGAGACAGTGCCTTTCCTGTTCACACTCCATCACTATCAAAACCAGGTGAGATGACATGGGACACTTTTAAATATGCGCTAAAATTTATCATGTTTTAGGAGAAAATGCCTAAATCACCTGCAGCAATTGGGAAACTTATTCTTGCCAAGGAAAAAAGTGTGGTTACTAACCTGAAGACTCCTTTCTTAGGAGGCATAAGTAGTCCTGGACTGGGACGCCTGGGTGGCTCAGTTGGTTAAGCAGCTGCCTTCAGCTCAGGTCATGATCCCAGCGTACTGGGATCGAGTCCCACATCGGGCTCCTTGCCCCGCAGGGAGCCTGCTTCTCCCTCTGACTCTGCTTGCCACTCTGCCTGTGCGCTCACTCTCTCTCTCTCTCTCTCTCTCTGACAAATAAAATTTTAAAAAAATCTAAAAAATAAATAAATAAATAAAATTAAATTTAAAAAAAAGTAGTCCTGGACTCCAGAGAAAAGCATCCTCTATGTGAGTTTATTGGGATTACTATCAGCTTCCCCTTTGGTTCCTTTTGTAATGCTACAGTTTCCAAGGTTTTCAACTTTCTCTAGGCCATAGCCTTAGTTCAGTCTAATTTCAATATATATGAAAATCCTATGGTTCTAATTAAAGGTAAAATAATTTAGAAAATTATTATTCCTCTGGCTGACTTCCAACAATAATTAAGAAAATAAGAATTAAGACTCAAGGTAAATCAAAGGTCTCAAGATTCAAGAAGTGATTATTCAACATCTGTTCCTAATAAAACTCTCAATAAAGTGGGTTTAAAAGGAACATAACATAATAAAGGCCATATATAAAAAACTCAAAACTAACATCACACTTTATGGTGAGAAACTGAGTATTTCCTCTAAGATCAGGAAAAGGCAAGGATATCCACTCTTGCCACTTTTATTCAACATTATAATGGAAGTCCTAGCTGTAGCAATGGGACAAGAAAAAGAAATAAGAGACATCCATGTTGGTAAGGATGAAGTTAAACATCACTATTTGCAGAAGACATGATACTATATATAGAAAACCCTAAAGACTACATCAAAAACTATTGGAAGTAATAAACAAATTCAGTAAAGTTTGCAGGATATAAAATTAATACCTGGAAATCGGTAACTTTTCTATATACTAATAATGAAGTATCAGAAAGAGAAATTAAGAAAACAATCTCATTTACAATTTTACAATTTTACAAAAAATAATAAAATACTTAGAAATAAACTTAGCCAAGGAGGTAAAAGACTTACATTTCAAAAACTATAGAACGCCAATGAAAGAAATTGAAGATGACACAAACATTGGAAAGATAACCAATGTTTATGGGTTGGAAGAATTAACATTGTTGAAAATCTCCAAAGTACTCACAGCAATGCACAAATTCAACACAATTTCTATCAAAATATCAACAGTATTTTTCACACACCTTGAACACATAATCCTGAAATTTATATGGAACCATGAGAGACTCCAAATAACCAAAGTGATTTTTTTTTAAAGATTTTATTTATTTATTTGACATAGAGAAATTACAAGTACACTGAGAGGCAGGCAGAGAGAGAGAGGAAGCAGGCTCCCCGCTGAGCAGAGAGCCCGATGCGGAACTCGATCCCAGGACCCTGAGATCATGACCTGAGCCGAAGGCAGCGGCTTAACCCACTGAGCCACCCAGGCGCCCCAATAACCAAAGTGATCTTGAGAAAGAGGCACTACAGTTCCAGATTGCAAGATATACTACCAAAGCTGTAGTAGTCAAACACAGACATACAGATCAATGGAACAGAATAGAGAACCCCAAAATAAACCCATATTATATGGTTTATTATCTTTTGACTTCAATATTAAGCCGCCTGGCTTTATCAGGAAGTACAGCAGAATATACAATACACAGGTAAAATGAAACCAAATTATTTAAAATTTTTTAAAAGACTTTATTTATTAGTTTGTCAGAGAGAGAGAGAGAGAGAGTACAAGCAGGAGAGCAGCAGGCAGATGGAGAGGTAGGCTCCCCGCTGAGCAAGGAGCCAGATGCAGGACTCGATTCCTGGACCCTGGGATATCATGACATGAGCCAAAGGCAGATGCCTAACTGACTAAGCCACCCAGGCATCCCTATTTTAATTAAAAAAATATATATATATTGATCATATGTCAATCTCAAAATTTCATGTGATTATGCAATGTGGAGGTTTTCTTTTATGTATCTCAATTTTTTTTTTGTAATTAAAAATGCTTAACATAGAATCTACACTTTTAACAATTTTTAAGTAAACAATACTCTTCTGTTAACTATAGGTAAAATACAACTTTAATCTATAGGCACAATGTGTCTATAATCCTGTTAAGGAGATATATATATCTTCCCTTCTCTCAGGGGAGCTATCAAACAATTACGTAGACTTTCTGAATTTAGGAGGACATTTGTTACAATGATAAATACTGCATGATGTCTAATTCTAGATATCATGAAGTAAAAACTCTGAAGGACGGAATGCTCCAAAATAAATTATTTATGGATATTGCATGTTTGTTAAAAAAATACTAAGTTGTTTAGGAAATAATGAAAATAATCAAAATGTCCCACCTCTGTCTGCTTTTTCTCTTGCTTTATCTTGGGTCTGTACTTACGGGTCAGCTTAAGCAGTTGAGTAGTTGTTTGGTGTTCCAAGGCCTGGGTGAACTGACTGATCTTGGGAAGCCCTTTGAGTTGTTCCAGAAGATAGGCCTTTGCTGCCGCAACTGGATGGAGGGGAACCATTGGCAAACCAATGAGGTGCTTTAGGGCTGGATGTCCTGTCTGAGGACAAAATTCTTGGGTCTTTTTTCAAACAGCAGATTTACTATCTTGGCCTCCAGTTTCTTCCTAACAGCAGGTACAAGTGCCACCTTCTTCCCCTTGGTCTTTTGTTTGTTTGTTTGGTTGGTTGGTTTTTAAGATTTTATCTATTTATTTGACAGAGAGAGAGACACAGTAAGAGAGGAAACACAAGCAGGGAGAGTGGGAGAGGGAGAAGCAGGCTTCCCGCCTAACAGGGAGCTGGATACAGGACTTGGTCCCAGGACCCTGGATCATGACCTAAGCTGAACGCCGATGCTTAACGACTGAGCCACCCAGCTGCCCCTCCCTTGGTCTTCTTTCCTTTTGGCATCTTGGACAGCTGAATGCAAAATCTAACACATAGATTATCTATTTGAATATTTAAAAAGTAATTCTGAATTTTTATTAGTTTCTTGTTTAAATAGTTTAATATCAATATTTTGCTTCATTTTGGTTATATTGATCTAATTTTCTAAGTCATTTATTTAAGAAATTGTATATGTATATGCACACATATATATATACACATATATATCTTTCTTTTCAAGTTCTATATATTCAATTTTCCAAAGATCATAAATTTTAAATGAGTTGTCTGAATCAACATTACAATCCCCTATCTCTTTCTACACACAGTGTATGTATTTTTAATTAATAGACAATGACATTAAAACTTTCTATTTAAATATTACTCATAGAATTATTTATGGCTCAGATGCCTGCTGCTGCTCTAAGTACATCTTGTATAATTTTTTATGTTACATCCTTTTTTGACTTGAAGGTAAATTGTTCATATTTATATATGCTCCGGAGAATGAAAAGCATAACTCTATGCAACATTTGATTAAAATAAATTATAATCTTTTGTCAATTCCTGCATATTTACTACACAGTGCCTGTAAGTTTTCAACAAGCAAAAGTTTCTGAGGTATTTGAACTTTCACTCTGGGTAATGGTTAATAATTTTATATAGTGTCAATCATGGCTCATAAATAAGCTTTATTATTATTATTTTTATCGGTTACCTAGAAAGAAAAGGCAATATCTTCTTGGAGTGAAAGAGAATAACTACTGATGGTAACTATTATATACTGTACATACATATCTTAAACAATGCTATTGACTAAAATATAGCATTACTATGTTCTTTGGTAGAACATTAATGACATAAGCCCAAAAGATAATTCTTGAGAATTAATTTACATTCCTCATTTTTGTCATATGTGAAAAACTCAGTGTCACCATTCCTTTTATTTACATTAACTTTCCTATTAAAACGTTCAACAATTTCATCTTGAAAACACTGGAGAAAGATATTTTGACTTTGTAAAAACATGGAAAGGAAAGTATTTTTGTAAAAGAGAATCAAAATGTAAAAACAACTTCAAGGATTTGAGCTAAACTCAGAAATGACAAACATGTAATATAGCTATGGTTTTATTTCCGCCTACATGCTGAGATGAAAATGGAGATGTATCTTGATCAAACTACTGAATGGAGCACAAACTAAAATTCCTTCAGACTGTTGTCATACTATAATGGATGCTTAAGACACACTGTAATGGACTTGAAAAATTTGTCCTAGCAGAGGATATATTTTAGAGTAGTATCTTTTCTGTAACTTTAAAAAATTTGTTCTGCCACATAATTTGTTATGCCACAAATTTGTAGCAAAAATGACAGAATTAGTTTGGGTATTTAAAGATAAAAAAGTAAAATGAGGGGTGCCTGGATGGCACAGTGGTTAAGCATCTGACTCTTGGCTTAGGCTCAGGTTGTAATCTTAGGGTCCTGAGATTGAGCCCCCCACATTGGGCTCTGCAGTCACTCTGGCGTCTGTTTAAGATTCTCTCTCCCTCTTCCTCTGTGTTTCTCACTCATTTTCTCTCTCTCAAATAAATAAATGAATCATTAAAAAAAAATAAAAGAAAAAGAAAATGAACAAAAGGCACATTTTGTTTCCCCTACAAAAGACAAATTATTGGAAGGGGATGTAAATACATTTAAAGATAATCTAATGTACATTTAATTATTCACAAAATTCCCAATAAGTTATAATACATGTTTCTCCTCTACTGTGACATTAGCTGCTTTATGGAATGAAGCATGTATTTCTGTTGAAATATGTGAACAGATATCTAGTACTTGTTAGGCATTTAATTTATATTTTTATTAACTAATTTAAATGAGTAATTATTATGATTAGTGACTTCTATTTACAGATTTTATATTATTTTTAAAAAACCTGACTTTTTCAACCTGTATCCCATGTAAGCAAGAACAATAATCCACATATGAAATTACATTTATAAAGAAATTTTAAGGATACACATCGTAAGGATACATATATTTTCCCTTCTCCCAGTGGCAACATAAGACGACTGTGTAGTCTTCTTGAATTTAGAAGGACATTTGTTACATGACAAATACAATAAAATGTCTAATTCAAAAATTACTTAAAGTAAATTCTCCAAAGGATTGAATGCTTTAAAATGAACTATTCCTGGGTATTACATGTTTATTAATAAAGTATGGGGTTGTTTAAGAACTAATAAAAATATCCAAATCTACTATGTCCTGCTAAACATAGTGCAGTAAGAAAAGGAAAATACAGGACTGTGCTGAGGCTTTTTGCTGCAGTCTAAATAGTACATGAAATCAAAATAATAAGTTAGTGGGGCGCCTGGGTGGCTCAGTGGGTTAAGCCGCTGCCTTTGGCTCAGGTCATGATCTCAGGGTCCTGGGATCGAGTCCCGCATCGGGCTCTCTGCTCAGCAGGGAGCCTGCTTCCTCCTCTCTCTCTCTCTGCCTGCCTCTCTGCCTACTTGTGATCTCTCTCTGTCCAATAAATAAATAAAATCTTAAAAAAATAATAATAGGGACGCCTGGGTGGCTCAGTTGGTTAGGCAGCTGCCTTTGGCTCAGGTCATGATCCCAGTATACTGGGATCGAGTCCCACGTTGGGCTCCTTGCTCGGCAGGGAGCCTGCTTCTCCCTCTGCCTCTGCCTGCCATTCTGTCTGCCTGTGCTCGCTCTCTCCCCCTCTCTCTCTGATAAATAAATAAAATCCTAAAATAATAATAATAATAATAAGTTAGAATACTAGGAGGCATTGGTCATGACAGTTAACTTTGACCTTCATCAAACATTTAAATTTACTGAAACTGATCTGAGAATCTGTAAATAATTCTAACCATTGAAGGGGCAAAGAAACTATTTCTCAGGGGGTAATAATCTATTTATACCCACTATTTTGATATGTAGTTATATTAAATGTTTACAAAATAACAGGTTGTGACTTTTTTTTTTTTTTTTAAATAACCCAAGATCTTTTTAAGTTGTATTTTCAATGTTCAGATGGGAGAAGATATAGAGGTACCTGATCAATGGAAGTTGATTCCTAAAAATGTATGACCAATTCCCACAATTCAACAGAAATTCAAAAGAGAGGGAGAGGATCACAGATAATCAGTTAAGTGACTACTAGAAACTGCCCTTGACAGCACTTCAACACAAAAAATATCCTTTCACAATACTACACAGGAAAATATACTACACTAGAGGAAAGTAATGAAACAATGCAATAGTTGAAATGTTTCAAGGCTTTTTAAGGCTAGTCTAGTGAGCTATCAAATTCAAGATTCTCCACTTTGTTGCATGACACTGGGCAACCTTTGAACACATTCTGAAAATTAGTATCTTTGCATATGAAACGGGGATAACAATCCATCATATACAGCGGTTGTGATTCTTTGAGTAAATAAATGAGAAAGCACTCTATACCATGAAATAGCATCACTAAGTAAAACTATTATTGTTATCATTAATTCTACTTCTAGGACTAATGAGTAGTGGGAAATTAGGAATATAATGATGTTGAAATTAATATTGCCAGTAATCTGTAACAACTACTGATAGATTATTTTAATGAATGATGCCCTTCTGTTCATGGAAAATAAGTTACGAACTTACAGTTGTTTCTCTTAGAGTTATATCAAAGGTTTCCTCTATAAGAAAATATAAAATTCTAAAAGCCTAATTTTCAAAGGCATTAAATTACAAAATGCTTTTCTTTATCTGATTTTATTTTAACTATTACATATTTTATGCTATTTAATGGTTATGATTAAATCCTGAATCAACATATTTTCTAAAATCTCTCATAACAGTATAAGGTTTTTTAATTTTGGGGAACACTGAAAGATGGAAAAAATTTATCAAATTGGAGTGTGCCTCTATGAATTATTTATTCTATAATCAAACACCAAGTAATTATAAACCAAATATTAACTGAACTAAACACTTACATGTGTTTTGGGAAAAATGTTTTTCTATCCTTCTTGTAAATTGAATCTAGAGAGACAATTTCTATCTTGCAGTAGCAAAATAAATACAATTACGTACAGCATTTGTAAAACATAGCCAGCAATTTGTGTGTATATGTGACTCAATAATATTTTTACATTTAGAAAAAAATTTGAAACAAACTCAAGTCATTAAAAAGAGCTCTTTCTTTTCTGAATCCCCTTAGAGTAAATTGCTGAGATCATGTTCAATCACTCACAAACATTTTTGTGTATATTTCTTACTATCACTTTCTAGAAAACCATAATGTAAACATAAACATCAAGGATTGATATTAACATAATACAACCAACTACCCTGAGACCATTGAAATTTCGTCAATTATTTTAGTAATATCAATTATAAGAAAGGGAGATACTCTAGAATTACACATACACATTAATGTGTTATGCCATTGTAGTTTCATTCAATCTGGAATAGTTCCCAGTTTATCCTTGACTTTCATGATCTTGACACATGGGATATTAAAAGCCAGTTGTTTTGTATAATGCCCTTCAATTTGGGATTCTCAGATATTTCATCATAATTAGATTCAGATTAAGCATCTTTGGCAGGTATAACAAACGAGTGATGCTGTGTCCTTCCCGTCCAAGCCTTTAAGGGCACACCATTTCAATTTATCTCATTACTTGTTTATGGAGTTTGATTTTGAACACCTGATTAAGATGACACATGTTAGTATCACCCATGCTAAAGTTACTTTTGCCTCCTTTTTTTTTTTTTTTTTTTTGGTATATGTAAGTACTTGGGATAGAACTATTCTGAAACTTCATCAAGCTGTTCACTAATTTATATTAGAATAAACTCATGAACTCTTTTTATTTAATGGGGCATAATTTATTAATGGCATCCTCTTGGTATTCAAATTTTCACAGTGAGGATCTTTTTACAATGACTTCCGTATTCTTTGGCATGTACTCATCACTCTTCGAATCTTCTTTGTTTTCTGGCCTAGAAAAATACCTCAGGTCACATTTTTGTACTTTCTTTCTTCCACTCCTTGAGCGAATTCCTTCTCTAAAGGTTCTTGGATTGTTTTAATGGAAAACAAAGTTTAGAAAGGAGGATTTTGCTGCTGGGGGTGCTCATTGCTATTGGTGTGTCTCTGCTCATAGGAACACTGCAGCAGGCAGAGCCAGGTACGTACATATATACATATGCGTAACACAAATTTGCATTTATTGTCACATTTATTTAGGTACATTGAAAGTTCTGAGTTTACAATGATATCTCTAATTTGAATCCAACAGCACAAGGCTTATTCTAGTTTTCTCCATTTCTACCCACTTGCCACTCACATCCCAGTCTCATACTTCTTTAGGGCTTTAAAATTCAGTGGTAGATTTTCTTATTACCTCCACTTGTATATTGATTCCCTACTCTGAACTACCATCCCCACGAGGATATTTTTTTCACTCCTCTTTGGATATTACATCCTAAGCCATTCTGTAACTTCCCCAAGTGGATAGACACTCTTCTCACTCAGTTGTAATTAAAATTTCGGGGGCTGGGCAGCAGCTGCCATTTTGACATCTCTTCTGCAGAAGATTTTCTTTCCTAATCTGTTCTGGACCAATAGCCCTTGCTGGGCTGTCTTTTTCATTTGATCCAGATTATGACGCACCTTGGGAGAGAAATCTCAAGTAGGCTCCCCTTTGAGCATGGAGTCCCACACAGGACTCAATCCCACCACCAATGAGATCATGACCTAAGCTGAAACCAAGAGTTGAGACTCAACTGACTGAGCCACCCAGAAGCCCCAAGGAGGCTCTATTTTAAATCTAGCTATTCACTATGTATTAATATTATTAGATTAAATATATTTTTGTTATTATAAAGAAGTTTCTTGTATTATGCAATTAAAAAATCAAATTATTGTTTGATACAGAAAATTTAAAGAAAGACTGAAACTTAAAGTAAATCAGTGAGTTATATATTGAAGTTATTTTTTTAAATAAATTCACATAAGTTTATTGCTAAAATACTAATATGAGATAGAATCATTTTAAAACGTATTCTGGGGGCACCTGGGTGGCTCAGTGGGTTGAACCGCTGCCTTCGGCTCAGGTCATGATCTCAGGGTCCTGGGATCGAGTCCCACACCGGGCTCTCTGCTCAGCAGGGAGCCTGCTTCCCTCTCTCTCTCTCTCTGACTGCCTCTCTGTCTACTTGTGATTTCTGTCTATCAAATAAATAAATTAAATCTTTAAAAAAAATTATTCTGATCTAAAATATCAAAATAAGAAATACAATAAAGAGTCAATGTTACATATACACTATCTATATACATTAAGGAGTCAAACTATGATCATGTCATAATATTAATGAATTTATTTCTGGACTTGATGTTTAATATTCCACTGATCTATATGTCTACTTCAGAACTGGTCTGTACAGTATTGATTTGATAGCCTTATAAAATAGTTGGTTATGCCTAAATCCATAACATCAGTAAGATGATATATGAATATACTGATCATGGCAGGGTGTCAATAATGTTGATCAATGCTAATTAAAGATAATCTGAGAAATCAAAATTTACCACAAGATATATTAAATCAAACCACATCAGACTACCCTCAGAATGGCAACTTTATACTAGGTTCTACATACTGTGAAAGGGGAAGACTCAGAAAATTTATTTAAAAATAAAAACAGTATATAATAAAAAGACACAGGCCTCAATACCAGCCCCTTTAGGAAACAGTTAAGATGGTTAAATTAAAGTACATGAGAAAGGTCTAGATGATGAATATAAAGTTGCAAAGAAGCTGAAGAAAGAAAGAAATGAAATTTTTAACTTTGACCCTAAATTATGGCCCATTAAACGTAACTGAAGCATCAGCTGATTTAATGAAGAAATCCTAATTCTTTATCATAAAACTAAGAGTTTTACAGTAAAATCATGCCAGGGGGAGAGAAACTAAGAATTAAGAACTTCAAATATGAATAAAATTATACAAACATTTTACATCCATTTATATAAAAATCAACATGATAGACCTGAGTGTTGGGATACAACTACAGATGATATATTACTGTTGGGATTGTTAAGTGGGTTCTATTTCTGAAGGCTAACATATTATATACCCTACAACCTAGAAATTCTATTTTCCAGTATATACCAAGGGAAGACTTGACCATATGTATTCTTGGATACTTTGCCAAGAATGTTCATAGCAGTACCTCTCATAGTAACCAATTTCAGACTAAAACTTGATTTCATGGCAGAGAATTGGATGTATGAGCAAAACAGAAATATTATAAGGCTGTAAAATGACTGAGTTAGGACAAATACAATAATACAGACAAACCTTAAAATGTAGTAGTAACAGAAAAAAAATTAAGTGCCAGGAATGTGCAGAACATGACACCCACTTTCTAAGAAAAAGAAATTATGTGTGTGTGCTGCTATGTGTGTGCTTTTGTCCTTTTAAATAACATATGAATACATGAAAACTATAAAACAATGATTATGATAATCAGAATGTTTTCCCAGGAGAAATGCAATGGATCAGATAGGTCAAATTTCCCAGCAAGTTCACTGGTATTTATTAAATCATGAAAACAAGATAACTAATGTAAATAAATAAATACAAGATGATTTTTAAGTATTTAAACAAGATTATAATGTGAACAGAAGATTGTGATAATTCTATGTAGCCAGGACTTATTTTAAAAAAAACTATATCCATTTGTATTAGAACATTTGTAACTAATCTCAAAGTGCTAATAGGTTTTCTTCCTTCCTTTTGTTTTTTTTTTTTCAATTGGGTTGTTGGTCTTTTTTCCCAGAAATGTTCAGATTTTTTTTTTCAATTTTAATTCCAATATAATTAATATACAGTGTTATATTCATTTCAGGTTTATATTATAGTGTTTCAGTAATCAGGGATAATCAATAATCAGTATTAATCAATAATCAGTAACGCATTACTCAGTGCTCATCACAGTAAGCATACTCTTAATCTCCTTCACCTATTTCACCCATCTCCTGACCTGGCTCTCCTCTGGTAACCATCAGTTTGTTCTCTATACTTAAGAGATTTTGTTGTTGTCTCTTCTTTTGTTTATTTAATTGTTTTGTTTCTTTATAAGTGAATTAATATGGTATCTGTCTTTCTCTAACTCACTTATTTCCCTTAACGTTATACCCTCTAGATCCATCCATGTTTTTCAAATGTCAAGATTTCATTTTTATGGCTAAGTAATATTCCATTGCGAGTGTGTGTTGTGTACACACACACAATTATCACACCTTCTTCATCCATTCATCTATCACTGGAGAAAAAGGATTGGGTTGTGGAGAAAAAGAAACCCTTCTGTGCTGTTGCTAAGAATGCAAACTGGTGCTTCCACTGTGGAAAACAGTATGGCAGTTCTTGAAAAAATTTAAAATAGAATTACCATATGATCCAGTAATTCGACCCCTGGGTTTTTAACCCAAAGAATATGAAAACACTGATTTGAAAAGGTATTTGTACCCCTATGTTTATTGCAACATTATTTATTTCAGCCAAATTATGGAAGCAACCCAAGTACTAATCACTTTTTAATAGTAGTTTTATTGTTTTTCTTTTAAGTGTTTAAAAATTCTAAAAATGTTTAAGTAAATATTAAGTATTCTAATTGTAAAGAGTGTTAGAATCAACAATCAATTTAAATTTCAAAGGAAATACGATTTCTGAAACTAAAGTATGTGGTTTAATAATTATTAAGCATTATGGGTATTGGACTCTTGTGAATAGTAGGGCATCCATACAGGGATAGGTGGCAGTGTTCAGAGGCACAAACTGGCATGGAGTCTAGTACTGAGCTGGTGATTCCACATGGAGGTTAGGCGTACAAGCTCAGGAGTGGGGTGTTGGTGTTCACTCAGTTTGAGGAGGAAGGCATCCATGCATTTTTCCAATCTGGAATTGATAGGGAGAGACTTTTGCATGATGGAAGTGGTGACTCACTGGGGGGCTGTCAGAGTCCAGTATAGTGTCTATACACTGTGCCAGTGCTCAGTTACATATTGCAAAACAGATCAAACAAGTAAACATATTGAGAAAAAGGAGAGACTGATATTTTCCTTGCCTGAAAAAGGGAGGCAGTTACAAATATGGAATTAGAGAAATTAGTGTGCTCACTTGTATTAAAATTATTATTATTTTTTTAATTTGAGGCAGAGAGAGAGTGAGAGCGACAGTGTGCCAGGAGGTAAGGGGGACTGAGGGAGAGGGAGAGAGGCAGACTCCTTGCCCCATGAAGAGCCAAATATGGGGCTCAATCTTATAACCCTGAGAACATGACCTGAGCCAAAATTAAGAGTTGGATGCCTAAATGAGCCACCCAGGTGTCCCAGTATGCTCACTGATTTTGACAGATGTTGCTAAATAGATAGTTGTATGTGTGTGTGTGTGTGTGTGTGTGTACGCATGCGTGCATTCTTGCAAGAATCTCATTTCATCCTCCTAAGGATGTGGGTAAGGCAACATTAAAATAACAATGAGCACACGAAGGTCTAGATCTTAGTTTCCAAAAATTGTTTTCCAGAAACCAGAATTCTTTGAAGAAATTTTAGGTTGCAGTGGTAAGTTGGGAAATATAAGAACTAGAAAATAAGAACTCAGAGAGTGATTGGACCATAACAAAAGTCAGAAAAGTCAGTCCAAAATTTTTCCATGGACTAAATATGAAACATTCTGAGCATCAAAATAATAATGGGACTGGATTCTAACTCATTAAATTCAATCGGAATCCATGAGTCCACTGGGATGTAGGTAAGTGAACTCTGTTTGAAAATAAGGCTGACTGTGAGTAACTGAAGTACAAAAATTATACAGGTTGAGTTTGCTGCTTCATCAGATCTGAAAACAATACTGGGTCAGAAAACCACAAAGAAAAAAATGAGTGCACCAGAGGTAAGAATTCCACAGGAGGATTTCAGTTTTAATAATGTTAATAATGGGGACAGAATTAGGAGTTATCTACAATCCTGTAAAGTTCTTAGGCCTGTTTAAGTTTACAGAACATTCAAATTTCACTACAAACCAAAAATATCTTGGAAAAAAAAAGAAATGTTACTATGTGTAACTGTCACCTTTCAAAGTGACCAGATTTATGTGAGAAGTATTACATTAATGTGGTTGACTGTTACTTTAGCTACCATGAAACATATCTCCCAGTATTTACACTGTTGCATGCTAGGTTCTCAAATTGATTCTGGTTAGCCCTATGATTGCATTAAACATTAGCATAAAATATACTAAAGTATTTCTAGATTATGGATCTACATTTCTATTATGTGATTCAGAAAAATAATGTGTGTTGGGGGAGGGAGCTATAGATAAGCAAATGAGCAAAATGTTAATATGAATAAAGGATAAACATATTTTTGTTCTGTTGTGCATCTTGTCTGTAACTATGGAAATATGGAAATAAGAAAACTTGTACTTAATTTAATTTTTTTTTCCTGAGTTGCAGGTTTTTCAGAGACAGTTTACACAAATTAAAGCCATTAAGTAGAGGATAGGTGTATGCAATCAAAATCTTTTCTTGGCAGAAACAATTGCTTCCAGATTTTAGCAAAGCTGAAAACAGACATCCGCTAAGCATTTTCTAAAGTACAGGGCTAAAGCGTGCTCCTCAGCTCTGGCACCTTGGTGTTTTTACTTACGCTACCTTCTAAGTTCTGTGAAATGAAAAAGGTATTTTACCATTGCCCTGCTGTATCTAGACATTGAGAACAGAAGGTTGAGTTTGATAGGTTCAAATAAATGTTAATTTGAACATTAATTTAACATTCAAATAAATGTTAAATTGCTCTCACACAATTGCCTGCCTGACTTAAAAACAAAACAAAACAAAACATACATATTGGAAAGATCCAAGATGATAAAATGGAGCTTCTTGGTATAATCTAAAGGAAAATTCATGTGAAAACTGAACCAGCTCTTGGTATTATTAATGTATTCTACTCCTCTGAGTTAATATGTAGATAACCATTCACTGCCATATATTCCCTTTCCCTTGATATCGAGCTTTCTATTGATTGTTGAACTTTTCACCTCTAACTACTTACTTACTGGCTTCATTAATATCAGTTCATCTCACTTTATTTTTATTCCCATATTATACACAGAGATGAAAAATAAAGCCTTATATTAAGAAGTGACAAAAATAAAAAGCATTTAATTGCCTCTGGTTCTTTCTCAGCCTCAACAAGGCCATTTTCAAATACAGAAATATTGTTTATCATTTTTAATGTTGACTTGAGGTTTGCAAATATAACTGAATTTATGCACCCTGTATCCTCATAGTGGAAAAATGAGAACAGTACACATTTATGCAGATAGGCATAATAATAAAAGTTTGTGCATATTTTTAGAATCTGAACTCAGACTTTAAGGTTTTACAGAGTCATTGTGGTAAGCAACTTATTGTACAGAGCAGTTTTAATAGAGCTGTGAAATCTATTGTTATATGTACTGTGCTTGTATTTATACACTTGAAAGGAGAGTTTCAATGAAATGTGCCAAGTGTTACTTTTAGTCATCCATGATGGGAACACTTAGGGTACTACTAGTGGGTCAAATAATTCCAGAATTCTCTTCAATTGAGCCATCACAGACCTTACATATTATAAATATAGCCAGTACCTCAAGATTTAGGCAGTGTAAAACATGAAGAATTATACAACATGAAATAACAAACCTTGAAATGAAAGCCAGCATCCTATAGAGATGAATTTTACTTGGAGTTTGCATACTAGAGCAACACCATTTTTAAATATCACATCGGTCCATGTTAGAGTTTTATTTGTTTTGTATTTTACTTTATACTATTTTTATTATTAAGACATTCATATATAATTTTAAATTATGTAGTAAAAGAACTATTTTTAGGGGTGTACCTCACCCTTGATCTTTTCAACCTTGTCCCCAATTACCCCTGGTTTCTGGTTTATCTTTTCTGTATTTATTTTTGCCAAAGTATGTGGACAAATGAATGTTTTCTTATTTCCTCCATCTTTCAATGTAAAATAGAGCACATTCTCTATGCTCTTTTTTGTGCTATTTTACAAATAATATTGAATAACCTTGTGCAGATATATTTTCCTATTGTTGGAAATGACTGGATTGAAAGGTAAAGCACATACAATTTTATTAAGTATGGTTAAATTCATATTCATTAGGTTAAAACATTTTGAATTTCCAAAGCACAGTACGAGAGAGTGTCTGGTTCCCATCTTAACATATTATCAAGCTTTTATTTTTGGTCATTATGATTGATGAGAAAGAGTTGCTCAGGATTCTTCTAATTTTTATTTCACTAGTAATGCACAAAATTGAAAATCTTCCATAGGAAAGATTCACAGGTGATTTTCATACCTTTTTTGGTTAATTACTGTTTATATCTTCCCATTTTTTGGTAAATTTTTTGTCTTCCCATTTACCCAAGCACACTGTTTGTGACTAAGATTGTATATTTATATTGTGTATTCACTATCATTTGCCTTTTGACTTCTTGCTGCATTTTTTCCATGCTCCAAATTTTAAAATCTAATTTGAAGTTATTAATATTTTATTTTATGTCTTCTAGATTTTATACTATTAAAAATGTCTCCATCCATTCAGATTAGCATAACGAATTTACTCATTTTTTTCTTTGTGTGTGTGTGTGTGTGTGTGTGTGTGTGTAATATTTAGATCCATAATTCCACTGGAGGACACAAGTTTTCATACTAAAAATATAGGCTGTGATTGTAATACAAAAGTATCCATCAACCAACACTTTCTTTTTTTTTGAATCATGAACTGATATGAAGTTTTCAATAGAATTTCATTTTCACACAGATAAATTTTTCACAATTAGCCAATTAATACAGTAAATTATAGTAATAAATTTCTGAAAATTGAAACTTATATCCCTAAAATAATTTTTACCCTTTATCATGTATCATTTTTCTACTATATTTCATTGTTTATATTATATTAAGAAATTTTCCAAAAACATTCATTAGAAATACTGATTTGTAATTTTCTTATCCATGTGCTATTGATAATGCTATCAGTAAAGCTATTGTTGTCATACTTATTTTATAGGAAAACTTTGGAAGTTCCTTCCTTTTTTGGTGTTCTAAAACAATTAAGGGGCTCTATGTTTATTAAAGGTTTGGCATTTAGGCTTGTAAAATGTTGATTAGTATGTTCTTGTTTTGTTTTCATTTTTAGATCATTGAAAATTATTTCAATTAATTGGAAGTAATTAATTTTACTTCCTTCTTACAATTTTATAGATCCAAGATTATTAATTTCCCCCTATTTATCACTATAAATATATCTTATAAGATAAAATTTAATGTAGTCTATTTTTTTTAGAAATTGTGTTTTTCACTTTTCATCCTTGAGTTGCTTAATTAAAAAATTAATAAAATGGAGCTTTATAAAAATATTTTTTGCATTACTTTATAGATGTAATGATTACGATCAGAGAAGGTTGTTGGAAGAGTTTCTACTTTAATGAACTAATGTGATTTTTTTTGTGATCTAATTTGATAATTTTTGTTAATATGTCATTTGGTCTTTTAACAAAGTATATTCTCTACTATCAGGTGGCAAAGTTTTACATGTCTCCATAGGTCTAATTATCAATTACATTTTAAGTTTCTTCTATATTCTTATTTGTCTACTTTGTCTAGTTAACCAAGAGTAGTGTGTTACACCTTTCTGATATTTTTGTGTTGCTTTCTCTTTTTGTTTCCTCTTTCTGCTTTATTATGTCCACTGCAGTATTACTTGGTGCATATGTATCAGATATGTGTTGCTTATATTGTGGACTGTGGCTTTTAACATTAAAAAGCATACCTCTTTGTATATTTAATCCTGTTTTATTGTAATCTATTTGCTGATATTTAAGTAGCAATGCCTATTTTCTTCCTGTTTTTACTTCTCTTGTCTTTATTTATTCACTTTAAAAATGCCTTGTTTTAAGTAAATCTCTTAGAAGTAGCATTTAGTTGGTTCCCTCTTTGTGAGACAATCTGAATTTTTTAAACACGTGGTTTAATCTTCATGTTTATTCACAAGGCTGATATATTTCACATCTGCCAAACACTTCTTGATGCAATATTTTGCTTCTAATACTGTATTCACTGTTTTCTTCTTAACATGATACAATTTTTCCTTCTGCTAAAATGTCCTTTAAACCTATAAATGCTAGTAATTTCAGTATATTAGTTGATTGTGAATGTGAATGTATACCATTTTAATGCCTGGCATCATCTGCTTTATTAATATTTTTATTAATCTTTCTCAGTTTTTATTGATATACTTTGCCTTATTCTACTGTCTCTATCATAATGAATACACTTAGGGTTCTTTCTTCTATTACCTCGTGTCTTCTCATATTTTAGTTATCATTTTTACTTTGTCAGTAAATATCACTTGTAAAGGACCATTATTATATCCTCACTCTCAGCTTCACTAGAACTTATATCTACAAATAAGTATTTTAAATATTATTTATTCTTCATTTTGCCAATATTTTTTCTTGCTAGAATAAAGTCCACCCACTTCTATAATCCTCAAGAAATATAATATTAGCTGCTTTCTTGCATGTAAAAACAGCTTAGAGAGGTATATAATTTTTTGTTCGTAGTTTAGTCCCTTAATTTTCTTGAAATTGCTTCTGCATTTTTGCCTTTCTATGTACATGGCTCATGAGACGTTTGATGCAAGTCTAATTCTCAGGTATTTGCAAGTAACTTGGATTTTATTCACATGGAGAACCTGTGGATTTTTTCTTTATTTATTAATGTTATTGTTTATAAAGATATGTCTTAAAGTTGCTTTTTAAACCAGCTTTCTTAGATATGTTCAAAGTCATTCGATATTTACATTTAGGTTATTTTATATCTAGATTTTTACATTTTTTATTTTAAATATTAGCTTTGTTCAGTTTTTTGTTTTGTTTCGTTTTCTCTTCAGTTTCCAGTTATATATACTAGAGTCCTTTTGCCTTACTGTCACTTCGACCACTTCTCTGGCATCTCTTTTATTTATTTATTTATTTATTTATTTATTAAATGATTTTATTTATTGAGAGAGAAAGAGAGAGAGAGAGAGAGCATGAGAGGAGAGAAATCAGCGGGAGAAGCAGACTCCCTGCTGAGCAGGGAGTCCGATGTGGGACTCGATCCCCGGACTCCAGGATCATGACCTGAGCCGAAGGCAGTCGCTTAACCAACGGAGCCACAAAGGCGCCCCTATTTCTTTTTTTTATTATTTACTTTATATTATATTTACTTTATTTTGTATTTATATTGCATTTGTTTTGAATTTATATTGTATTGTTTTTTTTTTTTTTTACTACCTTCCTTCAATAGCCATTGTTAAATTTCTATTTGATTCTTGCTTCCCTTAAGATACTTATAATTTAGTGTTCAATTCTATTATGGTTTTTATTTTTCCATTACCTTTCTGAACTTAATGATCTTTTCATTCTATTTTATTTTAAACATTTCTGCATTCAGTTTTCATATTTATCATTCAACATGATCTTACCTATATCCAGATGTTTTATGGAAAATATTTAATTCAATCAGGGATTTTTGTTTGTTTGTTTTCTTCATTGTGCTATTTTTGTTTGTTCATAAGGGGCATTTTATCAGCTTGTGTTTTTATTCCCATTTTTCTGTTTTTTTAAATAGAGTTTTTATAAACATTTAGGCCTTTATTTTCTATTTGTTTCATGTATATACACTATACAAATTTAGAGCAGATTCCTAGTTCAGAAGCGACTTTATTTCTAGTGTAGTAAAGAATAATTTCTTTAATGGATGCCTTTAATTTCTGTGGATTTTGGGGAGGATTATGTGGCTTTAGTTTCTCTTACTGTTGTGCTTTCTGTTTTGCGCAACATAAATTTGCCCCACTTGCTTTTACTTTGTTCTATCAAGGAGTACCAGTCCTTCCTTTTCACATTCTTTTTTCCCAGAGCAATAGTTTTGAAAAGATGATATCAAAATCATGTGCATTTTAAACTTACTTCCCTATGGTCACTCACACTGATATACCAAAATTCTTTTCAAGTATTTCTAAACTTAGTATCAGCATTTTCTCTCTGTAAGTGATTTTAAGTCACAGTTAGACTCCTTGCTAATTCTGTTTTCTCTCTTTTAGCTATTTTTTCCAGTACTATGCTGTACTACGGTTTGTGGGATGTTTAAATATAAGTATTTGAAATGCTCTGTCATCTCTATCATCTGGCTTTATGGAGAGCAGATCTGTGTGTGAAGGTGTCTATATGTGTGCCTACATGTCTGTATGTACACATGCATCTTATTTTCTATTCAAGTGTATTGCTGGGACACCTGGGTGGCTCAGTGGGTTAAAGCCTCTGCCTTTGGCTCAGGTCGTGATCTCCGGGTCCTGAGATCCAGCCCCACAGTGGGCTCCCTGCTCAGTGGGGAGCCTGCTTCTTCCTCCCCTCTCTCTCTCTCTGCCTGCCTCTCTGCCCATTTGTGGTATCTGTCTGTCAAATAAATAAATAAAATCTTTTTATAAATAAGTGTATTGCTTTTCAAAGATGTATAGAAAATTTCAGATTATTGGTCATTATTGTCATTGTTTATCAAAGCTCCTTTGGTCCTATTAATAATTTTGAAAAAAATTATGATTGATTTCATTCCTACCCAATATACAAAAATAATTTTCAAAGATAAAAATTTACGTTAAAAAAGTATACATTTAAAAATACTGAAATATTTGCATCTAAGAGGCAAATGGTAATTGGTACCTGTGTGATTTAAATTTTTACATATTATAATGTAACAGAGAAAATAATAATCATTATTTTTTCATTTTTTCTGTACCAGATTTGTTAATTTTTCATACCTTTTTCTTCTTATAATTATCTCCCATTAAAATTGCACACAATATAAACTTCAAACACAGAAAACTATTTTAAGGCAAAATAGAACTTCAATACAAACTTCACTACAAGCTCAAAATTCATACATATAGTAAGCTTATATGACCAACATATTAAATAGTTTAAAAATAAAGGTGCCAACTCTTCATCCTTCTTTAAGTTCTTTCACAAGTCAAACATTCTGTGTTCACCTATATAAGTTGAGAATGCTTGGATAGAAAACATGATGCTTAAACATCATTTTTATAACATGTTTCTTCTTTTTTTTTAAGATTTTATTTATTTGTCAGCGAGAGAGGGAGAACATGAACAAGCAGGGGAAGTGGCAGACAGAGGGAGAAGCAGTTTCCCCACTGAGCAAGGAGCCTGATGTGGAACTTGATCCCAAGACCCTGGGATCATGACCTGAGTTGAAGGCAGACACGTAAGTGACTGAGTCACCCAGGCATCCCTATAACAAACATGTTTCTTTTCTTAGTTTGATATGATGGTAAGACATTATATAAAAGAGCATGAAATTTCAAAACTTTATTGTCTTAGGAAAGGGTTGATAATATAGGAGCTGTTTGGTAGAATGTTTATTAAGTAAGTGGTCATAAAATTAGATATATTTTATATACACATGGATAACCTTAAGCAACTGCCAAAATCCAGTTATATTCCTATATTGGACAGGGAGATAAGAATGAAAAGAAACCAGTAATCTCATCTGTCTGGTAACAGTAAAGACAGAAAACCTAGAAAAATGTGGAAAGAAGATGAGAAAGCAGAATAAGGAAGAAGAGGATGAGGAGGGGAATAATATAATAATAACAAAAAATAAGAACAGTAACAATATCACAATAAGAAATAACCACATATAAAGAGGGAAACTGTACTGTAATGACTGAAATAAGGAAATCATGGGACAAAATATAGACAGAATTAACATTACCTAGAAAATCTACCATATTAAATAAGATATTGTTGGGCACCTGGGTGGCTCAGTGGGTTAAGCCGCTGCCTTTGGCTCAGGTCATGATCTCAGGGTCCTGGGATTGAGTCCCGCATCGGGCTCTCTGCTCGGCAGGGAGCCTGCTTCCTCCTCTCTCTCTCTGCCTGCCTCTATGCCTACTTGTGATCTCTCTCTGTCAAGTAAATAAATAATCTTAAAAAAAAAATAAGATATTGTTGTATTATTTTCATAGAGATAAACTTTTTTTTTTTTTTTTACCAATTCTTCAGTTAGGAGTAATTAAAATAAATGTTAATATTAGATAATATTAGTTACACATGAGCCAAGCAAATAAGCCCCCACTGGTCAAATCTGAACAACTAAGTGAAGTCTTATTGGATGATAAGGTGAAGTATAAAATAAATATCAATGTCCATATAAGCATAATGTATTGAATAAATAAGTAATACTATGGATTGACTTGCCCCTCCCCAACTCATATATTAAAGCCTTATCCATGGGTGAGGACAGACCTTTTAGGAGGTAATTAGGTTAATGAAATAACACAAGTAGAACCCTAATTGAATTGATGGTTTTATAATATGAGGAAGAAAGTGAGATGTTTCTCACTCAGTGCACACACCAAGGAAATGCCGTATGTATGTAGGAACAAGAAAGTGCCCATCTGGGGCACCTGGATGGCTCAGTGGGTTAAAGCCTCTGCCTTTGGCTCAGGTGATGATCCCAGGGTCCTGGGATTGAGCCCCACATCCGGCTTTCTGCTCAGCAGGGAGCCTGCTTCCCCCTCTGTCTCTGTGCCTGCCTCTCTTGCAGAGAGTACAGTATGGAGGAGGGAAAAAGAGTAACTACACAGTCGAAAAACCTGACAAACTACCTCAGCTAAGTGATAAACATCAGTATCAACAGTAGCATGTCATGTCGATATTATGTACTCTTGATATTTTATGATGAAGACAGCACTTTACCTCTATTATTTTCCTCTCAAAATATATAATTCCTATCTAATAAAGGGAAAACATGAAACAAAATTCTGTTACACAGAACCCTAAAAATACTTAACAAATATTCTTCAAAACCATCCATGTTATCAAAACAAGTGTGAAAAGCTGTCATAGTGAAAAGGAGCCTAAGGAGATATGATGACTAAATGTAATGTGGTATCTTGATTGAGAACCTGGAATAGGAAAAGGACAATAGGTAAAAATGAAAGAAATCTGAAGAAAGTATATTTTAATATAGCTCATTAATCATAGCAAATGCCCATATTTTTCTAAGATAACTATAATAGAGGAAACTGGATGTGAGGTATATGAGGACTCTCTGTTATATCTTTAAAAGGTATACTTTAAGGTGTATCTGCAACCTAAGATATATCTTAAAACACCCTGTAAACAGTTTTATCATATTTATAGCATAAGCATGCTTCTAGGGCACAAACAATATTTTAGTTATATTTGAAGAAGTCAGAACCCAATGTTTTGACCTATTACTATATTTGCTTTAATTGTAGCAAAAGAATAGCCACATAAGAAGAGGCATATAGAGGGGCGCCTGGGTGGCTCAGTGGGTTAAAACCTCCCAGGGTCCTGGGATGGAGCCCCACATCGGGCTCTCTGCTCAGCAGGGAGCCTGCTTCCTTCTCTCTCTCTGCCTGCCTCTATGCCTACTTGTGATCTCTGTCTGTCAAATAAATAAATAAAATCTAAAAAAAAAAAAAAAAAAAGAGGCATATAGAGAATGCACTGTAGGTGGTGGTGGTAAGTCTAAGTAAAGCAGACGAGAAAGCCCTGGCGATAGGAATGCTAGGGCTGAACTAGTTAGACCCCAATGTCAAATCACTGTGCCATCCAAGATGCTGCTATGTTGTAGCCTTCCGTTTGGTGGGTAAATCATAGGAGTGGGAATAATTGCCTGTTTTTTTTTTATTATTAGTACATAGGGCAACAGAATGATCAAAGAGGAATATAAAACTAAAGTTTGACAGATGAACAGAAATTATGAATCCTTTGTTAAAAGATGGCAATTCCACGAGGAGAAGGATGAGAGAAGAAGCCATATGTAAAGCTAAAACTAATTTTAAGCATAATCTGTTTTTATTAGTCTTAAGCCGAAATGCTGTCCAGGCAGTGCTCATCCAAAGTTTACTCTTTCCCGGTGCGCGCGCGCACGCGTGTGTGTGTGTGTGTGTGTGTGTGTGTGTGTGTGTGTATGTGTTTGTTCCCTCGAATGCCTGCCTTTTCTTCTCATCGAAGTAGGTCAGAGAATAAGATAAATGGATCAAAAACAAAGAATGCTAATTTGGTGGGAATACAAGTCTGCCCTTCAGAGATCAGGGCATCACAACTTTGAACATGAAGAATGCTAGAATGCTAAAGAAGAACGAAGAATGCTGAACCTGCTTTTGTTTTAAACTACACATTTATAATAAGTTTACTGATTGCAAAGCCCATTATTTATATAAACTAAGAAGGCATTTTGAATTTCAAATAGGTATTTTTGGTTAGCCCACATTTGCAAGAGATCTTTTGAAACAAAATCCATATTACAGTTGGGAAATGCTTAAAATACAATTTCCCCAGTAAATGCAAGACCTTCAATAAAGATATGTTAGGTGAATAAATGTATGGATGCAAGTTTTTGTAAATTGCATAACACATTTCATTTTTTTTAGATTTTATTTATTTATTTGACAGAGATCACAAATAGGCAGAGAGGCAGGCAGTGGGAGAGGGGGAAGCAGGCTCCTTGCTGAGCAGAGACCCTGATGCGGGGCTGGATCCTAGGACCCTGGGATCATGACCTGAGCTGAAGGCAGAGGCTTTAACCCGCTGAGCCACCCAGGCACCCCGATAACACGTATTCTTAACTTTGATTCCAGACTATGAAGTGCACATTCAAATAACTCTGTAGGAAGTTTGACCATTTTGTTGCCCTCCATGAAACTGATAAGAGTGTTGATTAAACAAATTGCTTTTGTTTATAAATAAGAAAATACACACTGTTACAACAAAATTTAAAATGATGAAAGTAGAAAACAAATACAGCACTTTCCAAGACTTCACTAGGAAATTATTCTCTATTGATTTTACTCTTTTCCCTAGCAAGCAAAATGAAAAATACTGCCAGAACAAATTTAGAGTAAGTAAATTAGGATGCAAAATAAGGAAAATAGAATCTTTTAAGAAAGCCTCAGAATTACAATGTCCAAATAGATATACAAAATAGTCTAAAGTTTGTGATGCAGTATCTTGTCACTCAGTAGGCCTCAAAATAACTAACTTTGAATAATAACTTCTTATCCTCTTTCCAAAGGAGTTTAGGAAATTGCAAAAAAAAAAAAAAAAAAGTACACCTATGTTTTCTTTAAAATATTTCTTATTCTTGAATAGGTGTAATTTTTATCTAACTCAGACCTAAAAAATATACGTAGAAATCATATTTGGCCTTGACTTTAATCCATAACTGCAAAAGTTTTCAGTTTATTTCTATACACATATTATAAGTACATATGATATAATATGGCAATAATGTTAGTGTTTATACATGAAAAAGGGACAGAAGAATGAATGAATCCACATATAAAAAGCTATTAGACTCTTGGATTTGTTATGCTGCTGGTGATCCTGTTGTTCTTCTGTATCATTTCCTGACTTGATTCTAGTTGGTTTGGGTCATGAGGACTCTGGCTCAAGTGATCTCCAAAGCACAGGCATTATTTTGTTGCTAATAATTATTATTGCCTCTCTAACGAGCTGTATTTTCTCAAAAATCTTTAATGTATGTCAGCAGCCATTGAGCAGCCAATATATGGTCTCTAATTGGAACTGACAAAAGAGAAGCATGAGCCCACACCCTTATGATATATGTCCCCACATGTCCCTGTATTTCTTTTTTTGTTTTAAAATATTTTTTAATTTTTTAAAGATTTTTAAAATTTATTTGACAGACAGAGATCACAAGTAGGCAAAAAGGCACGGGGGGTAGGGTGGGGGGGGAAGCAGGCTCCCTGCTGAGCAGAGAGCCCGATGCAGGGCTCGATCCCAGGACCCTGGGATCATGACCTGAGCCAAAGGCAGAAGCTTTAAACCACTGAGCCACCCAGGCGCCCCTGTCCCCATATTTCTATCTCGATAAATTAGAAAGCATGTGCAGTTTTTTAGTGTAAAATACACTGTGTACACACCCTCTGGGGTGTCCTGGGACTTGAATCTATTTATAAATCTAGAATAAAAGGTGTCTTGGCTCTGAGGAGGATGACAGGTTTTGAGGGTGGTAGGTTTTGAGGAAAATCACCAGTCACTTGCAATGTAACCATCGCAGGGGAGGTGATTAAAGATTCTTCACACAATGGAAAACTGACATCCTTGAGCAGGGAAAGAAAGACTGCTTCTACTGGCAAAGAAAATTTGGCAGAATTTCGGTGTTTGACGGTAGCATCATGAGTTACCCTTTCTGTATTTGGTTTGTGGTATCCAATGGCAATATTTTATATGTCTCTATTGGCACATCATGTTATGAACTACTAATGCTTACTTTACTACTGTAAATACAGTATTTAGTTCCTGTAAATCCAACTACATTAGGGAAATAATTCCAGAAAACCTAGAGCCAATTGAGAGACTTCATCCTAAAGATTATTGTTTTCCTAGATGTTCTTCTGGTACCACAATGTGTTTTAGCTTGTGTGACGAGAGAAGTAGAACTAGTAGGAGATAAATTGCAAGGAAAAAGGCCACGCAATGTTGGGAGTGGCTACAAAAGTATAATATCTATAGGGCAGGCCATCAGGAAAGGAAAGCTAGGAAGCATAAGCTGGATTTGCAGTCCACAGCAGGCATTTCTTCTTCTCCTGGGAAGTTTGTGTTCTGCTCTGAAGGCCTTTCAACTGGTTGAATCGGGAATCAAGGCCTTTCTTAAAATAAAATGATTACCGGTTTTAATCACAACTGTAGTTTTTGACTGAATAACTGGGAACTATATAGCAAAGCCACATCAACATATAAAATTTGGGGGGAGAGGGGAGCGGTGAGGTGTTTTTCTTGAGTTGTTTGTTTGTTTATTTAACTAATCTCTACACCCATGTGGATCTTGAACCATGACCCCAAGGTCAAGAGCCACACTTTCCTCTGACAGAGCCAGTCAGGTGCCCCCACATTGACACAAAAAATTGACAACTACATGTAGACTCACAACTGCTATGTCTCTGTGCAGGCACGCATTAAAGTGTTTTCTATGGGAACAGAACATTTTCTAATGAAATATTTAACATTTCTTGAAATCTTTAGGATTAGGAGAGATCCCAGGAGGGAATGTCAAATATTACAAAACAACTGAACTGTATTACAAATATGACAAAAACCTCACTAAAGGGGTAGAAGAATATTGTGCTGACCTAAGTAACTTTAGAAATGAGGAGAGTCTATAAGACTAAGAAAAAGGGACTGTACATATACACTATACTCTAGTTTTGAAGTTTATTATCTGTGTATGGGGTAACAATTCTGACATTGCTTTGCAGGAATGTTGAAATTAAACAAATAAATCAATGGCAGATGCTGAAGGCCAAGTTTCTTACTGTTAGAGTGAGAGGATAGAAAGAAGCAAGAAAGTAGACTGTGTGGTAATATTCATGCGGTAATATATTAGAGGTGGATATATCAGTATAAATTGATGTAGCTTAATATAGATACAGATGATTACATATTAAAGTATTTGCAGAAATCTGTATGTGTTTGTGTGTGTGTATCTATATAAATATAGATATACACATACATAGGTTCTTTTTTTTTTTTTAGAGACAGAAGAAAGCCCACAGTGGGGGAGCAGAGGGAGAGGGAGAGAATCCCAAGCATGATCCCATGCCCAGTGCAGATCAGGACGTTGGGCTTGATCTCACGACCCCAAGATCAGGACAGTAGCTGAAATCAGGAGTTGGGCGTTTAACCAACCAAGCCACCCACCTGCCCCTCTAACACCATTCTTTAATAAAAAAGATCTAAGAGATATGGCTCTTTGTTGTTTTTTATTTGTTTGTTTGTTTTAAGATTTTATTTATTTATTTGACAGAGAGAAATCACAAGTAGACAGAGAGGCAGGCAGAGAGAGAGAGGGAAGCAGGCTCCCTGCTGAGCAGAGAGCCTGATGCGGGACTCAATCCCAGCACCCTGAGATCATGACCTGAGCCGAAGGCAGCGGCTTAACCCACTGAGCCACCCAGGCGCCCAAGATATGGCTCTTTGAAGAAATAGCTATGAAAGTCTCCTTGGAAAAATGTTTGGTTCTAGGACTGAGAAAAAAATATGTTGTAGTGCCCTTAAAAATATATATATCAAAAACAATAACAACAACAAAAAACAAAGAAGAAAGTCAAAAGTCAATTTAAAGAGCTACCAACAACTGGAGTGACAAAGAAAGTAGCTCTGGATTATAACCCTAATTATAAAATAAATAACTGTGAATCCATATTTATAGCAATAAATGGAAAACCAAGAGGAGCTGGGGGAGGGGGATAGAACTGTACCTTGAGGAAACTTACCAAATAAATTAATCATCAGTCAAATGGTCAAAGTCAACATTAACAGTGTGAAGTCATATTGATATAAAGCAATTTTGATATGATTTCATGAAAATGACACTTATCCTCCATGATCTCAATCCCTATACAAGTCCAGTTGAATCACATGAATAAAAGCTGTCACAGAAAAGAGGAGCTTAAGAAGACATATGATGAAGTGCAATAATCCTAAAAGTGGTCAGAAAAAAAGACACCAGAGAAAAACTTAGTAAATCAGAACATCATGTGAACTTCAGTTAATAATAATGTATCATTATTGATTCATTCATTGTAAGAAATGTATAATACTAGTGTAAGAAATTAATAAGGTAAACTGGATGTGGGGTATAGGAATATTTTTGTAAGATCTTTATTTTTTTATGTAAATGAAAACTGTTCTAAAAGATAAAGTCTATTACATTTAACTATTTTTTTTTAATTTCACTAACACAAGAAAAGACTATAATCCATTTCTTTGTTATGAGATATTTCTGTAGTTCTGACATAGATAGCTATTGTTCTAAAGATTTTATTTATTTATTTGACAGACAGAGATCACAAGTAGGTAGAGAGGCAGGCAAAGAGTGGGGGAAGGAGGCTCCCTGCTGAGCAGGACTCAATCCCAGGACCCTGGGATCATGACCTGAGCCAAAGACAGAGGCTTTAATCCACTGAGCCACCCAGGCACTCAGTACCTATTGTTCTAATTCTGGTTTTATTTTTCAAACATCATCTTACTTGATGTGAATCAAGTAAGTGAATGTGAACTATAATCCTTAAGAAAAACAAACAAACAAATCTAAAGTATTTAGCAATCAACAAAAATGAAGGTCCCTGCTTTAAGGAATTTTTAAGGTTTAATATGAAAACAAATTTTAATTATAAATCCATTAATTAAGTTGTCATGTGAAATATTAGAAATGATAACATAGATATATTGCTGGAGAATGTGATCAGTATTACATTAAGCTTTGATAAATATTATATTCTGGATTCCATGTTTATGTTAGTAAAATATGCAAAAACATGGATGATCATAGACACTCTAAGAAAATACCTAGAAAAGATATTACACAAATAAATGTATCTAAATGTTTTATTAATGTAAGACAAACAGCTTTATAAAAATGATTTCAATACCATACTTTTATTTGGTTACCAAGAACTAAAAATGATTTGTAAAAAAGAAAACATTTGTGACTGACTACCACCAAGGAAGAAATTAAATGTCAGATTATTTTGAGACTTGTATATAACTTCAATTCCCTGTCATATTTTTAGAAGGGTATCCTAATTTTGTATTTGTTGAAATTTAATCTCTAAAAGCTGTTCAGATGAAGTTCAGTTGAGTCAGTTTTGTGTTTTCAAAGAAAATTAAAAATCAGTCTTTCAATTTCTTAACAAAAATAAATTTCATAGACAGAAATAGAAAGTTCACTGATCAAAGAATTAAACATGTGACAAAGCAGTATAATAAATAGTGGTTATTATTTTGTGTATTGCCTATTGGAATGACTGATGATAAATAGCTCTTGTCCTATTTATTATGCATTAGCGGTTTTTCACTAACATGCATGTAACAGCGGAAAATATTATCTGATACCGGAATTACCAATCAGTGTTGTCTACACACACACACACACACACACACACACACACACTGACTTTTCTTTCAAAATACACAATATGTTTCTATATGCACATTTGTTTAATATGGAGCTGGTCAATTCTGTCAGTTTTAAGTAGACATAATTCTCTTTTCCTAGTATTTCTAACCAATGAGTATATAGATTATGATGTTATCTGTAATTTATTTAAAAATATAATTCTAATATAAGCAAGGAAGTTTTTTGGGTTTTGTTGTTGCTGTTGTCATTGTTGTTTTACTCAAAGGTGCAGGTGCCTCGAATGTGTTCCAGTATCACTCTGTTGATTGACTGAGTGGCTTCCAAAATATCTTCACAGTTTGTCTTTCCTAATATAATTGAAAGACTAAAATGAAATATAGCTTTGTGAGAATTGTAGTTAATTCTCCAGACTGATCTATCAAAAAATTCCTTTCTTGTGTTAAACCTCAAATTTTCCCACATTAGGATTAAACATAGGTCTTAATTTAACATTTTGTGAACACTGGAGATCACTTCTTCCATTTCACAAGGATTCTTATTTGGGGAAATTTAGTGCATCTGTCTCTCTCTTTTTTTTTTTTTTTTTTAAAGATTTTATTTATTTATTTGGCAGAGAGAGATCACAAGTAGGCAGAGAGGCAGGTAGAGAGAGAGAGGAGGAAGCAGGCTCCCTGCTGAGCAGAGAGCCCGATGCGGGACTCTATCCCAGGACCCTGAGATCATGACCTGAGCCAAAGGCAGCGGCTTAACCAACTGAGCCACCCAGGCGCCCAGTGCATCTGTGTGTTGACCTTCAGTTGACTCTTCTCCATGTAAAATTAATCTAATTATTTCTTTTGAACAAATAAAACATTTTATTTCTCTCACAATTTTACTATTTATTTTATATATGCTTGAAAATTACTGTGTCCCTAGACACCACGACTGATACTTAAAAATGAAATACACTACAAGTGTTTATGCTTTAATTCACATTCTTACAGTGTCCTATTCTTAAAGAAGGGCCATCTGTACCTCAATGTTTATAGCAGCAATGGCCACAACAGCCAAACTGTGGAAAGAACCAAGATGCCCTTCAACAGACAAATGGAAAAAGAAGATATGTCATATATACAATGGAGTATTATGCCTCCATCAGAAAGGATGAATACCCAACTTTTGTTATCAACATGGACAGAAATGGAAGAGATTATACTAAGTGAAATAAGTCAAGAAGAGAGAGTCAATTATCATATGGTTTTACTTACTTGTGGAGCATAAGGAATAACACAGAGGACATTGGGAGATGGAGAGGAGAAGTAAGTTGGGGGAAATCGGAGAGGGAGATGAACCATGATGAGACTGTGGACCAAACAAACTGCGGGTTTTGGAGGAGAGAAAGGTGGGGGATTGAGTGAGTGGTGGGTTGGTGGTGGGTATTAAGGAGGGCATGTATTGCATGGAGCACTGGGTGTGGTGTATATACAATAAATTTTGGAACACACACTACACACACACACACACACACAAATTAAATTAAATTTAATTTAAAAAATAAAGTGTCCTATTCTGAAAAATCACAAAAATTAAAAAAAATATATGGATATAACAAGGTTAAAAGCATATGATACAAAACTTATGTAAATAAATTCAATCAATCATTTAACAAACAACTAAATTGATGGGAATTTTAACTAGAGCACTAACAAAAGCAATACATACCTTAATTTTAAATAGCTCAATTAAATCTCCATTGAAAACTGTGCCTAACATCACTGTCATTTAATGTCCTGGATCATTATTTAGGGAGCTTCAGCTTCCTCTTTGGATCTATAGGTGATTCAGAAGTAATTTTTCTTCAATAAAAACCAGTTCCATCAAAATGTAGAATCTGATATTTGGTATAGCCTTCCTCACCAAACAATATTTTAACACAGTAATGAAATGAATTCATGGCTTCATTTTCTACACTGGCAATGTCATCATTTACATAAATATTTGGTGAAGATGTAGTAGTGTCTGAAGCCATTACTTATATAAAGTTTGCAACTTATGTGGAAATTTTAGATTTTTCTCCTTTAAGATTTTTATGAATTGCTGATTTTTTTCTTTTTCCTTTTTCTTGCTAAGACTTTCTTTTAAACTGTGTGAAAGTTGCTCCTGAATGTTTCATAATAATTAAGTATTTCAAAAATTGGAAAAAAATAAGTGTCTCATCTATAGAACACTGGCATCATTTTGGAATAAGTTATGGTTACAGACATGCTAATTTAATATAAAGCAACATAAAATATGAAGATTATGACAGAATAGATTATGCTCAGTATTTTAGTCTGCTTTATAAATTTAAGGTGTAATAAAGGAAGATTATCATAATATTTTAATTATTTTAGCTTTTGTTGCCTAAGTTTGAGATTTTTGGAAGTACTCATAACATCGATTGATATTATGCTCACCTGTCAAATAAAACTCTTGCTTTTATCCCCAAATGGTTTGGTCTAAACTATGTAATTCAAGAGTTCTACACCAAGAAGCCCTGAGGGGAATATGGTAGACTAGGAGGACACTAAACTCACCTTGTCCTACAGATACAGTAAGATAACACTTACAGCAGCCTAAATAACACAGAAAACAACCCAAGGACTGGCAGAATAAACTCCATAACTAAAGGTAGTGAAGAGGCCACACTGAGGAAGGTAGAAAGGGAAAGGACATGGTCTGGGAGCAATAGGGACCATCACCTTCCACTGTGGGTAGGATAGCTTGTAATGCAGAAAAAAATGGAAAACAGACTTTGACACCAGGGAGCCCAAGAAGGGGGAAGAGGAATTCCCATTATATTTGCCTTTGAAAGAAAATAGGGCTGAATTTTGTGAGTTCTTAACAACCATCAAACTTAAACCTTGGCACTTTAAACATTTTACAGGCTTGACTCTGGGAAAGCCTGGAAGGGTTAGGAAGCAGACTCCCCATCCAAAGAGACAGCAGGACAAACAGTTCAAGCAGATACAGCACAGAACAAGCAGTTTTAAAAACATTGGGAGCAAATGGGAGGGCCAGTCATTTGCTCATCTCAGAGCATGACCTATTAGACAGGGATTGTGGGCAGAACCCTCCAGGAACAAAGAAGCTGGAAGGCATCATTCCCTCCTCCATCTCCCAGCACAAAGAACGGCCACCTGCAGTAACCATTGCCCTCCTAACACTCCTTACCTAACTTGCTTGTACCAACCCCCACTCAACCCAGGACTTTGGCATATCTACCATTCCTGGTCACACTCACCTCTGTCCCTATGTTATGGGCCTCCTTCCCCCCAAAGACCAGCACAAACCCTGCCAACACCTTATCTCCATATGTGTGCCTTTGTAGGACCTCAATTTGGGTGGAAAGGGCAGGTCTCTTTTCACAAGAACACCATTGCTCCCCATGTTAAATTGCACCCTATCCCTGATGGGGACAAAACATTACCCCCAAAAACAAAGAGAGCCTCTGTAGACAACTGGACTGAAAGAAAAACAGGCCAAGACTCCACAGAAGAGCACATGAAATGCACATAGGAGACACTCCTTGAAGCACCAGGACCTGGGGAATGGGGACACTACACTGTAGGGCACTACAGGAGCTCTTCATGAAAATTATTATTATGAAAAGCAAGAGAAGTAGCTGATTTTCCTACCACACAAAAAGTCAGACAAAATGAGGAGACAGAGAAGTATCTCCAAAATGAAACACCAGGACCAAACCATAGCAAGAGACCAAAGTGAAATGTATATAAGTAATATGCTTGATAAGTAATTAAAAGTAATGATCATAAATATACTTATTGGATTGAGAAAGGAATGGAGGACATCAGGAGTGAGACCTTCAACACAGAGATAAAAAAGAACCAGCAGAGATCAATAAATGATATAAAAAATATACCTGATGGAATAAATAGCAGGCTAGATGAGACAGAAGAACAAATTAATGACTTGGAATACAAAGTAATGGGAAGAAACAAAGCTAAGCAAAGAAGAGGAAAGAAAATTATATAAATTGAGAATAGTTTTAGGGAATTCAGGGACTCTATTAGGTGTAATAACATTCACATAATGGAGATCTCAGAAGAAGAGAGAGATAAGAGAACAGAAAATTTATTTGAAGAAATAAAAGCTGAAAAGTTCCCCAGCCTGGGGAAGGAAACAGATATCCAAATACCGTAGGCACAGAAATGCCCCCCAAATTCAAGCAAGGAGGTCCACACCAAGACATAGTAATCAAAATTTCAAAAAGTAGCTATAAAGAAAAAAAGAATTAAAAGCAGGGGCACCTGCGTGGCCCAGTCATTAAGCATCTGCCTTTGGCTCAGGCCATGATCCTGGGGTCCTGGGATGGAGCTCCACATCAGGCTCCCTGTTCAGTGGGAAGCCTGCTTCTCCCTCTCCAATTCCCCTGCTTGTGTTCCCTATGTGTCACTATGTCTTTCTCTGCCAAATAAATAAATAAAATCTTTAAAAAAAATTTTTTTAAAGCAGCAAGAGAAAAGAATACAGTTACATACAAGGGGAAACCCCATAAGGATATCAGTAGATTTTTAAGCAGAAAATTTGCAGGCCAGAAGTGCAAAGAACAATATATTCAAAATACTGAAAGGGAAAATTCTGCAGCCAAGAATACTTTATCCAGAAATGTTATTATTGAGAGGAGAAGGAGAGATAAAGAGCTCCTCAGACAAACAAAAACTAAAGGAATTTATGACCACTAAACTAGGCACATAAGAAATAGTAATGGGGACTCTGTGAGCGGAAGGTAATGATCATAGGGAAAGTATAAAAAGTAAAACAAGAAACAAAAAACCCCACAAAAGCTATAAAAATAGAAATTTCTTCAAAATTCAGTCAAGGGATTTATAAAATAAAAGGATGTAATATATGACAACATACAACTGAAATATGGGGATGGGGGATAGTACTGAATGGATTTAAACTTAAGCAATAATTAACTTGATATAGACTGATATGTGCAGAAGATATTATACATAAACCTAATAGTAACCACAAATCAAAAACCAGTAATAGATTGACAAGGAATAAAGAAAATGGAATTCAAGCATATCACTAAAGAAAACCAAAAAGTTTTCTTTTTCTGCCATCTTGGAGCCTGTGGAGGTCTATTGGGAATAGGACTCCTACAATACCAAATAATATCTGGAAGGCTGTGGTCCAAGGCCATTTTTGCTGGCTATAAGCAGGGTCACTGCAACCATGGGGCACACACAGCTCTTCTTAAAATTGAAGGTGTATATGTTCAAGATGAAATGGAATTCTATCTAAGCAAGAGGTGTGCTCACAAGTACAAAGCAAAGAACAACACAGTGATTCCTGGTGGCAAACCAAACCAAACCAGAGTAATCTGGGAGAAAAGTAACTCATGTTCATGGAAACAGTGCTTCATGCCAAATTCTGAAGCAACCTTCCTGATAAAGCCATTGGCGGCAGAATCCGTGTGATGCTTTACCCATCATGGATTTAAAAATAATGAAAAGTAAATATATAAAGGTGTAGATTTGTAAAAAAAAATAATAATAATAATAATTTAAAAATTTTAAAAAAATTAAAAAGCCAACAAACCATAAAAGAGAGCAAGAGAAGAAAGGATCAGAAGAAACATAGAAACAACCCAAAAAATGAGTAACAAAATGGCAATAAATACATATCTATCAATAATTAATTTGAATGTAAATGGACTAAATGCTCCAATCAAAAGATATAGGGTGACAGAATGGATAAAACAAACAAACAAAAACAAGACCCATCTGTATGCTACCTACAATTGACTCATTTCAGACCTACAGACACCTGCAAACTGAAAGTGAGGGGATGGAGAAATATTTCTCATGCAAATGGATGTCAAAAGAAAGCAATACCTAAACAGGACAAAATAGACCTTCAAACAAAGACTGTAACAAGAGACAGAAGTGATACTATATAACAATAAAGGGGACAATCCAAAAGAAGATATAATAATTGTTAATATTGGAATATTTACAATTATTCCAATACATGGGAATACCCAAATACATAAAACAGTTAATACCAAACAAAAGAAACTAATTGATAATAAGACAATAATAATAGTGGACTTTACCACCCCACTTACATCAGTGGGCGATCATAGAAACAGAGAATTAACAAGGAAACAGTGGTTTTGAATGAACACTGAACCAGATGTATTTCATAGGCAATTTCAGAATATTCCATCTTAACACAGCAGAATGTACATTCCTTTCAAGTGCACATGGAACATTCTCCAGAGTAGATCACATATTAGACCTCAAAACAAGTTTCAACTAATTCAAAAATATCAGTCATTCCATGTATCTTTTGTGACTATAATGCTATGAAACTAGAAATCACCACAAGGAAAAATCTAGAAAGTGCACAAATATATGGAGGTTAAATAATATTCTACTAAAGAATTAATGGGTCAATCAGGAAATCAAAGAAGAAATCAAAAACTACATGGAAAGAAAAGGAAGTGAAAACACAATGGTCCAAAATCTTTGGGATACAGCAAAAGCACCTCAAAAAAGTTCTAAGAAGCAAGAAAAATCTCAAATAACCATGTAACCTTTTACCTAACAGAGCTAGAAAAAGAACAAACAAAGCCCAAACCCAGTAAATAGAAGAAAATAGTAAAGATTAGAGAAGAAATAAATATAATAGAAACTAAAACAAACAAAACAACACTACCACCACAAAACAATAGATCAATAAAACCAGAAGCTGGTTCTTAGAAAAGATCAACAAAATTGATGAACCTCCAGCAAGACCCATTAAAAAACAAAACAAAACATGCCAAAAACCCAGAGAAGTTCTAAATAAACAAAATCACAAATGAAGGAGGAAGAGAAATAACAACCAACACCACAGAAATACAAATGATTGTGAGAGAATATTATGAAAAACTATTTTATGAAAAACCCAACTCAGTGCTGGGTATGGAAAGAATATTATGAAAAACAAATTGGACAGTGACAGTTTATAAAGATGAATACATCCTTAGAAACATAAACTACCAAAACTAAACAGGAAGAAATAGAAAATTTGAATAGACCAATTAACTAGAGAAGAAACTGAATCAGTACTCAAAAAAACAACACAAAACAAAAAACTTCCAACAAATAAAATTCCACAACCATATGGTTTCACAGATGAATTCTAGTTAACATTTAAAGAAGAGTTAATACCCATTCTTCTCCAACTATTCTAAAAAATACAAGAGAAAGGAAAACTTCCAAATTTATTTTATGAGACCAGCTTCACCCTGATAACAAAACCAGACAAAGAACCACAAAAAAAGAGACAGGCCAATCTCTGTCCTGAATATAGATGAAAAAATCCTCAGTGAAATACTAGCAGACCAAATCCAAAAATACATTTAAAAAGTTGTGTACCATGATCAAGTGGGATTTATTCCTGGGATGCAAGGGTAGTTCAATATTCACAAAACAATCAATGTCTTAAGTCATATCAATAAGAGAAAGAGTAAAAACCATATGATCATTTCAATAGAAGCAACAAAGCATTTGACAAAGTACCACATCTATTAATGATAAAAACCGTCTGTGAAACAGGTCTAGAGGGAACTTAACATAGTAAAGGCCATATATGAAAAACCCATGGCCAACCATACTCAATGGTGAAAAACAGAGAGCTTTTCTCCTAAGGTCAGGAACAAGAAAAGGATGTCCACTCTCACCACTTTTATTCAACATAGTTCGGGAACTTCTACCCACCCAATCAGACAAAGAAAAGGAAGAGAAGGCATACAAATTGGTAAGGAAGAAGTAAAATTCTCTGTATTTGCAGATGGCATGGTACTATATAGAGTGAACCTTAAAGACTCCACCAAAATACTGCTAAAACAGATAAATGAATTTAGTAAAGTCTTTGGGTACAAAAATACAGATATTTATATATTAATAATGGAGAAGCAGAAAGTGAAATTAAGAAAAATTCCCATTAACAATTTCACCCAAAATAATAAAATAACTAGGAATAAACTTAACCAAAGAGGTAAAAGACCTATATTCTAAAAACTATAAAATACTGATGAAAGAAATTCAAGATAATGCAAAGAAATGAAAAGGCATTACAAGCTCATGGGTTAGAAGAAAAAATATTGTTAAAATGTCTATACTACCCAATGTAATTTACAGAGTAGATGATCAAAATATGAACATTTTTTTCACAGAACAAGAACAAACAATTCTAAAATTTGTGTGGAACCACAAAAGACCTCAAATAGCTAAAGCAATGTTGAAAAATAAAAACAAATGGGGAGGTATCATAATGCCAGATTTCAAGTTATATTACAAAGTGGTAGTAATTAAAACAGGTTGGTACGGGCACAAAAATGACACACAGATGAATAGAATAAAACAGAAATCGAATGAAACAGAAATCCTAGAAACAAACCCACAATTACATGGTTAATTATTCTTTGACAAAGGAGGACTGAATACAACAAATGGTGTTGGGAAAACCGGATAGCCATATACAAAAGAAGGAAACTGGACCACTTTCTTTCACCATAAACAAAATAAACCAAAAATAATCCAAAATGGATTAAAGATTGAAATGTGAGACTTGAAACCATAAAAATCCTTGAAGGGAGCACAGTAATCTCTCTGGCATTGGCTGTAGCAACATTTTTCTAGATATATGTCCCGAGGCAAAGGAAACAAAAGCAAAAATAAGATATTAATGCTACATCAAAATAAAAAGTTTCTGCACAACAAAGGAAAGAAAAAAATTAAGGCAACCTACTAGATGGGAGAAGATATTTGCAAATAACATATCCAATAAAGAGTTAGTATCCAAAATCCATAGTACTGATACAGCTCACTATCAAAAAAATAAATAATCTAATTAAATATGGAAGACATGAACAGATGTTTCACCAAAGAAGACATACAGATGGCCAAAAAACCATGAAAAAAAGCTCAACATCCCTCATTATGGGGGAAATGTAAATCAAAACTCCAATGAGATATCATCTTATACCTGTTAGAGTGGCTAAAACTTGCAACACAAGAAACTAATCTATACTATAAGTGTTGGTGAGGATATGAGGTAAAGGAAAACCTCTTGCACTGTTGGTGGGACGCAAATTGATGAAGCCACTGTGGAAAATGGTACAGAGATTCCTCAAAAAACTAAAATAAAACTACCCTGCTATCCAGTAATCACATTACTGGGTGTTTACCCCAAAATACAAAAACACTAATTCAAAGGGATATATGTACCCCTTTGCTTACTGCAGCATTATTTACAATAGCCAAAGTATGGAAGCAGCCCAAGTGTCCATAGGATAGGTGAATGGAGAACAGAGAGGGGGTACATATACACGATGGATATTATTCAGCCATAAAAATGAATGAAATGTTGACAACTGCAACAACATGGATGTATCTAGAGAGTATTATTCTAAGTGAAAAGAGTGAGTCAGAGAAAGACAAATACCATACTTAAGTGAAATTTAAGAAACAAAACAAACCAGCAAAGGCAAAAAGAGAGACAAACCAAGAAGTGGACTCTTAACTATAGAGAATAAATTGATGGTTACTAGAGGGGAGGTGGGTGGTGAGATGGGAGAAATAAGGAAGGGGGATTAACAAGTACACTGATGGGAAAAATATTTTAGTAAAACACAATAATTTCCTTCTCCTTCAAAAAGAAAAGAGTTATACACTAAAAGTTTCGTTAAAAAAAATATAGTTTAGGATCTCAAGCTCTTCTCTAGTAAACTTTTATTAATTTAAACTTATGTTGCCAAACGTTCGTATATTTATAGAAAATAAATCTAATATCTACATGATTAGATCTTAAATCACTCAGTCTCTTCACATGTTACATTTTTAGCATTGAACCCTATTTTAAATGTATTAGCCACACTCTACACATTACCCTTATTACATCTTTATGTCCTGCTTAAAGGTAAAAGAATTTTTAGGGACACCTGGGTCACTCAGTTGAGTGTTTGACTCAGTTT
This sequence comes from Mustela nivalis, assembly GCF_964662115.1. Lineage (NCBI taxonomy): Eukaryota > Metazoa > Chordata > Mammalia > Carnivora > Mustelidae > Mustela > Mustela nivalis. Next base: position 63,850,912 of record NC_139034.1, on the reverse strand, counting down.
TGGCTTAGGTCATGATCTTGGGGTCGTGGGATGGAGCCCCACATAATACTCCATGCTGGGTGTGAAGTCTGCTTAGGACATTCTCTCTCCTTCTTCTTCTCCTCCTCCCCCAACTTTCATGCTCTCTCTAAATAAATAAATCTTTTGAAAAAGCAAATTTGAGACATCAGAATAATTTATTTGTAGAAATAATTTCAACATTAAGTAATAATGGCTTAAACAGAAATTAAATTTCTTAACTGAACAGGCACAAAAGGGCAGAGAATTGATTAGAACATCAACTATACTGAGGGATCGCTGCCTAGATTTTCCCATCAGCCTCAAGCCATGTGCTTTCCATATTTGAGGTAACCTCATGTCCACAATGACTGCTGGAGCATCTGCCATTACATGTGCTTACCACACAGCAGGAAGAATAGAGGAAAAGCTACAGACTTCTCTCTCCTTTTAAAACAATATGTACCCATAATTTCCACAAAATATACAACTGGCATTTGCTTCACTGGTACATAGTCATTTGGCCATAGATATGAAGATTAGGATAAAATGTAGTGTGTGATGCTTTAAATATTATACTGGATTATAGTTGACAATAAAATGATTTTGGCAGTGTAAACATAAATGTGATTTCTGGTTTTATTTTTATTCTGTGTTTTTTTAAATGTTTTTGCACCAAGTTTACTTTGCCTTTTTAAAATAACTAAAAAAGTTTACTGCTTCTTTTACATTATTAAAGATTGCAAGTTGTACAACAATCATATATCCTTAAAATGTAAAGCATGTGCTTATGATGCAAGCTATTTTCTAAAGTGTTTTTTTAACATTTACAAATTTCTTTTCTCAAAACTTGTGTATTTAAATTTTCTACCTCTGTTTAACATAAATTTGAATTATTTTTTAGAAAATCCAACACAGTAATGGAATGTTCACATTTATTAACACATCTTCTATAATTTAAATTCCATACCTATATATTTATTCCTTATCTAAATTCTGGTTTTAGTATTTGTTTTTCCTTTTCCATAATTTTCTAAATAACACTGTTATCAAGCTTGTTATTCTTTCAAGAACCAAATAGAGGATTTGTATCAAATTTACAGCTTTTCTCTTTTTAAAATAAGTCTGCTTTTATATTTATTATCTTCATTGGCTAGTATTTGCCATGTTATTTTGCAAAAAAAAAATTAGTTGAATGTTTTATTATCCATTTTAAAATGTTACTTATTTATTAATGCAAGTGTTTAAAATGATGCATTTTTCTTTCTTCATAAATCTGTTGCATTACAAATCTTCTGAAGGGCTTACTGTGTATATTTTTTGAGGCATGAACATTGTACTGTAAATTATCTTGTCTTCAAGGAAACCATGAATAGTTAATGTACAGGTCTGCATATTACTTAGAATAAGCTATTTTGCAGCTACCATAAACTAGACAAGATTTAATTTACATTTTTACTCCTTTTTATACATGAAAACATATCCCAATAATATTTATGTGAAAAATGTACACTTGAGAAGTAAAGATAGCAAAAACCCTCCAAAATCCTATTCAATTATGTTTTTGGTACATATTAATGCCAAGAAAATAATTATTTTACAAATTTAGGCAACCAAGTGTTTCTTCCTCTGTGCAAAAACCTTTTATAGTAAAAATTTTAAAAATATATTATTAGCCTTTAGACTTAGCTACCCTTAGTACACTTAGTACTTACAGTGAATTTACTTTGGAATCAAATATTTGTCTGCCACTGGAGTATTTCCTCAAATCTCTGCATGTAACTTAAACTTTCTTAGTTATTTGGTCACTTTTATTGGTTTTAAAAAGCATAGGCAACCTTCCAAGATATTTTATCAAAATAACCAAATTTTTTTCTTTTATGGGAAAGGTCATACTGAATCCACAACAACAGAAGGATTCATAAGAGTAAGAGGTTACATATCACACCTGAGCATGAGTGGTCAGAGAGAATTTATTAAAAAATTGTTCTTATGCCCTTCAGACTTCAGCCTTTTTAATTCTTTAGCATTTATGAAGTCTCTCCAGCAGACTCATTAATATTTTGTTTTAAACAAGTGGGAATTTTAAATGAGCCATGTTGGAAGTAGCTGGCCAGAAGCCTACCATCTTTAGTCTAGCCACATCACCCTTCTTTGCATATCAATGGTCCATTTCTCATTTTTCCCTGTGTCAAACAGAGCTGATCCAAGCTCAAAGATTCTTTTGAATTAACAGAAGATGAACACTGAGGTCAATTTGTCAGACATGAAGGAGAGAAGAAATGAGCTAAACAGACAGAGGAGCAATCTAGAGTACAAACAAGGACAAGAGCAAAATCGGATTTATACCAGGCACACTGCTTCATATTCTCTTTCTATTCTAATAGTCATATAAAGCTTTTCAAATTTTAAATCTTTGTTTTGTTCATTTTCATTTTTTAACAAGTTAGACTGATTGAACATATGTGAAGGATGGAATGTTTATTTATTCATAAGTAACTTCTTAGGTGACCTGTAGATAATAGGAAAAGAAACAATTTCCTGATATGAGAATACTGACAAGGGTAAACTGCATCTTAAAGAAAAAGTATTTCTTGCTGCATTGTTTTAAAGCAGTCCTGGTCAATAGATACATAATGGGAGATGCATATATTATTAAAAATTTTCAAGAAAACACATTAAAAATAATTTTAATGAAGCAGGTAAAGCTAGTTGCATTACTATAGTCTATTTAATTCAAAATATTCAAAATAATATTTCAAAAATAATATACACTTATTAATGGCATATATTATATTTTTACTTTTTCATATTAAGCCTTCCAAATCGGATATGCCTTTATATTTGATGGCACAGGTCAATTTGGAGTTGCAATAATACTCACATGTGGTGAGTAGCTACTATATTGGAGAGTGCAGATCTAGAGAACTAGACTATTCCAGTGATGACTGGAAATAATCTTTTGAATGTACTTTCTATCATGTGCTTTAGTCATTCATGTGTTCTATTAGTACATATTTATTGTCTGTGCTCGCTTCAGCAGCACATATACTAAAATATTGTCTGCTTGTCATATAATCTGCATCACCAAGATGGTATTGAGCACCTACTATTCAGATTATGTGACAGAACTTTATTTTCTTCTCTTCCATATAATGTTTTATTCTATATTCTACTCTTATTTCTATTATTTCTATTATATATATTTATATATATATATATATAATATATTATATATAAATACATGTAAATTATATATTATATTATTTATTCCATATTCTACTTTTCCATATAATGTTTTAACAAAAACAAAAACAAAACACAAAAGCACTGTATCAACCATTGGCAGTGTTCATTTCCACTTTTATGTCAACTAGCTCCGTTGTTGGAAGGACACAATTTATTTAGGAAATATATTTATTGAAAGGTCTTTAATTCTAGAGCTAGTTAACTCCATTATAAATTACTGGAATTTACACAAATTATTTCATTCTCTGAGCCTCAGAAATCTGGTTTGTAACCAAGTCATAATTATAACAACAACTTCACGGATAATCTATGTGTGGTAGGCAGGAAATTAACCCTCCCCACCCCAACCTCTCATCCCTGAAATTTACAAAGATGAGAAATCACTCCTATGAATCTGTTTTTTTATATAACACAGCTGACCTTACAATACAGTGATTATTTGATAGGTCTGACTTAATCATGTGAGAGATAATTCAAAGATTTTTTATTTTATTTTTTTTCTTACTGGCACTGGCAGAAGTCAGATATTTGAAGTAGGAGAAGAAGAATTCAATGTGCTTTTGCTGATTGGGGGAATGGGGGTGGTCATTTGAGAAGGGATTCAGGTGACCTTGAGGTGCTGAGAAAGACAACAGATTGGCAGTCATCAAAGAAATGGGAAGTAGTTCCTTTATCTGCAAGGAATTTGATTCTGTCAACAGCCTGAATAACTTTGGAAGCAGATTCCTCTCCAAAGCCTCCAGACTAGTCCAGCACACCTACACCTTTGTTTTGGTCTGATGAATCCCTGAGAAGATAATCTTGTATGCCATCCAAGACTTCCGACTTATGTGCACTCTGAGATAATAAATTTATACTGTTTAATTACTAAATTTGTGGTAATTTGTTATAGCAGCAATAGAAAACTAATTTGCTGTGGGAAAATAGCTTATAACCTACAAAATGTCTTGTAAGTTTTAGGCATTATAATTGGAACACAAAGTACATCAGATTTTCTCTTTATTTAAACTCTTCGTAGATAAATCAGCTTTGACTGTTGTATTACAAGATACAGTATTCTTAAATACTTCCAGAAGTTTTCTAATTTATAAACTAACCCTCTTATAAGTATGAAGTACTTGTTATTAACAAGTGCAAATACATTATCATACTGAATAACCAAAATATTTCATGCCTACATAGGACATACAGAACATCACTGACAGGGGCGTCTTGGTGGCTCAGTGGGTTAAACCTCTGCCTTTGGCTCAGGTCATGATCTCAGGGTCCTGGGATCCAGCCTGGCATTGGCATCGGACTCTCTGCTCCGCGGGAAGCCTGCTTCCCTTTCTCCTGCCTGCCTCTCTGCCTACTTGTGATCTCTGTCTGTCAAATGAATAAATAAAATCTTTAAAAAAAAATATCACTAACAAGATACATATTTTTGTTTTCTGTCCCTCTACCACAGCATAAGGCAGAGTAATTCTCTTCGGTAATGATGCTCATGATACTGGTAATGAGATTATGATAACAATATTGAAAATTAAAGGAAAGAATAATATATTTCTATGCAAGAATGTTTTACAGTACTTTAAAAAATCTAGTTAAATATTTCATTAATTACACCTATATCAAACATAATAATTGTTCAGCTTTGTTACAGATCTCAATATCTGGGGGTATAAATCTTCCAGCTCTTTTTCTTTTTCGTTAAGCTTGTCCTACAGATTCTAGCTATTTCCATTTCTAAATAAATTTTAGAGTTAACTTGTTAATTTCTTCAAAAAACCCAGCTGGGATTTGGTTGCTATTTCATTAAAGGTAGAGAATATTTGGAAAGAAATATATTTATATTGTTGGTTTTTCAATATATATGCATGGAATGATTACCTATTTAGATATATTGAATTTCTTCCTCAGTAATATTTTAGAGTTTCCTCTGTGGAGAAGTTGTATACCTTTCATACAATTTTTCTTGTTTTGTTTTGTTTTTTTTTTTCATTATTGTGCCCTGCTTGATAGTAGACGGAGAAGCCATGATCTAATAAATATACCCCAGTTAGTGTTAGGAAATATAAACAGACTAGAAACTTGAACCCCTAGAGGGCTGGATAACTAGTGGTCTAAATTTACATGTTTTTTGTTCTTTCGGTTAATAAAAATTTCCAATTAATAACTTAGCCCCTGTGGTCCACTGTGTATGTGGTGACTGCACACTGAAGGAGAGAAAATGAAGAAATTATTGGAGAATTCTAATACTATAATGATCTATTCTTACTTCCCAAGATCAAATATATATTCCTTCGACTAAGAATTTGTGTAGATCAGTCCACAGAATAATTATTTTTTCATGTGTACAAGGATTTTTTTGAAATAAGTTAAGATGGATCACAAAATCAAAGGTATATTAAAAACTAGGTGATCTCCCTGATATGAGGAAGTGGTGATGTAACATGGGGGCTTAAGTGGGTACGAGAAGAATAAATGAAACAAGATGGGATTGGGAGGGAGACAAACCATAAGTGACTCTTAATCTCACAAAACAAACTGAGGGTTGCTGGGGGGAGGGGTTTTGGGAGAAGGGGGTGGGATTATGGACATTGGGGAGGGTATGTGCTTTGGTGAGTGCTGTGAAGTGTGTAAACCTGGTGATTCACAGACCTGTACCCCTTGGGATAAAAATATATGTTTATAAAAAATAAAAAATTATATTAAAAAAAAAAACTAGGCCAAAATTTTATCCCCTACAGTCTCTCTACTGAATTATGCCTAGCTAAATCTTCCAATCAAATTCACCAATAAAAATAATTTGCTGATGTAACATTGTAGCATTGTTCAAATAACGCACTGCAAATGCTATAAAATGTTGTATATTAGGTAACTATAAACTCAAATCTATTATTAAATTCCTACTAGAAGATTTAATTAGAACATATAAAGGGAAATTCCTTCTCTTTTTAACCATAGGAAATTACACTTCTGAATAATCATATTCCTCAGGAGCTAATCTGAGTAAAGATAGTAGGCTGACTGCATGGAAATCACCTCAGGTACTCTTAAAAACATATATTTCTATCTAGGTTCCCTCTCCCCAGTCTGTTTTAGGAGATATAGGCAGACTCAATATTATTTAAAAATGCCCCAAGTGATTTTTCTATGCTGCTTTATTGGGCATATTAGTTAGTATGAATTGTTCCAGTGTTATATAATATCATTACTATCATTGCTATAGACCATAGAGCAATGTTGTTCAAGAAAAACATAATTATTTGTTCTCAGTGGGCTTTAATATTTTGCTTAATTATACTCAGATTCTTCTTTTTAGCAAGAATAGCCCATACCACTTGCCAATTAAACAGAAATATCTCTTCTAGCACTTATAAATGTAGATTGTTTGAATAATCCAAGACTTTAATGTATCTGACTTTTTCAGAAATCCAAAGATTCAACAGGATCTAATAGGAATAGTCAACCATCCTTTTAATTTAGCTGAAGCAAAAACATATTTACATTGCTATTACTCGTGCAAGGTTAATAAGTGAAAAAAGAATAAATTGTTAACAAAAATACTTCAAAATCTCATTTTCAGTATTATACATATAACCATTTCATTCAGGCTATTCTAAATGAAACTTAAAGACTGACATCATTTTAGAGAATTGGTATCTCCTCAAGTTTAATTGTGGCATTGCTGCCTTTACCAGTAAGAAGAATCCAAAGGGAGAAATAGACTAATATTGGGAATCCAAATTAAATACTTCCTTATCTTGTTGATTGAGCTATCCAGAACAAAAATTCCTCCTCATAAATTTGGAAATTTATAACAATTAATTCTCCAGGCCTTTGCCCTTCCTTGACTACTAGTGTGCATTTAATATGTTTATCTAATTTATATTTTTCCTTTGCATTTCTGGTACAAAACAACAACAACACTGAAATGAATGGGGATTCTACATGTGACAACTATTCTCTTCCTTCCTATGAGTAGGATAACCTACAGTAAATGCAGGCAACATTAATCAAAGACTGTAAACTTGGGTTTCTTACATTGCCAGTATTTTCAGCCTTCTTTGAAACATGGACCTTTTTACTATACCCGACATTTTGTCTCTAATGAGTTCCTATTTGTTGTTTAGTCTGCTCATTTATGTTCCTACTATATGCCTCCAGATTTGTATAGTGCTCTTAGCAAGAGCTAGAAATTCACTGGGTTTCAGTTCTGTAAAAAGCATCTATTGTTTAAGAAATCCTGACCTATTTTATCCCTTTAAAATATTTCTTCAAAGTAGCCTTCTTTCAAGAGTTCAAATTCTGGTCCTCGTCTGTATTACATCCTTTGTGTTTCTATCTTATTCCCCTTTAATGCTTGTTAGAATTGTACACCTTCCTCGGACTCTTCACTTCATAGTTCCTTTCATTTATACTTCCCTATCTATGCCTAACAGGTGAGCTCGACTTTCACTTAAAAGAGGCTTTTGGTAGCTAATGAAACCATCATGAATCTAGACACTTAATTAAAAAGGTAACTACTAGATCAAGGAAAACCTAATTTAGTGCATTGAATTCTCATCTCTCAATCATCATTGTGTTCAGAGGCAGCTCATGTTAGAAAGAAAGTAAATAATTATTAGAGGGACAAATGAACAAGGGATGGAATGGCTTCCAGCTCTAGTAACAGGTTAATTTACATAGTCCCTACATTCCTACCCTCTTGCCTCATTGTTCTATCTAGCCCCTTCCCATCTGAAAAACCCATCTAACAAAATCTTAAATAGACTCGAGTCAAAAAAATCAGTTCAAATGCTGGGTCCCAACACTCACTCATTGTATGACTTCTGGCAAGTTACTACATCTTAAGCTTCAGTTTCTTCACTTAGAAAATTGGCCCCCAAATTGTAACTATGTCACAGAAATGTGAGACAATGTGTGATAAAATATTTATGGCAACTGACATATGGTGAACACTTAATATATTAGATGTTTTTTATTATATAGCCAACGGACACTGGAATTTGTGATATTTTTTCTTTATAAATAACATACCGACTTAATGTTTCTATTAGGTTTTAATATTAATTAAATAACTAATTTAAAATTGAGTGTTCGTTATTCTAGTGAATTAATAAACCTTATAGATATTGATATATATATATATATATTTTAATACACACACACACACACACACAAGAATTTTATGATTTCCAGCTGGTATGAATTGCAGCTCCAAAGTGGCTTTCCACAATGAAAAACAGCAACAGGAACAACAACAGCAACAATGACAACAACAACCACTCTTTATGCGATACTTGGAAGAACAAATGGAACCACAATGGCTGCACAGTTTTTCTCTCTGATTTTCCAAACTGTTTCTCTCCTGTTTGTACCTCCCTCCACACATAGGAGCAATGTACTTGGAGCAATTTATAAGAGTTTTGTCTCTATAAGGGGAAATTAAATTCTGTCTTTAAAAAAGATAAAAACACTGGCATCAGAATATAACATTTCACTGCTCCATATCCCAACTGAAAATAAAGTAGAAGGTACTGACTCATTCAGTTGCCAAAACAAACTGAACATAAGGAAAATAAGCATAGTCTAGTGGTTTTATGTGTCTTCTATGCACATTTTATTCATTATGATTAATCTCTTCTGATTACTTTTTTCCTGTTGTATATATTTATGTGAGAAAAAATACACTTGCTTTTATTATCTAACAAAACAAAAGAAATAGAAGCATAGTGGGAAAATCATGAATTCTGAAGATCTATAGACTTGGGTTCGATGATGACCTATGTCAATTTGAGGTAATGATCTTTGGCAAGTTATTTAATCTTTTTAATCTTTTTAATTGTTTTGTTCTTGAGTTGTGGGACCTTGTGGCAAATCCTGGGTAATGAACTGAATGAACTCCATGTCGGAACTAAGCTTAGGTAATGCCTCACTTGTAAGGTAAAAAGTGCTCTACACCAGTGTAGAGCAGTAACCTTTTTATCAGGTGATATCTTCCCTGTGATGGCAGCCTAAATGTTATTAGTGCATGATCTAGCAGAAATCATGCTCACTCATTCAATGCCCAAAATCTAAATAAGCCAAATCTTACTGCTCCAGGTGGACATACCCATTGTGTAGTGCACAATGTAATGCACAACATCTGATATTGTTTAACTAAACATGTTACAACAATAGATAATGGATATTCAATTTTTTACTCTTGTGATCTTAACATTATACAACGCGTTCCTTTTCTACTGTTCTTCAGCATGTGAAACCTACTGAGTTCTCAAATGTCTAGCTAATACATGTTCTCTTCTTTGTGGTCACAATGCTTATTTTGCCTGAAATGTCCTTTCCTCAATACCTGCTCTTAAGAGACAAATCGTATAAAAAAAAAATTAAAATTAAAAAAAAAAGTTTATAAAAAATAAAAGAAAAAAAAGACAAATTGTAGTTAACTTTTCTCTCTCTTTTTTTTAATTGTTAATTTTATTAAATCTTTTTTTTTTTAAGATTTTATTTATTTACTTGACAGAGATCACAAGCAGGCAGAGAGGCAGGCAGAGAGAGGGGAAAGCAGGCTCCCTGCTGAGCAGAGAGCCCAATGCGGGGCTCGATCCCAAGACCCTGGGACCATGACCTGAGAAGAAGGCAGAGGCTTTAACCCACTTAGCCACCCAGGTGCCCCTAGTTAACCTTTCTCTTAAGAAGGCATTTCTGAACAATAGATGGAATTGACTAATTTCTCTTTTATGTTCCTATACCAATCTACAAAATGTTTCATAATAATTTTCAAATCATTTCATTCTGACTCATTTTCCATATTTTAAGTGATCTGAGGACAGAGACTGGAACCACTTAAGTTTTGTGCCCTTTACACTCTGCACAAATCAGGCACTGAATGTTTGCTGAATGAATTGATAAGGAAATATTTATACAAATTACCCCTAGGAAAAGAACCTGCTGCATCTGGACAATGCAGAGCCTACACTTAATGCTTGGCTGTGGTTCAAATAAATTCAAGCTTATTTGGGGAGAAAAATTGAGAAGGTCAGAGAATATGCTCTCATTCTTAATTGGTATGAGTTTTGTAGGATAGCAGGGGAAGAACAGCCTCTGATATTATCAGATATATGTTGATAATCTATGAACAAACTATAATTATATAGTGTTACCATCTGCAACAGTTTGAATTCAATGCTTACATTTTTTTTTTTTTAGGACAGGAAATACTGTATATAAGGATGCATTATATTTCACAAATAATCCTATATCCAGGAGTATGACCAATGTTTGTATTGAGAACTGTGACTGCTTTTATAAATAAATATAAATTTTGTAAATACTGTGATTTTAGGTAAATGGAGATTGTCAAAAGAACAACTGTGTCACATGCTTGAGTTCCCATTCTGTAAAGTGCCCAGCAGCCCTTACTGATCACATTTGAAGATATAAGGAAAGCCTATGAAATGCTGAAAACTTGCAAACCAGTATCAGATTAACATCATTATAAACCAAAAGTCGTTTCACTTATCTGTTCATTTTCAAGGTTTAGGGCTATATTCCATTGATAATGATTTGAATTTAAAAGAAAAACAGTACTCATGGCTGTATCCCACCATATTCATAAAAGTTTATCTTCCTTGCTACCAGACTATACTAATAAAAGGGAAAAAATAGGGACAATAAACTTTAACAACAGTTGTCTGTTATAGTTACAAACCATGTTGAAATAATTGCAGCCTAAATTAATGTAGGGAAATCTAGAAAGATAAGATAAAATCACAAAGGACTAAGCACAATAACTTCCGGCATCAGCTGCTGTTGAAACGGGAAAATAAAACAAAATCAGGAAAGAAATGTTTTCAAAGCTTTGGCCATTTCTTTCTCAAGTTCTCCCTACTTTACTTAATATTGAGTTTTCACAACTCTCAGCTGGGTTCCTGTTTTGTTCCTTGGCAGTACTGGCTAGAAATCTTCTGATTAGAACAATGTTACACTGACTCAGCTGTGCTTTCCAATATATCTCTGACAAAATATTCTCCGGAGAACCTGTACACAATGGTTTAAAAAAAAAAAAAAACCCATGATCATTTGTTTGGCCTTTTAGCCTCCACTCCCCTGACCCCCTATCGCTGCACAGGAAATCTCCTTTTCAGTCTTTTTTTGCCACCTTAAAATGCTATGATATGATTCACATACCCAACAGTTAAATAGCATAATAGATATTAGCCTATTATTAATGGGCAACAGCAGAAAATATGATGGTAGGAAAAAGGAAAAAAAAAATGTCCTTAAAATAAAAGAGATTCTTTGTTCTGTTTAGTTGTATATGTATTTAAGATTTTATTTATTTATTTGACACAGAGAGAGGAAGATCACAAGGAGGCAGAAAGCCAGGCAGAGAGAGAGGAGAACACAGGCTCCCCGCCGAGCAGAAAGCCTGATGCAGGGCTGGATCCCCGTACCCTGAGATCATGACCTGAGTCTTAACCCACTGAGCCACCCAGGTGCCCCTAGTTGTGTATTTATGTAATGAGTGTGGGTTATATATTTATTATGGCCATACCTACATATAAAATTAGAGAACTAACAAATTATGAAGATAATGTGGGATTGGAATAATTTTTCCTTATTCATCAAAATATTTCAGGACCATTATATGTGTATCTGTTGATTTATTAAAAAAAAAAAAAGTTGATGACTGTCTTTTCAAATTTGCTTGATTTTGCATACAATGCACATTTTCACAAATAATAGAATTCTGCACATTTCCAAATAGAATTTCAGATTTTAAATTTAAAATTTTTACCAAATGATGAAAGCATTATGTTAGTCAATCATTCATGTGTTAAAAACACATTCAGGGTGGAAGATAGGGCAATAAAACTTCATGCAACAGAATACAAAATCATTACTGATTCATGTTTCACATTACAGTGAGGCTTTATGAAACTTCAACATATTACATTTCACTATGGTATAAAAAAGAATATCCACCCACACTTAAAAGGACTATTAAATATTTCTCATAGTCCCAACTACATGTGACATAGTCCCATCTCTGTGAGGGATGGTTTTCTTCATAACTTTAAACCAAAATAACATATTACAACAGATTCAATATGGAAGTGGATATGAAAACCAACTTATTTAGTACTTAGGAAGATAATAAAAAGACTTCCAGGAATATAGAATACCACTCTTTTCATAAGTTTTTCACAAAATATAGTGAAAAATTTCACAAAAAAATATATTTTTCATAAAATACCTATTTATTAACAAGTAATGTTTATTATCATTCTTTTAGATGAAAAATATTTTATAATTTTCTTACTCTTAATTTCCAATACAGTAAATTTTAGTAACTTTAATTATAAAAATTACTCTGATATTATTAATAATTTAAGATTATAAAGGGATTTTATGACTAAAAATTTTGGGAGATATTAGTCTAAAATTTTGTATAAATTTAGAAATTGTAGTACAATGTATTTAAAATGTTTGTTAATGTTAAATGTTAAATGAGAAGAAGCATGCAAATGTAAAATGCTACCATACCATATTAGCACTTCTGAAACAAATATACAGACTGGATAATGGCATGTTTGTTCATTGGATTTGATAAAAATTTCTTTTTATTATGTCATCTTTATTTCTTTTTTTTTTTCTTTCACCGCACCCAGTGCTCCATGCAATAAGTGCCCTCCTTAATACCTACCACCAGGCTCACCTAACCCCCCACTCTCTCCCCTCCAAAACTCTGTTTGTTTCTGAGTCCACAGTCTCTTATGGTTTATCTTCTCCTCCGATTTCCCCCCATGATGGCATCTTTAATCCATTTTCCTCATAGATGTATTTTTTGAACATAATTGTGGTTCTTTTGCCTTTATGACATGAAATGCTTATAAAATGTTACAGTATTTAATGCATATTTATTTTATGAAATAACTAAAATAAATTATGCTGTTTATGGATGTCTTTTTCTAGTTGATAAAACAGAAAAAGTAGATTTAAAAATCAGTGAATATATCTGGATTTGACTCCCCCAAATCACTTTGTTACCTTTGGCAAGACAGTCATTAGTTAACATTTTATTAGCATTCTAATTATTTAAACCCTTAATAATTTTTCCATAAATTGGAATTATTCAACAGGGTAAAGATTAGGTTTAATATATGAAGTATATAATACTTTAACTATCATAAAAGCAGAATAACTCAAATTAGTAAGTATCCAGTGGCCTAAAATGATTTTTCAAATGTTTCTGGTCATTAATACTGAGGCATAAAAATCTACTGACTTATTTAATTCCCAGTAAAGCCATATAACTAATTTTATTGACTACATGTTATATAAACCTCTTAATCACTAAGATAATTGTTTAATTAATGAGATTCATTTTAAACTAGTAAGATAACTAATATACATTTTCTATGTGCCTACATTTAATTTGACTTTTTTACACCCGTGTAGTCCATTTTTATCCTATTCTTTACAACTACAACGTTTCTTCCTTGAAACACCTTTTACTCTCATTGTTCTCCTCAATTCAATCATTTTATATTGTGAGGGAAGATAACCTTTCTTTTGAGTTCAAAATTCTACAGAGCAAAAGAAGCCATATAATTGACCTGGTATAGAGACAAATCCCATAGTGTAAGAGATCTCAAATGTAGTGACCAATTTGGGATTGGATAGGAATGTTCCATACATGGAAATAAAGAAAAACAAAAACAAAAACAAAAAAAAAAAAAAACCACCTAATATGTGGTGACCAGAATGGAAGACTATATTAGTTTGTTAATGTCCAACCCTATGTGACACCCTTCCCTTTAGGAATATCATGCTGCCCTTCAAGCTTAGCCAAGTAAGTGTGAGTGAAATGACTGTCCAGGCATAACCTTTCACAGTCTACTCCTGGTTCTTCAACTTTCTGTCTCCTTGTCTGTGTAATTCTGGAGTTATATTTCTATGGAACTTCAAGTGTTGCTTAGAGACTATGATGAGCGAAGTCCACTTTCCAACCCATGATGCACATATAACTCAAATGAGACATTAACATGTTAAGTTATAGAGATTTTTTTTTCTTGTGGCATCACCAAGATATGAATAACTCTCTCTCTCTTATAAATTTCCATGCAGGTCTTAGTTTATTGGATCAATTTAATATAATGAGTGTACCTGGTTCCAAGTATGAACTAAAATTACGAATTCATAGGGGCGCCTGGTTGGCTCAGTTGTTTAAATGCCTGCCTTCTGCTCAGGTCATGATCTCAGCTCTTGGGATTAAGCCCCACATCTGGCTCCCTACTCTAATAGGAACCTGCTTCTTCCTCTCCCTCTGCCTGCCACTCCCACTGCTTGTGTTTTCTCTCTGCCATATTAATAAATCTTAAAAAAAGAAAAAAGAAAAGAGGGCTTTATAAAGGGACCATTTTGAAATTGTGACCCCCCTAAAAGATACATCACAGTATGTAAGAGGTAATAATAGCAGGTTCTGTTAACACCCTTCGCTGAGAGAGGCTAGATGGAGTAAGAGTTAGCAGAACCTGAAGGAGAGAATTGAATGGAGAGGACCACTTTGAGAGGAGGCGTTGGCATTATTACAAGATAATGCAACAGAAAAGGAAATGCTAGAATGGTGTTCATTGTTCTCCTCCCTCTGACCTCCAGAAGTCGTATTGATGTAGCTCAAACAGATGGGTCTTACAGCAGAGACACATGGAAAAGAGGGATAATGAAAAAAACACAAGAGATCCTGTTCAGTGAGCTTTAGTTAATTTATTTGATTCACTTGAAGATGGAAAGAAAAATAATATTAATAATATGTCTAGGATTTTAACTGTGAAAAGTAAAATGAATAAGCAAGATGAAAAAAGGGAAAGAAGCCATGCATTAAAGGCTTAAAAGCATATAGCATAGCTGATATTTGTAAGTGACAGTGTCTGAAAAAGTAACACACAGAAATGAGTAGAATGAAAGAAATGAAAGAAATTTTTTCTTCGTATTTACTTTTCAAGAAGGGAGTTGTGTTTTTTCTTCTGTGAAAATTATTTCCATCACCACCATTCACACACATGTATAGACTCACATTCATACTGGATAATTATATTTGCTCAAAGAGCAGCCACTTTAGTCAACCTAAATCACATATTGTTACATATTTTTAAAAAGTATAAATGTAAAATAATATCTTAAAATACCTATGTCACAATGTTTCTATTATGTGAATTTTATTCAAATTTAGAAACAGTTTTAACTCATATTAAATCTCATTTGAATTATTTCTAAAACCATCTTCTCAGTCACTTCTTCCAGTATAATGGATAAAGGAAGTAAAGTTTATTATTCTTTCGTGATTTCCGTGAACTGATGGTATAGTTTTAAACCTTGATTTTACCTTATTGGATAATTTATTTTGTTTAGAAATTCTATTACCCACAACATGTAAATCAAACTCAGTTTAATTTTACTGTTTCTCAGAAACATGTATTCCTCTCTCCTGTACCATAAAGGGCATATTATGTAAAAACCTTAATCATTATAATAATTTAATTTTCTTTTCAAGAAGCAGGAAATCTGTAGTATTTTAAAATTTCTGTGTTGAATTTAAAAAACACTAATACATTGGAGGAAAAGAATTAATGAAAAGTTAAAGTGGGTGGTGGGGTTTGTCGGGTGAGATAATTAATTAAGGAAATGGAGACATAATATTTTAATTACATGGGAAACATTTTATTTTAAGAGTTTTGTAGACCTTCTTATTTTTATCATGGCAATCAGAGAATAGAGTCACTTTTACATCATTCTATATTTTGGAGGAAAATGAGTTTCTGAGAGATCAGAAAATGAAGTTTTGACCTTGAAATTGAGAACTATCAGTAAATTAATAATATGAAGCATTTAAAATGCAGATAATAATAATATAATAATAGAAAATAATATAATATAAATGTATTGGTATATACTATGTGACCTGAGGTAATTTTGATACACATGTAACTTAATAGTACCCTTTCTTGAATTATATGCAAAGATACACAATTATATTCCAAATATTTTCCATAGTCTTCTTAACATTAATCTTTCATCTCAGACCTCTTTCCTGAAGTTGTTTTTTTCAAAAGTTGCTAAAAATATTATGTCTTTTCCTCAGCACTGTCGCTTAATTGGTACCAGATTTACAGCATTCAAAATGGTTATTTCTAGGTAGGTATCACAGAAAATACTACGAAATGAATGCATTTTTTAAAAAAAAATCTTGAAATCAAGAGCTTATTGTTTTATTCTGAAAGATTTCCATTAAATGCATGTTTAAACAATGATCAGTCTGAGGTAACACAATCAATTAATTAGGAAATGTTTTAATGTAGAAATATGACAACCCTCTGCTCATCCCTACTTACAAAATCCAAGTACCAAAGGCATTTCTATTATTTGACAATTTCCTCTCCAAAATATTGCTTTCCCAGGATAATATTAATATATCTAGACTATTATTTATAATAGCCAAGTAGCTTATGCTATATACCTGTGATAGCTTATCATTTTATACATTTTTTTAACTGTGATGTATTTTTTTTCTCCCTTGGAATGTTCATACTTTGATAGAGATATTCAAAGATGTGGTAGGGGTGTGATTCAGGGTCAGATTTTCAGGGTTTATGGTATGCTCAGAAACATAATATACATCGTTAAGACTGTCTACTCCATTTATATTTTAGTGAGTTGTCCCACTTTGCTAGTATAACAACGTTATGTAGATACTTTTATAAATATATATATTCAAGAGAGACCAAAATAAAATATGCTTGCATAACATGAAATATTCTTTCCCACTAATGTCAATTTAATATGCTCTAATCGTGATCTAAATGTGATCTTCTAAGATCACAGAAGAAAATCAATCACTCCATGCTTTTTACCCCAGTCTTATTTTGACAACCTACTTTACTCTGTCTTGTGCTATATGTACTTGTATGTATGCTGATTACCCTTCAAAATTGAGATCTTAGTAGCATTTTTCACCTTTGAATCCCCAGTGTTTATTTAAGTTCTAGTATATAATTACTTTGCAAATCTGTTAAGTTGTGTAGGACAAAAATAAAGATTAAAATAAGTTTCCTGTTGAAAGAAAAAATCCCAAAGTTGAGGTAAATATTTTTGGAAAGTAAGAGTATAATGAGTAGGTCTAATTTTATGCAGATTCCGTATTATACCTAAGTCCATATTAAATGTTTTCAAATATGAGAAAGTAATAGTTCTCTGGAGGCCAAGACAGGCTCTTCACATTTAAAACCAAATATTTTGCATTGAATAGGCTAATAATCATACAGTTACTAATCTTTAAAACTGAATCTTTATTCTTTTATTTGCTTAGGTAAACAGGTCTGCTGATGGAAGGTCTTCCTAGAATTCATTCAAAATAAATGAAAACTGTGATGTTACCCTCTATTATAGTCTCTCTTAACAATGTATATTACAAATTATTATTTTGATAAAACATAAGAAAGTACTTGTATACAAATTAATATCTAGTATATAGTCCTGTTGCTATTGTTTTCTGTGATTATTCAAATTTCTGAAATATGACTAGATATAGACACAAGTCTCAAGGCATTTTTGATTTAACAGAGTTTGCTCATGTTATGATAAAGCCTCAAGAAATAAGAAATTAAATAGCAATTAAATAATATTTCTTAATACTGACTACTGCAAGTCTTTAATAACCTAAAATATCATTTTATGTTGACCATTTTATCAAGACCATGAAACCTGAGGAGAGTTTTGTGTATCTACACAAACATCTTTACTGCAATACAATAAAAATCAGAATCATTTTTGGAAGCAATGGTATCTAAAAACCTGCTTTGAAAACAAAATGTTTAAATTAGAAATTTGAAAGAAAGATATGCATCTTACTAAATTTTCTGAAGAAACTAAACTATTAAGCATTGCCACCACTCAGCGAAAAGGGAGTGAGGGGGACCTTAATTTAACTTTAAGTTGGCCTATCATATACTTCTTTATAACTTTCAAGACTGTGCTCAATTTCAGAAGTCTTCCAGGTTCTTGCCAATGCATTTTACAAACACACATAGCAGGGCTTCTCAAAATATGTCTGTATATCAGTTTCTTCTCAGCAATCTCACAAGCAAACTTCAGGTGATTTGGCATTTTCAAAGTGAAATATAATAAAATAACATTCAGATGCATTGCACAATTTAGAAATATGTGAATAATTACACTCTTGAAGAAGTTTCACTTTATTTCACTTAATTTTATTTATTTATTTCACTTAATTACCATTTTCTGAATACAGGTACATACACTAAAAGAGATGACTAACTCAGGTGGTGTCAGACTACACTGAGAAAAGCAATAAAATATTATTTACAATAATTAGATAATTTGGGAACTTTAATTTTGTTCTCATAGAAATGTTATCTATTCTAAGTAATCATTTAAAAGGAGTATATGACATAAAAGGACTTTGTAATTCAAATGTTTCATCTAATATTAATTAATAAGATACTATTATAAAACATAACTACGTATTTCTTGTCTTTTTTTTGTTTACATTTTTTCAGAATAGCATTATATCTCTAAAATAAGAAAAGTTAGCTTAGTTTACAGATTAAAAAATATTATGTCCAGAGTCTCATAAACATAAACAAACAATATTTATATAAAATATTATCGAAATCTATGCACATTGGGACAAGTGCATCTAGAAATAAAATAGTTCAAAGTGAAAATAATGTTAATAAAATAGTGAGAAAAATCTTAGGACTGAATTATGATGAAATATGTATCGTAATATATGTTGCATTATCTCTATAAACATGGTTAGTATTCTTTTCAAGAAAAGAGTGATAAATTTTATTTTCTAAGACAAGAACAAAATAATGTTTTCCAATAAAGACTCAATACTTAAAATAAAAGATTTTGAATCACTGCTATTAGGGAAAAAAGAGAGTCATTACATAATGACAAAATTTTGATGCATATAGAATATTATTCTCAAAACACATAAGGAAATGATGGGGAAAGTATAAGAAATTTAAAAATACCTCTTTAAAGGAGCTTTTAACTTATCCTCTCATCAGACAATTTGTTTAGCACACGAAAATTATATGTTATGCACTCTTCGTAAGCACACATAAATAATAAGAAATTTAAGCAGGTAACAAATAGAGTAAGTCAAGTCTATAGAACCTTGCTTACCAATGATAAATCCCATTTATCATCCCCAAACCTTATGCTACTGTTACCATATGCTTTCCTTCTGTAGAAAAATATAAATCCTATAAAATAATGATGTAAGTTTATTTTTTAATAAATTTTGTATTTATTTATCTGAGAGAGAGATTCCAGCACAAGTGGCTAGAATGGGCAGGGGGAGAAGGAGAAGCAGCCTCCGCTCCCTGCCCGCCAGCAGGAAGCCAGAGTCCTGGGATCATGACCTGAGCCAAAGGCGGATGCTTAATCAACTGAGCCACCCAGGCACTCTGTAAATTTCCTTTGAATACTCAGTGTCTTTTTTTTTTTTGGATAGACAGAGATAACAAGTAGGCAGAGAAGCAGGCAGAGAGAGAGAGAGAGAGAGGAAAGGAAGCAGGCTCCCTGCTGAGCAGAGAGCCCGATGTGGGGCTCGATCCCAGGACCCTGGTATCGTGACCTGAACCGAAGGCAGAGACTTTAACCCACTGACCCACCCAGGCGCCCCAAATACTCAGTGTCCTTTAAAGAAATTGAGAGGAGAAAAAGATTGTGTTCTGTATATCCCCATGCCTTTTTTCTTTCCTTGAGTTTTTGTTTTTTTCTAGTTGTACTGAGATAAAATTGATAAAGAAAACTGAACATATATAATGATGTTTTGATACATATATTTTGTAAAATGATTATCACATTAAAGTAAACACCTAACACAACGCATAGTTACTTTGTGTGTGTGTGTGTGTGTGTGGTGAGGAACCCTAAGATCTGTTCCCTCAGCAAATTTCAAATATACAATAAAGAATAACTAGCTATAATTACCATACTGTACATTAAATTCTCAGAACCTCCTCATCTTACAAATGGAAATTTGTATCCTCTGACCAATATCTGCCCATTTCTCCCCACTCCCAGTTCCTAGCAACCAACATTCTACTGTTTCTATGAGTTTGACTTCTTTTTTCTTATTTTTATTCCACATCTAGGTGAGATCATACAATATCTGTGTTTCCCTCTGGCTTATTTTGCTTAACATAATGTTTTCCAGATCAATCAATATTGTTGTGTATCACAGGGTTTCCTTCTTTTTTATGCTTGAATAATAAGCATGTGACAGGCATATTTACCATTTCTGATGTCATCATTTCCTCTCGCAAATCCAAATTTCATTTTGTTATAATTTCTTGTCAGCTGGACTATTCTTATATATTGGGTCAGCTAACAATTAATTTATGAACATTTAATTGATCAAAATTGCCTTTGCTTTGTTACTTTTTCTTGATAAATATGTTCATTGAATATGGAAGTTCTGACTGATCATCCCTGCAACCCTAGCCCTGAGTACTTTAAAGATATTACTCGATTTTTCTTTGGTCTCTATGTAATTTATTAAGTGTAAGTCACCATTTACAACTGTGTGTCTTTTAATCTATAGATTTCAACATAGTCCCTTCATATTTGTTTTTCAGCAATGTGACAATGATGAACTAAGGTATTATATTCTTTGAATGTGTCCAGATTGGTATTACCTGAGTTTTATAGATCCTTAAGTTGATAAGTTTTAAAAATAAAATTGGGAAAATTTGATCAAAGCTCATTAATAAGTAAGTTTTATCAGCACAGACTAGGCTTTACTATATATTTAGAGTTGAACTACTATTAAGGTATGACCTTTCTGGGATCTCTACTGAATGCCACAGCTATTAAACAAAATTCCCCCACTCTTATTGGTAGAAAATTGAATGGTTCCCAACTCTGTGTGAGTTTTAGAAATAATTTCTTATTACTCTCAACCACTTTCTCATTGCCTGGACCCATGAAAGTGTCTATGAACAGGTTATTATTCAGTCTAACATTTCAGTGAATTACATTTGCATATTTTTGAAGATCACTGGTTTTCCTCTTTCCCCTGGAACTCTTCAGAGATTTCAATTGCTGTGGATTCCCATTTTCCTTTTTCTCTTCAATTCAAAAAGACCACTGGGTGTTACCAGAGTGTCAACTTCAGTAGAAAGTAGGAAATAGGTTACATATAAAAATCTAGGTCAC
The DNA here is from genome assembly GCF_964662115.1 of Mustela nivalis. Classification (NCBI taxonomy): domain Eukaryota; kingdom Metazoa; phylum Chordata; class Mammalia; order Carnivora; family Mustelidae; genus Mustela; species Mustela nivalis. The sequence goes on along the minus strand of NC_139034.1, from coordinate 63,829,423 downwards.
CCAGTGAGCTCACTTTGTTTTCCTTTACTTAGAAATCAGAATTCTGTGTTGTATGCTTTTCAATGTCAGAAACAGAGGTGGGGTTTCTTAAATGAATTTTGTCCAGTTTTGTTGTTTTTCAATTATTTTTCTGTGCCGTATGGCAAATCATATATTAATCATTGACAAGGCTATAAGTAGAAATTTTGTCTAGTAATTTTTGATTTAATACTGAAATTGGTAATTCCTCTCTGGTTATTATGTGGATTTTGTCATCTTTCTTTGGATAAACTATTATTGAAATTTGGATGCCATTAAATTGTGGATTGGTATTATCATTTGATGTCTTCACTTTAACGTATGTTGTAGTCTGTTTAGAGTTGCTTTATTTCTAGGAGTAAGTTAGATCCAATATTAATGTGTGAATTTTCTGAGATCTTCACTAAATATCACAGAAATTCAATGAAGTATCTCTACTCTGGCTGATAGGAATTTGGATGTCTTAAGTCTCTCCGTGAACTCTGGAAATATTCACCCTACATCTCCCTACTAATTTTTGTAGCCTTGTGGAGCTTCCCTTTGCAGGTGCACATGTTTTTATTTAACAATAGACTCAGTGGACTTTCATATACATTTCTGGGTCACTCTTTGTCTTCACTCCTCCTCCCAACTCTCTTGCTCTGGTTTTCTGTCTCTAACATTCCAGTTCTTCAAATACCAGTTGCATTTCTTTCACCGTTTTTATTTGCTGGGCTTTTATATTTCTTTTTCAATTACTTATCTGTGAATGAGAGTAGTTTATTTGAAACAAGCACTTTAAGAAGTTTCATGAAAAAGATATCAAGCTTAGCAACAATTACTCTTAGAGTGCAGTTTGAGTGCAAATGTCAGGATTGTTTGTTTGTTTGTTTGTTTGTTTAATTTTATGCAGCTTAAATTTACTTATTCCCAACCAACTGATACTGCAGTCTTTTTCTCCTTACCCTGACTCATCAATAGGCCTCTTCAGGTACATGTGCCTTATTTGTCGTATCTTTCATTTAGTTCCTATTCCATGATTATCTTCCTTTCAAACAAAGCCCCTACACAGAAGCTGCACCCCATAATTTCATTAGGAGGAGTAATTAATTAAACTACCTTGAAAATTGTGATCAACTGATTAAATCTGAGATATTAGTATGGACACACTTTTATTTTGGGGAGTCATCTTCTTGACACTGTATTTGACATCTGCTGAATTTATGAATTACTCTTTATATTTATGGTTTGTACTTTAGATTTCTTCTAGCTACTATGCTTTATTTTCTTTCGTTTTATAGGAAATTGTGGAGTTATTTACCTAAGAAGAGTTTAAAAGGTGATTTTACTACATTTGTAACAAAACAATTTTAGTATTTAAACAATACCTGCTTCCTGAGATTACTTATGTGATTTAGCAAAAGCTTTACCAATATCTCTGTTGTATTTGTATCCTTAAATCTTACTGATGAAATATTTTAATAAATTGTAATGAAAACAGTGGCATGAAGATAAGGGTCTTGTGTTCTGAAAGCAAAAAATTGTTATTCTCCAGAAGTGGAACACTGTAGAACAGTTTGAAGTTGCCATCTGGAGTAATAATAAGCTCAGTAAAATAGCAGATGTCAAGGCCAGCTTCTCCTAGTCAAAACCAAATGTAACAAGTAACTCAATGTTTCACTGGGGGACAATTTGTTTTGGGGGAATTTTTTACTTTCTAACAATCACTAATCTCTTGTTGGTATTGCCCAAACTGTCTGAAGCACAGTTATCATTTCCCTGGATGATCTTTTTCTCATTGTAAAAAAAGTACTGTGTTATTGAAGACATATTGTTGTGAAATTGATCTCTCTCCTGTCATCATGTCTTTAATTGTTGGAAATGAGTCATTCGGGAAGTGGAATTAAAGTGAGGTGATTATTGCAATATCTAACTGAATAACAATTCCACATTACCATTCTCTCTTCTTCAAATTCCTTGGGTGTCTTTTCATATCATGCATAAGTTGATTAATCTTAGAGTATTTTCTAATACATCACACATCCTTACATAATTTTAAACATACCTTTGTATAGTTTTATAATTTTACCAAACTAATTTGCAAACATCTCACTGACAATTGCAAAATAATCACATCACTGCATCTCAAATGCCAATTAGTTCTACTCTTTTTCTTCACAGTTTGGACCTTTGGTAAAAATAATTGAAAAGATATTTATAAAGTCTTCTCAAATATTTTACTTGGATCTAAACTATGGAAATAACTTGTAAATAAATATATATATGTATATATACATATATGTCCAAAAAAACCTTTCTTCATTCTTTAACACAGTCTACTTCATGATATTAACTGAATGTCTGCTACATTACATTCTATGATATATAAGGTAAATAAAAATAACCTTCAGTATACTTATGGGAAAATGAAAATTGTGATTTACTATATATTCCTCTTATAGGTAATTGCTATTTAAATTATCCTAAATATTTTCTCTACATGAGGCAGATTCTGTGAATGAGTTCTTGAGTATCTTTGCATCTAAATTAAGAAGATATCTAGATATATACCTGAATAGAAAGTTTATTTTTCTTTTTTATTTGACCATATTTTTGCTATATGGTGTTTCTATAAAGAATCTCAAGGTCTGGATTAGTTTACTAAACACCAAAAACCACCATTTTTCTCATTGATCATTTTATATTTTTGATGAGTTTTTTTATAAATATAATTTCATATTTAAAAGTACAAAAATATTACTAATGAATTTTTATTGTAGACATTTCCAAAAATAATAACAATTAGCACAAATTAGCATTTATCTGGAAAAAGTAAGGTGAATGAATATCAATCAGGCTGGCCATCAGTCATAAATCATAGTGATTTTAGTAGCAGGAATAGCTTACTCTTTGATTTGCTATGTGAATAGTCAGCTCAATTATCTGTACTGTTAAGGGAAAAATATAGAAGGTTATATTCTAAGTATGTATAGTTTTATTTTAGATCCCAATATTACAATATACTTTTGAGGAAGATTTACTACTCTGACAATATTTTGCTGTGATTTCCATTAAGTTAATTGGCTTTCATTAGTTTAGTTATTAAGAGAGAAGAGAGGTATGCTCATTAGTGGGAAAGGCGGTGTGGGAATTATTTTCAACAGTTTATGTTAAGAAAAATCACATGTGTATTATTAAAGGTCAAAATTACAGTAAATTTTTTGTGTACTCAAAAGAAGACATATGGTAAAAATTTATGAATGTATATAATTTTTCAGGTTAATTAATAATTTTCCGTTGTTTTAACCTTTTACCAAGTGTTACTAAATTTCTTCTGTGTCACTTTTTTAGAGTTTAATTCTATAATGCACATACTTTTTAAAGTAACATAAAATATATAAATTATTTTTTAAAGCTATGGAGAGAATAGCATAACATGAGCAGTTCAACCACTATTATATATCTGAAACTAATGTAACACTGTATTTCAACTATACTCAATAAATGAATGAATGAATGAATGAATGAGCAAACTGAATTTAGTTAATTGCAAAAAGGAAAGAATTAAATTGACTAAAAAATATCTCAGGCATAGTAAAATTATCTTCTTAAGGACATGCATTTTTACGAACAGTCAAAACACCTTAAACATGCATGGAATCAGCACAGTCCTGTCACCCTCGCTAAAAAGTTCAAGTTTGTCATAAATGTCAATGAAATTTAAATAAGACCATTAACTTAGATATTATTACAGAAGTCTACATGAAAGTTTTATTCATTTCTATTTTTTAAGTTTTATTTAAATTCTAGTTAATTAACATGGAGTTTAATATTGATTTTAGGAGTAGAATTTAGTGATTCATCACTTACATATTAATACCCAGTGCTCACGACAAATGTCCTCCTTAGGACCCATCATCCCTTTAGCTCGTTCCCTGCCCACCTCCCTTCCAGCAACCCTCAGTGTCTCCTCTATAGTCAAGAGTTTCTTAAAATTTGCTTCCCTCTCTTTTTTCTCATTTCCCCTATGTTCATCCATTTTGTTTCTTAAATTCTACATATGAGGAAATCATATGGTATTTGTCTATCTCTGACTGACTTATTTCGCTTAGGATAATACAATCTAGCTCTATCCACATCACTGCAAGTGTCAAGATTCTATTCATTTCCAATGACAACATATAGCTTCCTGATTTCTGAGTCATCAGCCTTAATTAACAGCAATTGAATAATTACACTGTGGATTTTGAGGCACTAGAGTATATAAAAGTGGTATGTTTCTGTACATGCCTTTGTTAAACAAGAATGAATACATTAACTTTTGAACTTACTGAATTAGAGCACTCTAAAGTTCAACAGGGAATTCTCTCTTGGCATTTTGAAGACAACACTTTACCGGCTAATGATTTTGGTTGTTTGATATTTGCAGTTAGTGTGGAAAGCTATATCAGAAAATGGCTGGGGGGAATATCAACAGTAAGAGCAATCCTCTCTAAACACACATCCTTATTATGTATGGCATTCTAAGTGTAGATGGTATAAGCATCTTTCTATTTATTTCATTTATAGGGAATACACTTACAGGCCAATTACTATAGGTTTTTATCACTTACTGTGATGCTCAGTCTTTCCTTTATAGAGATTTTATACTAAACTTACCTCTTCTTCATTAAATTGTTATTATTGTGGTATTATTATAAGTGATGTAGTCATTTATTTATGTCGTATCTGAAAGTGTTATGTAAGTCTGAAATAGATTTACCTAATGTTTCCCTAAAAACAAGATCTATTCTCTGATTTAGGAGATGATATTTTTTCTTTATATAATGTTGATCACAGCAGTTATCACAATACTCAAATATCCTCACGTGGGGAAAAAAAAACCCTCTTCATGTTTTATTTTTTTATTAATTACACAGAAAACCTGTAATCAAATGTTAAATTTAGAGTAGAGGAGATTATATAGATTTTATAGAGAAAAATATAAAAAAAACTGTTTTATCCTCACCCATATTCTTTCCTCCCACTATAATCCTTAGTTATATGAGTTGTCACTAATAGGATACACATAGTTCCTATTTTCTTTCTAAACTTTATATAAGTAAACTATAAGTAAATAAAGGTCTCAATATTTATATTTTTAAAAATATAAATGAAAAGCTTTAAACATTGTAATATGATAAGCCTTAATTTTTATCTATAAGTTGATTTGATTTGCACAATAGCCCACCCTCATCACATACACACACACACACACACACACACACAGGAACATTAGGAGTACTTTAGAATCTTCAACCCTAGGGAAATGTTTGTGGCCCTTGCTAGTCTTATAAAAAAAAATCATTTCCAGTTTATTAAGTCAAGAAAGGATAAAAATTTCTTCAAGTAATTTCATTTATAATCAGAAATTGTGCTTTGGAAGAAGGGTGACAGGACTGAAAGACAGCAGTCTCGGAAAGGTTGAAGAAATGAAGGATGGAATCCGTGATTAATAGTTAAGGAAGACTAAACAAGGGACATTGTGGCAGATTATAAAGATCAAGGAATTGGAGGTCTCCACAGATCTGAAACACAGGATAAAGTGAGTACTGAGTATATGTGTTAGAATCCTATATAGAGATTTTTTTTTTTTATTCGACAACCATTTATTGAGTGCCACCCAAGTTCCATTTATCCCTATCTCAAGAACTCTACACTTGTAACTGCAGAGAAATGATGTATTTATTCTCCCATAAGAAACAAAGACTCAAAGATTCACTCATTTCTTTGTTGACTCATCAGCCGCCTATTTTTTAAATTATTTTTATTAACATATAATGCATTATTTGCCCCGGGGATACAGATCTGTGAATCATCAGGCTTACACATTTCACAGCACTCACCATAGCACATAGCCACCTCAATGTTCATAACCCAACTACTCTCTCCCTAACTTCCCCAGCAACCCTGTTTGTTTTGTGATATTAAGAGTCTTATATCTTTTATAATATCACAACATTATGTATAAAAAATAATTTTTGCTGCAAGGTTCTGAAAATTCTGATATATGAAAATAATTCATATATCAGATGATTTCATGAAATCCATGAAGATTTCATCTAGGGAAAAAGAAGGTAGAAATAATAAATTTAAATAAGCATAGGCCAAATCTGAGACACAAATTTGTGAAGTTTGTTTTTTCAATTTTCAGTGAAATGCTCAACAATATTACCTAGTGCAACTTGAAGACATTCTGGAAAGCCACATAAACACAAATAAACAAATTGCACAAGAGAATGTTTTTTCACTGTTACCTTAAATTCTTGTAACAATTACATTAAGAATAAAAATATATTTAATCAGAAGTCTACCTTTGGGGCTATAACAAGGCTTTTTGAAAGCATATTCAGATATGCTTTCTGACACAGTTTTTCTTGTTGCATTTTAAAGTAAAGTTTCTTTGGGATATTGAAATTGCCACAATGTAAACTGAACATTCTACCCATGACTTTGGCTTTCAATAACAAGTAGAAGGATCTCCTTTAATTTTTCAAGGTTACTTTCCAAAATTTTGAAGATGTTATTTAATTTATATTACAGTTACAAGTGTTCCAGAAAAATATTTCTTTAGAAGTAAAACTAGAATAATGTATTTTGGAAACAGAATAGAGTCCATAATAATTGTAACAAAATAGAGTGCATAATAATATTGTTATTGTAAATGTCCTTGATAATGAATTCAGGATTTAAAAGGATAGTAGGTGATGTCCAAAAAGCCCAGGATAACATTAATAGTAGAATTTAATACATCTCAAATAACTTCACAAGAATAATAAACATGTTTTCATACCAGTATATAAAAAGACAGCCTTAACTATAAACAAAACCAGTGAAGAGCAATTTCCAATTGTAATATGGCTATTATAAAAACTAATTCATGTTGCTGTTGCCTTAATACAGGTAGAAATAGAATAAGGAATTTTATGGTACTAGCAGTGTCCTGCACTGATTACACAGAGTCCAATGCTATATTCTTTTAAAGAACCTCATTTTGAAAAGGATTTTTATAAAATAGGACATATACCTGAAGGAAAAAAAATAATGGAGAGTCTCTAATACATAATACATTAACAGTCACACAGACATACACACACAGTGCCATGCAAAACACAAAGTGAACATTTTTTCCCTCAACTTAATGGAAGACTGATAATGTACTTAAAATAACTGATAGGCTCTGATATGGAATTTTTTTTTTATTTGAGTATAGTTGACATGCAATGTTATATTACTTTAAGGTATACAACTTAGTGATTTGGCAAGTTTATATATTATACTACATTCACTACAAGTATAACTACTATTTGGCCTATTACATCATTATTTTATTTCCTTATTAGGAAAAATACCCAGTTCCCAAATAGTAAATTTAATGGAAGTTACCATTGATTAAAACAAAATACATATATTGTCTCTAGATGTTTATCAAAGAAGTAGAATATATTACAAGTTATAAAGAATTCTTCCAAGTCCCAGAGTTTACTGTCTAGGGACATTTGATATAACTTGTTCTTTTAAGCATTTACTTATGGGCTCCCTTCCTATGCCCATTACTAGCAAAGTATTCCTTCTTCCCAAAGATGAAATGAACATGTAGAGTGAACTGATGTGAGAAGTCGATAAGATGACCGTGGCCCTACTGTTTGTAAAAAATTATCAAGATTTAGTCATCTTTCAAAAAGATGGTTTCTTTCCAGCTTACTTTTTTCCATTCTGTATCTCATTTTGTGTAACATTAGGATTAACTTGATCTATTAAGATTTAGGCCTCAGTGAAGTAGGTTTAGGGGGAACGTACCTCACTGTAATAAAGGTCATATATGAAAAATCTACAACTAACATCATATTTAATGGTAAAAACTGAGAATTTTTCCCCTAAGATGAGGAACAAGACAAGGATGTCCATTCTCAGAATTTTTATTCAACATAGTATTGGAAGTCCTAGCCAAGCAATCAGACAAGAAAAATGAATAAAAAGCATCCAAATTGGTAAAGAAGAAGTAAAACTTCCACTACTTGCAGATGGCTTGAAAATCTGAAAGACTCCATCAAAAAACTGCTATAACTGAGAAATGAATTCAGTAATGTCACAGTATATAAAATTGATGTACGGAAAACCATTGCATTTCTATACACTAGTAGTGAAGCAACTGAAAGAGAAATTAAGAAAGAAATCCTATTTACAACTGCACCCAAAGTGATAAAATATCCAAAAATAAACTTGATCAAAGAGGCAAAGATCTTTAAAAATTCAAAAATGAATTCAAAGTGTATTAAAGAACTAAATGTGAGACCTGAAATCATAAAAATCCTAAAAGAGAACACAGGCAGTAATTTCTCTGATATAGGCAATAGCAGCATTTTTCTAGATATGTTTCTTGAGGCACAGAAATAAAAGCAAAAATAAAAAAGCTTCTGCACAGCAAAGGAAACATTTAACAAAACTAAAAGAGACCTTACTAAATGGGAGAAGATATTTGCAAATGACATATCCAGTAAACGGTTGGTATCTAAAATACATGAAGAACTTATAAAAGTCAACACTTAACAAACAAATAATCCAATTAAAAAACAGGCAGAAGACCGTACAGACATTTTTAAAAGAAGACATACAGATGGCCAACAGACACATGAAAAGATGCTCAACATCAGAGAAATGCTAATTAGAAAAACAGTGAGATATCACCTTCCACCTGTCAGAATGGCTAGAATCAAAAACACAAGTAGTAAACTTCAGCAAGAATATAGAGAAAAAAGAACCCTCTTTCACTGTTGGAGGGGATGCAAACTGGTGCAGCCATTGTGGAAGACAGCATAGAGGTTCCGCAAAAAAATTAAAATAGAAGTAAAATTAATGATCCAATAATTTCACTATTGGGTATTCACCCCCCCCCAAAAGAAACTAATTTATAGGGATACATGCGTGCCCTTTTACTGCAGTGTTATTTCCAATAGCCAAATTATGGAAGCAACCCATGTGTTAACTGATAGAAGAATGGACAAAGAAGAGGTGATATAAAGAAAAGGTGATATATATCAAATAGATGAATAGATAGATATAGACAGACAGAAAGATAGGGAGATCTATCTGCATATATATATATATATATATATATGCAATAGATATTATTCAGTCATAAAAAGAATGAAATCTTAACATTTAAGCAACATGGATGGATCTACAGAGTATAATGCTAAGCAAAATAAGCTAGTCAGAGAAAGACAAATACCACATGATTTCACTCAAATGTAGAATTTAAGAAACAAAACAAAAGAAGAAAAGAGAGAGAAATGCAAATCAAGAAACAGATTCTGAACTATACAGAACAAACTGATGGTTACCAGAAGGGAGGTTGGGTTGGGGGATGGGTGAAATAGATGATGGGAATTAAAGAAAAAAATTAGGAAAATGTCATCCTTAAAGCCTTAACATTCTAGCTAAGAAGAAACTTATAAAACTAGGTAGAATAAAGATATCTATAAGCACTATTCATTTTGTTGAACTTCATTTTTGCATAACGCCCATTCTTTAGAGAAGCTACAATATTCTATATTCACTTACGATCATGTAATACTGCCAAATGAATATATTTCTCTTTGGTTTCAGTAAAGTTTGATTGGTTAGGTACCAAGCATTTCCAAATATCTACAGAGTCAATTGTCCCTCTTTTCATTGTTAAATATAGATTGGTAAAAGAAAAGTTCTACTCACAATTTTTTCAACTGCAACATATTTCTTTGGAAGAATTTTCACACAAATATATATTTTTTAGAAAAAATATGAATCAATTGGAAAAAATGACAAGAAAATAAAATAATTAAAATTCATTTTTACCTTTTGTGTGATTCAGAGTTAAGTACAAATAAAGGGAGAAAATAAGGGCTAAGGATCTTAAATAATTTCATGTGATGCAGATAATTCACTTTTAACTTACAATATTGATACAGTCTGGTTAGATACTCATCAATTGATATGCTTGAAAAAATCTAGGAAAAAGAAGCTGATAAATAAAGACAAATATGCAGGAAGGAATAATAATGAAGAAAACAATCATAGGCACACTTGTGACTCAGGACAATGCAGTAGGATTGAAAAGCCAAATTTAGACTCCAAGAATGACTCCTGGTGAGAACACACAGTCATGTCCCAGACAGAATTTTACTTCTCTAAAAATATTGTATTGCATAATGCAATATTTAATAATAAACATTTATAAATATAAACTTAAATTTTCAAGTTCTTTCTTTTCCACATTAAAATTTTTTAAATGTTTCTTTATGGGGTGAGTACATTTTCAAAAATACAATATTTTAACTAATTATTTGAAGGAATATATTTATGTCTTCACCTTTAGCTAATGAAGCAACACAATTTCTGCAAACTGAAGCTACCTGAATTTCCTTCTAGCAAATACTTTCCTACAAATCATGAAAAAGATAACAGCATTAAGAAAATTAATATTTATATACTATTACTTTCTCATCCATAGATACCCTTCAATTTTCACCAATCATCCTAAAGATGTGCTTAATAGAAAAATGATCTAGTCTACAATAATTGCTGCATTGTGTTGTTAGGTCTTTGGTTTATTTTTTCTCTTCTTTATTTTATGTTACTTGATTATTTAATTTTATTTTATATTTTCATTCAGCAAATATGTATTGAGAATATATGCTCCTACTCTCATGAAGCTAATTTTATAATGGGAGATACACTGAACAGATAAATACATAAATTAATAAACACGCAATATAATGTCAATCTTTAGTCTTCTTTAGTCTGAAACAGTTTGACTTTCTTTAAGTTCCATAGTCTTGTTACATTTGAATTTTATAGGCCAATTATTTAGTAGTATGATCTTCAAATTGGATTTATCAGATGATAATATTCAAAAAATGCATAATATAAGTTATATATTTTTGGAATATTGCAGACATGGTGCTATGTTCCTTAGATGGTGGACTACTATAGAAGCCACAATTTTGATTTGTACTGTTATTGATAATATTCTTTTTTTTTTAAAGATTTTCTTTTATTTATTTAACAGACAGAGATCACAAGTAGGCAGAGAGGCAGGCAGAGAGAGAGAGGAGGAAGCAGGTTCCCTGGTGAGCAGAGAGCCCAATGTAAGGCTCGATCCCAGGACCCTGGGATCATGACCTGAGCTGAAGGCAGAGGCCCTAACCCACTGAGCCACCCAGGCGCCCTGATAATATTCATTTTGATTGATGATTAATACGATGTCTGCCAGATTTCGCTAATATAGTTATTTTTTTTCTCTGTTTTTAATTAGCTAGTTTGTAAGAGGTCACTTAATATTATATCAATCTCATCTTTTCTTTTTTTTTAAAGATCTATTTATTCATTTATTTGAGAGAGAGAGAGTTCATGTGAGTGGTGGGAAGGGCACCAGGAGAGGGAAAAGGAGGATGCAGACTCCTTGCTGAGTGGGGAGCTGGATGTGGGACTCCAACTCAGGACCCTGAGATCATGACCTGAGCCAAAAATCAAGAGTTGGATCAAGTAAGCCACCCAGGGGCCCCTCCATATCCTCTTATCTAATTTCAGTGTCCTATTATTTCATTTATATCAGTATGGATTCATGATATCCTATTTGTTCAATGAATTCTAATTTATATAAGCATTTTTTTATTTTTGAGGCTCAAATTGCATAGATATGGCCAATGGGAACTTCTTCAGGTTTCTGGTATATCCCTTCATAAGTTGATTCATTCTTTATTTTTGACAGTACAGAGGGTTACTGTTTCCTCTTGTATTGCTCCTATCTATCCCTAGATAATCAGACCCTAGATGATCAGATCTCTTCCCACAGTCATGGTACTGGTTGGGTTTATGGTTATTAATTTGAGAATCATTGATCCAAGTCTCTCTCTTCCACAGTGACAGAGAATGCAAGGATACACACAGACATTTATACATATATCAACATACACTTGCATGTGTATTCATTTCTATAATTATCTATGTGCATTTATAAACCACGAGTTAACAATGATGTTTCCCATGCCAATATAATGCCACTCATTCTTGTTTTCACCTTTTTCATAATTTTAATACTCTGCTACAACAATGACCAGCCTGAATATACACTCAGTTAAATTATTTGATAAATGTCCCTATATTTAATCAGTCCATTATTACTGCTGTCACTCTCTCTCCCTTTGACTTCACTGGGCACCTGACACACAGGGGCCACTGTTAGTACCCCATGGATAATCTGTCACTCTGCCATTTGGACTCCCAGGAATACAAGTAACATGAATATTCCTTGCTATGATTTCTCCCCTCACAGATGTTCTACTTGCTCTGTCATGCCATTCCAGACACAATTTTAGACTCTGATTCCTCATGATGAAATAATCCATGTATGAAAACTCTCCATCAAATGTGAAGTGCCTGGTAATTTATTCCACTTGCAAGCTAACAAAATTAATCTGCCACAGTTTCATGGATGCTGAGGGAAGACACAAGACTCCTGGATATAAGATGAAAGACTTCAGACATAGCAAGTCAGTTAGCCAAAGTATTAACATATTTGCTATAGTTTTCTAAGGCCCACTTGCAACCCTCCCCCTGTCCCTCACAGACTTACACAGAGGGACAGATAACAAATACACATTTAGTGGATTACTTAACAGAGAAAACAAGGGCTGAGGGAACAGCCTTTATTGATCAACCAGCGAACTTGGTAGAGAGTAGCAAGTAAGCAAGCACCCTCCCCACCAGAGGAACTTAGAAGGTAGTCAGAAGGTAGTCTGACTATGACCAGATTGACTTTTTTAGTCCTATATGAGCAGCTACAAAAATTATTCATTAATGGGAGATGGATAAGACTGTTATTCTGGCATACTCGGGGAAAATGTGCTATAAAGCATAGAGCCCATAGTAAACTAACTCATCCAACATTCACTTCAACCATTTAGGTTCTGAAACTGAATACCAGGCCTTGTTTCTGCATGGACATCCTCCTTATCTTGCTCAGACTATGTCTTGTCAGGCCTTGCCTATATTTGAATGCCCTCCTTATCTATTGTGGGCTTTCCAAGGTGGGCCTAAATGCCATTGCAAATATCTTTATGAGAGGGGCAGAGGGAGATTAGATATACTGAAAAAGATAAGGTCGTATGAGGAAGGAGGCTGAGATTGCTGTGATGTAGCCACAAGCCAAGGAACGCCTGAATCTACCAGAGAAGAAACACAAACACTCTTCCCAAGAGCCTCTAGAGGAGTGTGGCCCTGCATACATTTTCATTTCCTACTTCTGGCCTCCTGAGCTGTGAAAGAATAAATTTCTGAGTGATTTCTGATAGCAGCCCTAAGAAATGAAAATATGTTGTAATTAATTAATTATAAATAATAGATATGTAAATATATAATTATTCATTTCACATAAAAATAAATTACATAACTTAGCAAAAATGTATTGTCAGATAATTCTTATCAAGATTATTAACTTAAATGAAATGAATAAGTCACAGGAGTAAAAGTCACAGCAGAGAGAATATAATCAGTAATTTAACAGCATTGTATGGTAACAGATTTGTGGTAAGTACAGCAATAAGGTATAGAGTAGCTGAATAACTATGTTGTACAGTTGAAACTAATGTAACACTTTGTGTCAACTATATTCAAATAACAATAAATAAATAAGTAAAGATGTCTGGAAGGAAAAACAAAGTCTTTAAAGTTAAAGAAAGAATAACTGATTTCAGTACTCTATTTTTCTAATTCCTAAACATGGCATACAGTTTCTACTTTACTAGACTTCTACTTTGGAAGAACTTTTATTAGTTCCTTCTCTGAGAGCTTCTGCTTCACTTGGCAGGCTAAACAGAATTTATTCTATCCAAAAATAAATAATCTTGCTTTACAATGACAACCATCCATACACGGTGATACAGAGAGCCAAATGCAAATATGATGAATTCTTTAATACTTTTATAATAGTAGTAGAATACCGTTCATGATTTTATAAGAAATACATAATACTTGCCTGGTGTTTGTGTCTGCGTGTATACATGCAAGCATATGTGTGCGTTAACTATTCTGAGACTGAAAATATTTTCTTGGCAATAAGTTACCAGGATCTTAAGGTATGTGCAATCATCTAAAGTTGATTTCCAGTTGCAGGCAAAGTAAAGGAAAGAAAAATCTAAGTCAATCTGTCCTAAGTTTTGATAATTTTATAAAAACAAAATTAGTGAAAATATGAAAATTTATTTATATAATCAATTAATTTCATTTTAATATAATAGAATTATATTTCTGAAAATATATTTTTTTATTTCAGGAAAGATTTCAGAACATTTCAGAAAAAAATTTTAATTCTTATAAAATAAGTGGCTGGAGTTATTTATAATGTCATATATCCTTATGGTTCAATTAGATAAAAAGTTAGTTAAGCTTTAAGATAGTAGGTACTAGGTCTATCTCATGTGCACTTGAATGATATTCAGTTTCACTCATTTATTTATTTATTATTTCAAAGCTCATCTACTGGGCAAATACCCACTGAGTAGATACTCTGTATTGGACATTGCAGAAAAAGAATACCTAAAATAAAACAACTATTTCTTTGGTAGTGATTACATTTCAGGGGAGAAGATACACAATATACAATATATGAAGTAAATTTCATGAGTTATTAAAAATATACCAATAAAAAGGAACATAAATTATTGAAATAGAAACAGGAATGAAATTTTAGAAAGGCCTGGAAATCCTTCCTGAAAAGCTGAGCTTTGGGTAAAGACCTAAAGGAAGTGAGGAAATAGATAAGATGCTATCTGAGGGCAAGACAATTTTAAGTGCAAATGAAATGTTGACGGATCCTATATACATACTTGGGTTCTGAACTTCGAGAAAAGCAATGAACTGTTTCAAGTATGGGAGATATCATTCTATGTGAAGGGAAAGTAACACGAAAGGATAAGAACACCACAGCATTTCTACTAGTTCTACTATAACAGCCAAACACTGATTTATTTCAAATCCTAGGCGTGGAGTTATATGTGCATATTAAGATTAATCCTTACATTGGAATATATAAAATGTCTAGTCAATGCAACAGAAAAAATGTTTAGTAAACATGGGAGTAAATGCCTAAAATAAGACCCAAGGGTCACTTAATATGAAAATTTAACTCAAATTTAATGCATAATTGAATTTTGATCATATGACATTATCTTTATAATTAGTTCCTCATCCTATTTATGTAAACATAGTCTTTAATAATGCATCATTTGTTTGTGGATATTAGTAAGATGTTAATAAGTATAACTTATATACTTGTACTCAAGTGGATAAAATTACAGTTGACCTTTGAACAACATGGGTTTGAATTCTGCAGGTCTATTTATATGCAGATTTAAAAAAAAAACTACAGTACTATAAATGTATTTTTTCTTCCTTATAATTTATTTTTTCTCTTTTTAAAGCATTTTAGTTTATTTAAGAGAGAGAGAGCATGCACACAAGTGGGGGAGGGGCAGAGGCAGAGGGAGAAGCAAACTCCCCACTGGTCAGGGAGCCCAACACGGGGCTCTATCCCAGGACCCTGAGATCATGACTTGAGGTGAATGTAGATGCTTACTTGACTGAGCCATCCAGCCATCCTTATAACTTTCTCAGTAATATTTTCTTTTCTCTAGTTTACTTTATTGTAACAATGTATCATATAATACATATAGCATATAAAATATATGAGTTTGACAGTTCGTGTTACCAGTAAGGCTCCCAGTTAACACTAGGCTATTAGTAATTAAGTTTTCAGGAAGGCAATGTCCCTAATCCCCGCATTGTTTAGGTCTCAACTGCGTTCAGATTTGTTCCATGGAAAATGATATAAAGCTAAACAAATATCTGAAAACAGAGTATGGACACTGAAGGCAGGATAGGTACTTATGGCCCTTGTCTAAGGCTAGATTATATTACTGTGTTTTAATGACTGTTTCTTCTTCTCACTTATAAACTTGTATGCCCTTAAATATTTAGACATTACTTTAATAATCTATAACAGTATGTTTACAGACTACAACAAAATTAATTGAACTAGATGGTTGATTTTATGAATATTTTTATCAAATTTATTTTGTATTTTAATACTGACAAGATTTAGCCATATTTTTCTTTCTAGACCAATTTTCCTTCAGCAAACTCTATTCTTTGTCTTTGATTTATTCCCCTAAGACTGAAAAAAATTTTAGTTATAACATATAAAATTGAAGTAGAGATTGAGGAAATAGCCCTAATCCACTTAAGCAATATATTTAATTACGAATATTTTATTGTTGCAATAAGACACTATTTTCAACAGCAGTTTTTTTATGTTTTAAAGCTATGGCTATTTCCTATAATTACACCCACATTCTATCTGCTTATAAAAACAAAATTCCTTAGAAAACAAATTTAATATACTTAGGAAAACACTGTCATTCCTTTTATCACCTTTGTGTAGAATAAATCTTTTAGAACCCAGTTGTTTACATTCTTGGAGCACTAGATTTATGATACTTTATTTACATCAGATAATACTCAAGAAAACTAGCCTGAGTAAGTTCTCCTCAACTGGGTGACTAGCACCAAGTTAAATAAAGGAACATAGTATTTATCATACTGTGTATACATACACCAGCCTTTAAAAATAGATGAAAATTTGAGTCATCAGTGGTAATATGTAAGCAATCATGACTCACTCTCCAAGCTGAAATTTTATGCAGTAAAAATGGAAAACTCTAGGGAGTTAATCTTTATTTTTTAACATAAGATCTTATTTATATATTGACAGAGGGTGGGGGGAGCGCAAGCAGGAGGAGTGGCAGGCAGAGGAAGAGGGGGAATCAGGTTCCCCATGGAGCAGGCAGCCAGATGCAGGGCTTGATACCAGGATGCTTGGAACATGACCTGAGCCAAATGAAGAAGTTTAAAGAACTGAGCCACCCAGGCGCCCCTAGGCAGTTAACCTTTAAAAATGGTTCAATATAAAGCAAATTAAAGAAGACATTCATGATCACCTGATAATAAATGAAATAGAGAAAGATGAGAAAAGGTAGCCTCACCCCTGTAAGATACTGGGGATGGAATCTTCAAAGATAAAGTCCCTAGTTCTTGCAAAATGTAGAGAGAATTTATATCTATCTTAATTAATGAAAAATGAAAAATATATTCCAAATAAGGACATGCCAGATAAACATCTTTCACCTTAATGCATGTTCAAGAGATAAAACTTCTACCACATTCATCAGTTATATGGGAGATCTCCAAACCAGGAGATTATGAGATAATAACATAGACTGAAGATAAATATTAGATGATATTAATACACCACTGGAGGAATGAAGATAATTCAGAACAACAAAGTTCCATCTACTGAATCATTTAGACTATTACAAATTAAAATCTATGTTTGTTCTAAAGTAATAACTGGACTACTCAAGGGAATAAAATCCTTCACATTTGTCTTTGCCTATATGTTGAGGAAGTCTAGTAGGTTCTGTCATTAGTAGCCAAAATTAATAAAATAAACATAAACAACTCTTCCAAAACTCAAAAGAAAGTTGTCTTTTAACAACTTAATTTTTAGTTGCATTATGAGGTTAAAAAAAAAAAAGCTTTCTACAAATGACCACTGTTTGTAATTCCTTAAATGACACATATTTTAGTTCTCACAGGGATATATCACTGTAGAAATACTTTCATAAGAAGAATTGCTTTCCCTAATACACTATGAAATATGAGATCTATGGACCATGACCATGAGATTGAGAGTGTGTTAGAAATGAAAAATTTTAGGTTTCATCTTTGAATTATTAAACAGGAATGGAAATACTAGAAAGACCTGCCAATGGTTATTAAAGTACTATTCTGTAAAAAATTAAACCTAATTCATTTGACATGTATCAGTCACCTCTGTCTGTATTTTTCTTTCAGGACAAAGCTTAGTAAATGGTACTAAAATGAGAAAATGTTCAGGCAATAACAATAGAAAAGTTACAATATTTATTATCTTTTAAAACGGAGCAATCATATTTAAAGGATTTTCGGAAAAATCTTGAAGTGATTTTCTCATTCATATTACAATAAAAAATGAAATACAATAAGTTAATCAAATTCAAGTCAGCTGAGAGTGTAACCTCAAATTCGTTGAATCTAGACATGGCAAATCCAGTGCTTAGATGACACACTCCAAACATTTCTTGAAACAAAATGTGCATATATGACATATATGTCACCCAGTGTTTGACAAGAAAATGAATTTAAAAGACTGGATTGTACACTATATTGTTTGATTGTCACATTAAGGTTGCTTTTGCTAAAATTCACACAGCTGTTAAGAATTTTAATATGTATTATCCACTTTAGATAAAAGGTGCTATATTTGGCAAGTGAATAATAATATCAACATTCACAAAGTGTGAGCTTTCAAAATGGGCCATGTGAAAGAAAGAAAACCTCCCACCTCCACTTCATTCTGACAGAAAAATTTCTGCTAGATAATTTAAATTGAACAGACATTTTATTTCTAAAGGGGCTCAATCAAGAAATAATAGATCCAAAATTGTTAAAATACTTTATTTAATGCCAACTAGCACATGAAACCCTTGCATTTTTTTTTCTCAAAAAAAAAAAAAAAAAATACCACACCTCAAATAAAGTCATTTGCTTTTCTCTTTAGGATGTCCTGGTTTCTGCTAGTATAAATAATTCTCAAACTTTTTTCACTCCAGGAACACTACATGATCCAAAATAGTTTTCCTGAAAGAAAATAAAATCAATGTCCCTCTCAAACTCTTCCCCCCACCAAGTTTTCTCTCCTTCCTTCTCTCCTACTTTTTCTATCTCTCTATCTCTCACAAACACACTCTTTCCTACAGGCATATATTTCTACTTCAGTACACTAGTAATGCTAATTATTATAAATTTGGTTAAAAGCCAAAATAACATATGATACCTTATCTTCACTGTGTTTCACTAACGTAATTCCAAACGCTTATGCTGCTCTCTCCAGTTTCCAGATTGTTAAACCATGTATCTTGTTGTCAGCTTGAGACTGGAGTTAGTACATAGCTATTCTTCTGACAGTATAAACTTTTTTTTTTCCTTTTTGTTAGTGTTATAATTTATGTGGCATATTATGCCTATCAGTAGGACTTTTTTACTATTTCCTTCATATGTAGAAAAAAGCTTTCAAAGCTACATTAAAGCAAACAATAAATATTTAATGAATAACCTAAAGAGTAAATTTCTAAAATCAGATTATCATCATCATAAATTACACAGATTATAGTAATTACACAATTGGAAAAAAATTGATGCGAATGTGAATGTGAATGACAAAATAGAAAGGAACTGGAATCAAATTACTGATATACTAACCTAATTATATATATATATATATCTTGGAGCCTGGGGCTCCAACCCAGGACCCTGGGATCACGACCCAAGCCAAAGGCAGAGGCTTTAACATGCCGAGCCACCCAGGTGCCCCTTCTAATTATATATTTTTTAAAAGATTTGTTTATTTATTTTAGAGAAAGATAGTGAGAGAGAAATGAGTGAGCTCCTATGGGGGAGGTGTAGATGGTGAGGAAGAGAAAATCTCAAGCAGACTCCTGGCTAAGCACAGAGCTGGACACAGGGTTCCATCTCATAACCCTGAAATCATGATCTGAGCTGAAATCAAGAGTGAGGCTCAACTGACTGAGCCACCCAGGCACCCCAATACTAACTATATTTTTATATCTTTAACTTTTTGATGTTGAAAACAATGACTAGGGGCATGTGGGTGGCTCAGCTGCTTAAGCGATGAACTCTTGATTTTGGCTCAGGCCATGGTTTTCAGGGTTGTGAATGGAGTCCTATGTTAGGCTCCACACTCAGTGGGGAATCTGCTTGAGATTCTTTCTCTCTCTGCCCCTCCCCCAACTCATGCACTCTCTTTTCCCTCTAAAAAATAAAAAAATTTCTTTCTCCCTTTCCTTCTGCTCCTTCCCCTTTAAAATGATACTATACAGCTTAATGGCAGTGGTGCATTATGGTTTTA
Source organism: Mustela nivalis (assembly GCF_964662115.1). Lineage (NCBI taxonomy): Eukaryota > Metazoa > Chordata > Mammalia > Carnivora > Mustelidae > Mustela > Mustela nivalis. The sequence goes on along the minus strand of NC_139034.1, from coordinate 63,809,322 downwards.
CACGGAACTGACTTATTTTAAAATAAGAATTTTCAGTTGTTTTATTTTTTAAGGAATATTAATGATATATTTCAGACACAATGAGTTACATACACTCAATGCAATAAATCTGATGTGTTTTGATATAGCATATACCTGTGTAATCATCACCACAACAGATAAACACAGTTTACTGAATTGTGCATGTACAGCATGTTATTTTTGGAAATGACAGTGGGATTGAGTTCTATTCTGTTTTTGTCCCTCCTACTCTTGGGGGGTGGACACTGGACACAAATTTTATGTGTAATACCTTTAACATAGTTTTTTTTAAAAGATGTATCTATGTTGTCTAGATCAGAGCTCATTTTTAAAAATATTTTTGCTGGAACAGGCTTTGCTCACATGTTCATAGGGACTTGTGATGCTTAATAGGTATTTAGTCACATGAATAATATCAACAAAACCACAGTTACTGAATTTACAAAGTACTTTTATAAATAATAATTTCTCAAGGGAATTTGGAAAATAATTTCAAATCAAATTCCTCATTTCCATAGGTGAGCAAAATAATATTAAGTAATTAAGTAACATCTCAAATTGTAAGTATTTTTTTTCTTTTTTTTAAAAGATTTTATTTGTCAGAGAGAGACACAGAGAGAGAGGGAACACAAGCAAGGGGAGTGGGAGAGGGAGAATCAGGCTTCCTCTGAGTGGGGAGCCCTATGTGGGGCTCCATCCCAGGATCCTGGGATCATAACCTGAACCGAAGGCAGACACTTAATGACTGAGCCACCCAGGAACTATAAGTATTTTTTCTATAAGCAAGCCACACCAAAATACACCCTTCCTGGGGCGCCTGGGTGGCTCAGTGGGTTAAGCCGCTGCCTTCGGCTCAGGTCATGATCTCAGGGTCCTGGGATCGAGTCCCGCATCAGGCTCTCTGCTCAGCAGGGAGCCTGCTTCCTCCTCTCTCTCTCTCTCTGCCTGCGTCTCTGCCTACTTGTGATCTCTCTCTGTCAAATAGATAAATAAAATCTTTAAAAAAAAAAAACAAAAAACAAAACAAAAAAAAAAAAAAACAAAATACACCCTTCCTTATACTCACTCTGAAATATTTTATAGTAAATTACAAGTGTATATATTGAAATATTTTCAATCAGATAAAAGAAAACAGTGCTTTCCATTGTCTGAAAGCTATGGATGGACAGTGTTACATGTGATCAAAGACACATTTTTAGTGTCTCGTAGTCAAAGTATTCTTTGGTAATCCAAAATAAACGTAAATCTTAATATTTATTTTTTATTCATTGGCTCATCTTTTTTTGTTTAACATTAGCCATTTACTTTCTGAGGTAGCCAGTGAAATTTCATTTTAATACACAAATCTGAAGGAATAGAAACTGGAAGTTAAGTAAACATGAAAGTAAGCTTTGAAAGAAAAATCATTCAAATTTTATTCTCACTTATATGCAACTCATATGGATGATGAACTTTTTTTCATAACACTGTAACTACAACTTGCTTATATAATAAGGAAGCAATACATTCTTAAGGTCGTGCTTTGGATTTTGATCATATTCATTACTAGATTTAAAATTCATTCTAGGATACAATTTTCTGTTTCATCATCTGCTTACTGTTATTAAAACCTACTGAAGTAACTGATTTAGATATCTCATATTTAATGAAATTTGTTAGACAGAAAATAACTGCATTATGAAAAGTAACACATACTTTTAAGATCAGAGTAGACCAAAAGCAGATCAGAGGTTTCCTGGAATCAGAGTTGGAACAGGGAATGGCAGTAGAGAGAGGAATTATAAAAAAGGATGTAGAAACTTTGGGGGGTATAGGTATGTTTCTTATCTTGCTTGAGATGGTATCACAGGTATATGCACATGTCACTGGAAGACTACAGAAAAAAATATTTTATATTTCTGCACTGAGGATTTTCTAAACAAAGGAAACTGGAACCTTGATTAAAGAACAAACATTGAAAGTTGACAGTGATTAAAAAGCCAAGAGACCTGAATAGGGATGATCCTATGTACCTAGTTTTATTGACTGATTGATTGATTGATTGATGAGAAAGGGGGGAGGGTCTGAGGGAGAAGAGAGACTCTCAAGCAGGCTCCAAGTGGGGCTTGAAATGGGATTTGATCTCACAACCCTGAGATCATGACCTGAGCCAAAATTTAGAGTGGGCCACTTAACCTACTAAGTCACCCAGGCACCCCTATGTATATACTTTTTAAAGGACAATAAAACTCCAGTTGATAAAATGGAAATCAGTCTTATCTATTCACTGTAGACATTTCTTTACAATTTACATTTAATAAGGACTTTCTCCTTCTCTTCCCCAGGGGAGTTGCCTACACAAGAATGACTGAGTTTCTCTTCCTTTTTCAGATGGTGAGGAGGACAGTGGTGCCAGCTGTCCTTTGTAAGCTTCCTGCTTCCTAATTATAGGGGTCTTCACATATGGCATGGTCCCATACATGCAAGCCTATTATTCTGCCTCCCTCTCATCCCAGAAGGGGAAAGAACTGGAGTAAAGAACAAATAATGTACTTACTGTTGTAATTAATAGTAATCTGCTTCAGTCCTGAAATCTTATTTATTTTAAATAATATGAATAAATATAGAAACTAAAATTAACAGTTAAAGGTGATTAAATTGTACATTTTAAATGTGGGCAGTTTACCTAACATCAATTATGCCTCATTAAAAGTATATAAAAAATGACTATGTATTTGAGGGTGATTTGTTACTCAGATTGTGGGCTGAGAAGAGAAAACAGTAAACACAAGTCAATAGATTTTTCAAGGAAAACTAAATAAAGCTAGCAAGCCCATGTGCTACATTAGTATTTGTTTTAAATTTAATTTTACTCTTCCTCAGAGAGAGTCCAATTCTTCCTTGGCCTAATTTGCTCTCATATTTTCTAGGTGTACTTTACCGAAATCATTGGTTGTTAACACATTTATGAAAATGGACTTCTTCAAAAGTCCAGGATCATCTATACTATCTGTTTTCCCTCTGTCCATTAATAACTACTCTATTCTGGATTTGTAAACCAAACTCTATTTGAGGTTTGGTGTAGCTATGACCAGACACAGACATACTATAATATACATTCGTTCATTAAAAATTTATTGACCCCATTAAACCTTCCAGGCAGGGTCACTACTGTGTAATATAGTTAAAAATAAAACAAAAAACAAAAAACAAGCAAACAAAAAAAACTACAGTATTCCAACTTACTAGGTCCTCAGAGGATATTAGAATAATAACAAAAAAACCATTATTCATAAAAAAGAAAGTCACAGGGGAACAAATATTAGAGTAAATTTCAGGTCATCTAATCCCACTGCTTCATTTTGTAGGTAAGGGAGCGCTCCAACATATATTTTATGTATTTTTCTGTGTGAATGGCATTAAAAAACAGCATTATTGGTGAGAAGGCAAGTTAGACGTGACTGAGAGAATGGCTGAGAGTTATTTAGGACCAGCCAAGAAGAGATACTTCACCCTCAACAAGTACCCTATCATTCTTAAGGCTTATCTTATCTTATTTCCATATTATTATGCTGTTCATTTCTTCAAAGGCGATTTTTAACCCCTAGCATCTATGCCCTCTTATTACATTGAGATAGAAACCCTAAAACTTATATGGGCACATGAATAGCTGGACTAATGAATCATTTCCGTCCTCCTTTGAGTCATCTCACACAGAGTGAAATTTCAATTAACAAATAGAAATATTGTTTCTGGGAAAGTTCTCTAGAAATAATTAGTATTTGGTCCCTTACTTTTTGTTTTCCATCCTCATTTTCATTATCTGGAGTATAAACACGATATTTGGGGATTAAAGAACAATCTTGGACAAAGAGTCAAAAGTCACGTCTGAGCTTCGTTGGGAACAAGCTAGCATAAGTCTTTTTCTCTGACAATCTTGATGCCACTCTGTTAGCTATAGCCTACTCACATGGCTTTTATGTTGGGAAAAAATACACTCTTTATATTAGACTTTGTGTCATGGTCAGTTCAACTTAACTTCTGCCAACAGGGAATGTTGTATCTTAAAGTAGATTGATGCATATAACAAAACTTGAAAATTTTGGTATTGGCTTAACAGAAGTGGACAGTCAACAGGCAGCAAAGAGTTGGAGACATTGGACTGGAAAACTGATGACTCTTTTTATGAGATTAAAAAGAAGAAGAAGAAGAAGAAGAAAATATATGCATAAGAATGACTTGTTTTACTTCTTCCATCGTAAGAGCCAGAATATATTCCAACCAAAGCTGTTGTTATGAGAAAATTCTAGAAAAATGTTTAATGCTTATACATTGGCTGCATTTTGCTGTTTTCAGCTAAATCCTCTGAAAGAGACAAATCTGGGCTGGATCTCTCTAGAATGTAAGCAGAGAAAGGGATAGATGAGAGATCCAGCCCAAAGGCTTTTGGAGTCCTAGAGTTGGAGAAGCCAAAACAAGTTAACAGGGAGTGTTATTTTTAGTTTGATGGTGTTAACGATTCTGATGTTGTCCCAGTAGAAAAGACTTTGGCCTGGTAGATTTGAAGGTGCTCTCTTTCCAGCCAGGTTCATGTTATCAGATATACTTCAAAACACAGCTATTTTATAGGCAATTAACTTGCTTAGGTTTCTTTTTAATGTGTCTCATGCTGAAGCTTGTATTAATTATACAATTCAGTTTATGGCATATTATCTATATTGACCTAAGAAAACCCTTTATGCCTATATGTGTGGATGTGTGTGTGTGTGTATGTGTGCATGTATGTATATGTGAATGTAATTTATGTATATATGTCTGCGTGTTTTTTATTCAGTTTCTTTCTTTCTGAATCATGTGGACAAGATAATGTACAACTAAAATACAGCTGGGTTTTCTTCAGGAAGTTTAAGTATGTTCTCTGTGCAAGAATTATGTGTACAGATCATTTGATGGTGAAAGGCTGAGGTTATCATAGAAATGACCACTTTCACTCCAATAACCAGACACTCAGGCAGCAGCTTTTAAAAGCATGCAAGTTTATATAGTTCTGTGGGACTGCAAGTATAAGCCCAGCCTTCCAGGCAATCTGGCAGTGATCTTGGGTGGCAAAGACAAAAACTGAAGCTAAGCAGATAAGCGTTTTTCTGGGAGATACTGGCAAGCTGAAGCAAAGCACAGAGAGCACGCCAAGATGGTGTCCATAGACTAGAATACTTGAAAGAAAACTCTGTAGTCCACTAGATGTGTGCCAAACCTGAAGCCTGCCTCTCAGGTGGAAACTTCGGAATAAGCAAAGAGGCTTCCTAGTACAGAAAGACAGGTGTGTTCCTCAGTCTACTGTCTGTGCAGTGCTCTGTGTGTAACAGCCTGCCAAGAACTACTTCTTTGATTGCCAAAATCCCATGGGACTCAGGAATGCTAGCTCTTTTAGTCACTGCAGCTAGGCACACTGAAAGGGCATCTTCTGGGTGGTAACTGAAAAAACTTGGGCACTAGACCAAAATCAAGGCAGTGCCTGCATGTAAAATTTTCTTGTAGTAGATACTGGTGCTCTGGAGTGAGGTGAAGAAGAGTGGGAAAATAGTGCCTATTCCTGGAAGCCTCTGGAAAAGATTACAGTCAGCTTTTAGATGTGTGTTTAATTAGAAGCCCAATCATCAGGTCAGAGCCATGATGGTTAATTAATAGATCTCCTTTCAAGAAAAGACCAAACTCCTCAGTCTGTTGCTTCTTGCTGCACTCTGGGGGGTGCTAGATATTAAGTAATGCTTTGTCTCTTGCTTATAGTCCTCTGGGACCTACAAACATAAACTCCACTGACTGACAGAGCCAGATAATATAGAGGTGTCTCTTGGCAACCACCACAAAAATTGCTGGATGGATGTGAGCTCCTTTGATTGATGATACCAATGATTACAATCCCATGGGACCATGGCAGAAATTCCCCTAACCTTCAGAGTCAGGCAGTCAGGAAGTGTCTGAGTGGTAGTCATAAAGACTGAAGCACCAGATGCATGTAAAATCTTCTTTCTGGGAGATATTAGTGCTATGAAACAGGGTGAAGATAGAGCACCTGTTCATTTCCACTCTGAGAGAGTGTTCCAGAAGGCTCCCAATGTGTAAGTTAAATTAGATGCGTGACCTTCAGGCTGATGCTTTAATATAAATTGATGCTTCACTTCAAGTCTGGAAAGGATCAGCCTCTGATCTCTGGACCCTGGGATGGGTAAGTCTGAGTGTGTGTGTCGGGGGTAGAGGTGGAAGAGAGGGGTTTTAAGATCTGGCTTTCTGAATGCTACAGTCTTGTGGGTCCCAGGATACATGCCCTATTGGTTTTCCAAGTGAAATGTTTTGGGAGCTTATCTCTCAGGTGGAGGTCTTAAAAGTTGAGGTGTCCAAACTTGTGCTTGAATCCTTTGCTCCCTGGGGAGAAGTTTCAGGTTTTGAGTTTTCTCCCAGTTATGGGTCATTTCTGGGGGTTGTTCTATGGCAAGAGTGTGCCCCAGTTTCTCTTATCCACCTTTTTTTTTTTTTTTTTTTTTTAAGGAGGAAATTGTTCAGTCTATAGCTGTAGACAGTGTTTCCAAGAGAGGAGGTAAGCTCTTGATCTTCCGGTGTTGCCATCTTAAACTGGAATAACCTCTTTTAACTTTGTCTTCTTCTTTACACCTGGATTGTGTCCATATTATAAAATTTAAAGTACATTCTCATCCATGTCTCATTACTAAACAGATAGCAATGGAAACATTGTGCAAAATGTAAGGCATATGGTTCACATTTATCTTAAATGAGAAAAATATGTCATTATTTGGGGGATAGTCTGAATTTTACTTGCCTAAGGAAATTAGTAGAATTGTTATATTAATATATTTTGGAATATATTAATATATTAATTTTGGAATTAATATATTTTGGATATAATAATATAGTCCAAAGAAGAAGAATATATTCCAAAGTATTATATTCCAATATAGAATATATAGAATATATTCCAATAATATATTCCAAAGCATTAACATATTTTGGAATATTTGATGGCATTTAATAGAAAAGAGCATTAAAGGGACGCCTGGGTGGCTCAGTTGTTGAGCGGCTGCCTTCCGCTCAGGTCATGATCCCAGTGTCCTGGGATTGAGTCCCGCATCAGGCTCCTTGCTCAGCCGGGAGCCTGCTTCTCCCTCTGCCTCTGCCTGCCATTCTCTCTGCCTGTGCTCGCTCTCTCCTCCTCCCTCTCTCTCTGATAAATAAGTAAAATCTTAAAAAAAAAAAAAAAGAAAAGAGCATTAAAAAATTGAAAACATAGGAAATTTTTTAGGCAAATTACTATTCCTCTCTTAAGTGGAAATGTAAACTATGTTATGATGGATAAAATAAAGATTACTCATCTTCGTGTTTATTTTCAACAAAATTACTTATTCTATAGTAATGGAAATTGTCACATACTAGTATTGAGTTTCTTTTCAAATCAATCTATATTCTCACCTGCTACTCTAATTATTATATTTAGATTTAAGTTTTACTTCTGCCATTTCTCAAAACATTTATGATTTGCCTAATATATTGTGTATCCTTAACAAAAATTAGAAATTAAAAAATATTAAAGACTCTTTTACTATATGATTTCATTATCTAATCAAAAAATTCTGAGGAAATATGTCAAAAAATGTTAATTATATCTACCTACCTACTTAACTATCATCTGTTTGGTGGTGGAATGGAAAAGAAAGCAGGTATTCAGTAAATACTAAATAAACGGACAATATATTGGAATATTGATAGAATGGAATCATATCCAACAAAGTGTCATTTATGAAGGAAAAACACATCTGGCACTTCTAAGTTACTTGAGGTGAGGGTCTACATCTCAGACAAAATTGGTGGGCTGTATGAGATGTTTCCCTTTGTAGTTCCAAAGCATTATTGCAAATGTCATCCAGAAGCTCCAGATCTCCTATCTAATACTTATTCCTCAATTACATAGTCATTAATTTCCACCTTCTTAAACTCTCTGGGGCAATATGTTAAATTGTATATACTGGCTGAGGTTTCTAAATCAAAAGCCCTATTTAAGAGTAATTTAAACTTTGGCCCTCATCCATTGCCATATCTTTTGAAGACCTGATACTATGAGGAAAAAAAGGAGAAGCCTTAACAAAGGCATCCCAGGTTTATCTCCTAAGAAGAAAAAATAGTATCTCTTAACTCATATCCAAATCCGTATCTGTAGAAATGGTATGATAAAATTGAATTTCCAATAGATGCTACATCAAATTTTAAAACAAATAAGCACTACATTAAAAAGCACATCAATTTAGATGCTATTTATATCACTATCGTTATTAAAATATTCTACTTGAGGTCGAACAAATAAGTGTTGGCTACTAATAGAACTGGAACCCTCTAATATTCATTACAGTGTTCTTTCTATTATACAAATACTGATAAATATTAAGATTTAAGTCTCAAAATCATTTTTAGAAGCACATACGTGATATAATTAGGTTTACTTCCCTATTCCTAAGTTTCTGAGGAAAACTTTAAGGGGAGGAGGAATGAAGACACCATCTCATTAACTGAGTACACTAATTCATTATGCTCTTTTAGAACCAATGTATGGAAGGTAACACCACTTAGTCACACTGGGTGTAGGAGGAATCAAAAGTAGCAATTTGTATAAAACGCCCCCTGATCTTAATATCCACCCTCTGAAAAAGCTATTCTACTCATAGTGAAACCAGCAAAATGTGAGTCACTAGATCAGCTTTACAACATGACTTTCTGACTTTGCTTATTTAAGGTTTGGAAATTCAGTCAATTATAAACAGATATTCTTAGGATGTGTTTCTTTTTAAATTTAACATGGCATTAAAAAAAGCTACATATACTTTACATAAACAAAACATTGTAGTGAAACTTTAATATGATAAATTATTGACCAAAATGAAAGACTTAGATTATTTCAAGTGAACTTTTCCATAAAATACTCCCCTATATATAGACTAGTAGATTAGAATACAGATGTTCATAAATACATGTAAAACCGACACCATATTCAATGATTATAAACTATCTTTACCGTACACGAAGTTGAATGGAGAACCTTAGGAAAATGATGATATCCTTATATGAAAAATCAAAAGAATGTCAGCTTAGCCCAAAATAACAACATACTCTGAGACTAAGACAATGTTAAATCCATTGATCATTTTACCCTGGAAGCTTTTCTAAATGTGTATTTCCTCAGACTTTATCATGAAAGGCTTAATATGGAGATAAATGAAGGACAGACCCTCAATCCATGCCACTTCTTTCTTGAATTTAGTTTAATGCTTATCCGTGATTCTAATCTTTTTTCTGTTTCCAACCAAGTACGTAATTTCATTTTTTTTTTCCATTGAAGAAGCTTCAGGTTTTCACAAGAGATTGAATAATTATTGTGTAAAAACATGGACACTGGGTGGTATCAAACTAATTGAATACTAGTCTTGACAGTGATAAAATTTATTTAGCTTGAGTCAGTGTTCTCATATGTAAAGTGAATTCAGTCATACATATCTAATACACATTTTAAAAAAGTGTCTATTGGAGTATAATATACCTATGGAAAAATGCCCAAATCGTAAGTGTTTGGATCAGTGAATATTCACAATGTGAACTCATTCATATAACCACGATTCAGATAGAAAAAGAGAATATTACCAGCATCCTAGTAGCCACCTTAGACTCCTAAAAAGCCATTAACCCCCTCTACCTGAAATGTAAATCACTATAATGGCTTATGACACATCCAATTAATTTATCCCAACGTTATACTTTGTATATAGATACCACAGAACATGGAGAATTTTGCATCAGATTTCTTGCTTAAAATTCTTTTTAATTAATGTAATTTAATAAGTCTTAATATATATTAGTTAAAACCTCCTACTGTATTTTCCTTGTGCAAGTGTCTTGGCTATTTGAGCATCCACACTTCCATATAATTTCTAGAAATATATTTTAATCCCCCTCAAGACAGCTAGCATTTTTTATTAGAATTATGTTGAATCCTAATACAGTTGTATTGATCAACTTAACTGACATCTTTAAATGTTAACTTCTTTCAATACATGAGTGAGGCATATTCTTCCATTGAACTGAATTTTCTTTTTTTTTTTTCAACTATGCTTTGTACTTCAGTGTTAACTTATTGTGCATATCTACCCTAATATTAATCCTATATACTCGATGTCTTTGATATTCTTTTTCTAAATTATATTTAGATTTTATTTATTTATTTGAGAGAGAGAGTGCAGACAGAGAGGAAGAAGACTCCCTGCTGAGCAGAGAGGCTGACGGAGAACTTGATCCCAGGACCTGGGGATCATAATCAGACGCTTAACCAATTGAGCCACCCAGGTGCCCCTATTAATGATATTCTTTAATTCCTATTCTTTTTTGGATAGAGTATGGTAATATAAATTATTTTTGCATATTTATCTGATATTCCAGTGACCTTGCTAAATCCATATCTGTGCATTTTTTTATTAATGCACAATCTTATCTATAAATAAAAAGTTTTATTTAATCATATTTAAATTATTAATAACTTTAAATTTTTTTCCGTATCTTATTGCACAGGTCCAGGTCTCTAGTACAATGTTGAATACACACTGTGATAGTAGGTATTGGATTCTCAATCTGAATCTCAAACTTTTTTTTTTTTTTTAGAAAAATGCAAATAAAAAGTTTAATTTCAGAAACTGTGTTCACCATTTATAAATACACTAAAACATAGTCAATGCAAATCCAGATTAATAATAGGTCCTTTTTTAACAAAACAACTTTTCTAAAAGGTCACAGGCAAATGAGTGACTTGTTTCATTCGGAGTATTTAATTGGTTTGAAATAAGAAAATGAACCCTTTTTTCTAGATGTTGAAGCAAAAATTCTGAAGACAGATCATCGTTCAAAGAATGACAACTGATGCTTCATTCTGCTGTCCTTGGGATTCTGAAACACGCCAGCGATGGCTGAATCTTCCCTATTATATAAAAAATCTAGACACCTAAGGCTACTCTTACAACTGCAATGGAACAACCTCCTCCCTGTTAATGAGCCGTCTCTTCTAGAAACAATTTTATACATAATTTGATCAAATTGGGGTCAGTGGGGTCAGTGCACAAATTTCAAAAGATAGCTCCCTGGTGTCGAGACAGCTGGTCCGAGGGTCGGGCGCCCTAGGCAGGACTGCTGCGTGCGGGCCCCTGGCACGTGGGCTCGACAGCAAGTGTAGGGGCTCTGGCCGAGGTCGACCATGTAAAACCTGAATGCAGCAGAAGCACAGACCAGGACGCTCTCTCTACCAAGTCACTACAGAACTGGCACGGCGCTGAATCTCAAACTTTTAATAATTTACCCTTCAGCATGAGATTTGCTAGAGATCATTTGCAACTACCTTTATTTTGTAAAGTGGTTACCTTCTCTTAGCTCGCTAAGGGTACTTACCATCTCTTACATACAATGAACATAGTAAGTTCTATATTATATAAACTTCATAGATAACGCTGATTGATAGAAGTATTGAACTGACTGAATGCACATGAGTTTATTGATGTCTTCTTTTTTATAAATCACTAATTATAGGTGAACATTTTTTTTAGGTTATTTGCATCAATATGCAGAGATATCAACCTTCCCTTTCTTATAATAGTCCTGTCAGGTTCTTGTATGTAGATTCTGTGATCTCATAAAACAAGTTATACAGTGTTTATATAATATTGATATAAATTATTCCTTAATTGTATGGCAGAATTACCTAGCGAGGCATGAGGCCATGGGATTTTTACTTTTTATAGAGGCTTTAAATTTTTTAATAATTCTGCAGTGGTTTATATTTTATATTTCTTATGCCCACTTAAAAGATTATGCTTTTATAGTAGTTTGCAGGTTTTATTAACTTTCAAATTTATTCTTTATAGTGATAACAAATATTCATTTATGATATCATTCTTTGTTTCTTCTTTTTTTTTTTTTTGGTTCTTGATGGATTTCACAGTGATTTATTAATCACACTGGTCTTTTCAGAAAATGAAGAGTTAGGCTTTTCTATATTGTGTATCTCCATTACATCATATTAATTTCCTCACTTACATTTATTATTCATTCTTTTTCTTTGGATTTAATATATTTTTTTTAACTTCCAAAATTGGATTTTTAAACCATTGATTTTCAGGCTTTGTTTTCTTCAGTTGTACTTTTAATTTTTAAAAATTCCTTCCTGTATGGCTTTATGTGCTTTCTACAAGTTTTACATGGCATATCTTTTTTTTTTTTTTTTAAGATTTATTTATCAGTTTTAGAGAAAGAGTGTGTGAGCAGGAAGAGGGGCAAAAGGAGAGGTGAAGAGAGAGAGAGAAGCCAACTCCCCACTGAGCAGAGAGCCTGACATTGGGCCTGATCACAGAACGTGAGATCACAAACTAAGCTGTAACCTAGAGTCAGATGCTTAACTAAGTTGCATATCTTAATCATCACTCAATTAAAATTTTTTAAATTCGTGTATCACTTACTTTTATCTATGGAATATTTTAGGTGCTTAATTTCCAGAGAGGATTTACTTATTTTATTTTTTGTTATTGATTTCCAGCCCTGTCCTACTATGGTTAAAAACCATATTCATTGACATAAGTATTTCAAAAATTTTTTTTTAAGATTTTATTTATTTTATTTGACAGATAGAGATCACAAGTAGGCAGAGAGGCAGGCAGAGAGAGAGGGAGGAGGAAGCAGGCTCCCTGCCAAGCAGAGAGCCCAATGCGGGGCTAGATCCCAGGACCCTGGGATCATGACCTGAGCCGAAGGCAGAGGCTTTAACCCACTGAGCCACCCAAGCGCCCCTCAAAATTTGTTGATATTGCTTAATTGATCAAAATATGATCAATATTGGTAAATACTCAATGTGCCTGTGATGATTATTTAGTCATTGTGGGCATCTTGTTCTTATTTCCTATATACTTACTATCTTTTTTAACTATTGATCTATCAGTTGTTAGAAAAGTGTGATAGTAGCTTGCAATATAATTGTGGCTTTTTGTCACTTTCTAGTTCTATCAGACTTAGAGTTCTTTACTACTTCTCTTAAATGTAGACCACTTTATTTAACTCATATCAACCTTACTTCTGCCATCAAAGACTACTTTCACCTTGCAGTTTTATTTGACATTTTACTTTTTTATTTTTTAAATTATTTTAAATCATGTAATATATATATATATACTTTTATATTATTTTATTGGTCAATACTCATTTATATTACTCATTTATATTTACTATGTATTATGTATTACTCATTTATATTTACTATGTATGAGTATTATATAATACTCATTTATATTTACTAAAATATTTTCATTGCCTTTTTAAATTTCATTTTCACTTTAATTTCATTTTCATTTTATTGAATTTGTATTCTGTTCAAATGCATATTTCTTGTCTCTGAACAACACATTTTCATATATGTTAGAATATAAAGACAAATTAATTTTTTCTTTATGTTTACAAGATATTTTATCTATCAAAGGTTGGTAATTCTAAATTGACAGTTTTCAATTTCAGCATATTAATGATGACATTCAGTTGTTTTTAGACCATCATTATATCAAAAGTCAAGTTATAATCTGCATGTGTCTTTGAAGTTCATAAATATTTTCTCCAGCTGCCCTTAAAGTTTTTGCTTTAGTTTTAGGGTTTTGTTGCTTGTTTTGAGTTTCTTTCTTTTAATTTTTCCCTTTAACTTTAGTTCTTTATTGTTTACCATGAGTTTCATTGAACTGCCCCACATTTCAGGATGCAAGCCCCTCAAAATATGGCTGACTTCACAGTATTCTGAGTTTTCAAACAAGTTATAGTTTTATATCTATTTTATAATATAAGATATTTTATAATATAAGATATAATAGTTTTATATCTATTTTATAAATCATATGTATTTTTCAGTGGGAGGGTTTTTTTATTCTACAAAATTTTAAGAAATAGAATCTTCATAAGGAGTTTGGACAGGTAAAATAAGTTTGTATGCATAAATCCAGTGCATTGTGTATTATAATACAGCATTTTTGTCATTATTTTGACCAAAATGTATTATTTAATTTTAACTAATTATAAATAAATCATATAAACCATATAAAATTTATTTTACTGGGTGTTTTTATTATGGACATTTCAATTTTTAATGATATTTTAATAAAAATCATGTTTGCTCCCAAATTTTATTTCATTTTTTATTTTTTAAGATTTATTCATATATTTTAGTCTTAGAGAGCATGAGTAGGGGTAGGGACAGAGGAAGACAGAGAAAGAGAAGTAGACTCCCTGCTAAGCACAGAGCCTGATGGTGGATTCACAAGGAGCTCAATTCCAGGACCCTGAGATTATGACCTGAGCTAAAATCAAAAGTTAGATACTTAATCAACTGATCCATCGAGGCATTCCTGTCCCCAAATTTTAAAGTACTATTGATACATGCTTAAGATCATGAGTTATACATTTATTAAAAAATGGTTATGAAATTAGGGGTGCCTGGGTGGCTCAGTTCGTTAAGCATCTGCCTTTGGCTCAGGAGTCCTGGGGTCCTGGGATTGAGCCCCAAGTTGGGCTCCCTGCTCAGTGGAAAGCCTGCTTCTCCCTCTCCCACTCGCTCAGCTTGTGTTCCCTCTCTCGCTGTATCTCTATCTGTTAAATGAATAAATAAAATCTTTAAAAAAAAAGTTATGAAATGAAAAATAGCAGAATATTAAAAAAAACAAGGCCAGAATTCCAGTAACTTTAATAAGAGGCCCAGCAGTTTTTTAAAATCATTACTGATATTAAAATGTTATTTACCTTAAATACATAAAAAATCAACTTATTTAAGGTAGCAAAATAAAACACATTTTTAAATATTACTGATTTAAAATCAATACATTTATTAAGATATTTATAAAATATTATTTTTAAAAGGACAAAACATCTATTTATATATCAAGGCCTTGAATAAGTATTTGTTAAATAAATACTTCTTGAATTTAAAAATTAGACTAGAAAAAGAAAAAATAAAGGTGCTACTACTGAGTTTCACTAATCTCTATGCAAGTCATATCTTCTGTTGTTTTAAAATGATGTCATACAGAAGAAAGAGAAATTAAGAAGCTGATCCCATTTTTAATTGCATCCAAAATCATAAGATACCCAGGAACAAATCTAACCAAAGAGGCAAAGAATCTGTATTCAGAAAACTATTAAGTACTCATGAAAGAAACTGAGGAAGACACAAAGAAATGGAAAAATGTTCCATTCTCATGGATTGGAAGAATAAATACTGTGAAAATGTCTATGCTACTTGGAGCAATCTACACATTTAATGCAATATTTATCAAAATACCATCAACTTTTTTCAAAAAATGAAACAAATAATCCTAAAACTTATGTGGAACCAGAAAAGACCCCGAATATCCAGAGATATTTTGAAAAAGAAAACCAAAGTTGGCGGCATCACAATTCCAGACCTCAAGCTCTGTTACAAAGCTGTAATCACCAAGACAGCATGACACTGGCACAAAAACAGATACATAGATGAATGGAACAGAATAGAGAGCCCAGAAATAGACCCTCAACTCTATGGTCAACTAATACTCGACAAAGCAGGAAAGAACGTCCAATGGAACAAAGACAAGCTCTTCAAAAAATGGTGTTGGGAGAATTGGACAGCCTCATGCAAAAGAATGAAACTGGACCATTTCCTTACACCACCCACAAAAATAGACTCAAAATGGATGAAAGACCTCAATGTGAGACAGGAATTCATCAAAATCCTTGAGGACAACACAGGCAGCAACCCCTTTGGCCTCAGCAACTTCTTCCTAGAAACATCACCAAAGGCAAGGGACCCAAGGGCAAAAATAAACTATTGGGAGTTCATTAAGATAAAAAGCTTTTACACAACAAAGGAAACAGTCAACAAGACCAAAGGACAACCAACAAAATGGGAGAAGATATTTGTAACTGACAAATCAGATTAAGGGCTAGTATCTAAAATTTAAAAAGAATTTATTAAACTCAACACCCAAAGAACAAATAATCCAATCAAGAAATGGACAGAAGACATGAAGAGATATTTCTGAAAAAGACATCCAAATGGCCAAAAGACACATGAAAAAGTGCTAAATGTCACTCACCATCAGGAAAATACAAATCCAAGCCACAGTGAGACACCACCTCACACCAGTCAGAATGGCTAAAATTAACCAGTCAGGAAACAACAGGTGTTGGCAAGGATGCAGAGAAAGGGGAAACTTCCTACACTGTAGGTAGGAATGAAAATTGATGCAGCCACTCTGGAAAACAGTATGGAGGTGCCTCAAAAAATTGAAAATAGAGCTACTGTATTACCCAGCAATTACATTCTTGGGTATTTACCCTGTAAATAAAAAAGTAGTGATCCAAATAAAAACTAGTGATCCAAAGATGCATGTGCTCCCCAATGTTTATAGCATCAATGTCCACAATAGCCAAACTATGGAAAGAGCCTAGATGTCCATCAATAGACAAATGGATAAAAAAGAAGTGGCATGGGGCGGGTGGATGGCTCAGTGGGTTAGAGCCTCTGCCTTCGGCTCAGGTCATGATCCCAGGTTCATGGGATTGAGCCCTGCATTGGGCTCTCTGCTCATCAGGGAGCCTGCCTCCCCCTCTCTCTGTGCCTGCCTCTCTTCCTACTTGTGATTTCTGTCTGTCATATAGATAAATAAAATCTTTAAAAAAAAAAAGTGGCGTGTGTACATAAAGTGGAATATTATGCAGCCATCAAAAAAGAACTCTTGCCATTTGCAATGGTGTGAATGGAACTAGAGGGTATTAGGCTAAGCAAAATAAGTCAACAAGAGAAAGACAATTATCATATGATCTTACTGATATGAGGAATTTGAGAAACAAGACAGAAGTTCATAGGGGAAGTCAGAGAAAAATAAAACGAGATGAAACGAGTGAGGGATACAAACCATAAGATACTCTTAATCTCAGGAAACAACTGAGGGTTGCTGGAGGGGAGGGGAGTGTCAGAGATGGGGTGACTGGAGGATGGACACTGGGGAGAGTATGTGCTATGGTGAGTGCTGTGAATTGTGTAAGACTGATGAATCACATACCTGTATCTCTGAAACAAATAATACACCATATGTTAAAAAGAAAAAGATGTCATACGTACTTTATTAAATTGTCTATAATGTCTGTAAAACTATTAGTAGAGATTACAAGATATAATTCTGTAGCTATTCAAATAAAAATGAAAAAGTAGGGGCGCCTGGGTGATTCAGTGGGTTAAGCCTCTATTCGGCTAAGGTCATGATCTCAGGGTCCCAGGATGAAGCCCTGCATCGGGCTCTCTGTTCATCAGGGAGCTTGCATCCCCCTTTCTCTCTCTGCCTGCCTCTCTGCCTACTTGTGATCTCTGTCTGTCAAATAAATAAAAATCTTCTAAAAAAATGAAAAAATAAAGCAGGTAATTTGCATAATTAAAAAATCAGAACTCTTTGATTTTCAGAATGTTTTTATAAGATTCATACCATCAGTTTACATCAAAATGCACATTGAAAAATAAAAATATTTTTCCTGTATTATTTATGTAATTTAGTAATCTAATGATAGATGAGTTCATGTGTAAGTTATTAAGAAACATTTAATGACATCCAACATTTGTAATAATTCTTAAAGATATACAAGCAAAGTATTTTATTTTCAAAGAATTTATTTACTTGAGAAAGAGAGAGAGCACAAGGGGTGGGGTGAGAGGAGGGGTAGAGGAGGGGCAGAGAGAGAAGCAGACTCCCCACTGAGCAGGTATTCTGATGCAGAGCTCATTCCAGGACCTGGGGATCTTTACCTGAGCCAAAGGCAAAAACTTAATAGACTGAGCCACCCAGGTAACCCACAGGCAAAGTACTTTTTATACCACTGAAGAAAGGAGAGAGGGAAAGAGGAGGAGAGGGAGGTAGGGAGGGAGACATAGATTGGAAGAAGGAAAAGGAAGAAGAGAAAATTTCAAGGACTTTTTTAATATCACTGATTCACAATGCCAAATAGGAATTTTTGCACATTAGAAAAGAAAAAATAAAACAACTGCTAATGTAAAAATAAGAACAGATGTTATCAAAATTCTGTCCTCATTCAAAAAAAGTAAAACCAAATTTGTTTATCCTTCTTTGGTAATTTAAATATTTCAAATGCATGTTATTCTTTTTTATTTTGAAAATCCTAACTCATTTTTCTTTAACTGTTCCCAGGCTTCCTCCTACAACAATTCTATATTTATTGTTACTCCTACTTGATAAACTATGCTAGTTTCCAAAGTATGTTTCTTTCCCATTTGTGTTTCAGCTTCTCATGCTGTTTGCTAGTCATTAAAATTTGTTTTTCCTTTATACATACCAAAAAAATTCACTTAAGGAAAGTACATTAGCATGCTCTTTAAAATAATTTTGAGTGAGAAAATAGTCAACTATAATTTCTTAATAGCAACTTAAAAATAAAGTGTTGTTCTTTTAGAAAAAAATCAATTCAAGCTTCTGCAGATGGAATGTTTAGTTTAAATAATTTTTTGGTTTGTTTTTAAAGAGTTTTTGTTTTGTTTTGTATTGTTTTACTTTGGCCAGCAAATTGTAAGTGTCCCTCCTATTTTCATTAACAGTAGCTACTTTGCACATGACCATAAGGAAGAGAGAGTAAACACCAGTTACCATTTAGCTGTGGCAATGATATTTTTACCAGTATAAATACATAAGTGAAAGCAGAAATATCTTGAGCATATTTAAAATAATACACCAGGAATATTCACAGCAAACAATCAATGAAAGAAAAGAAAGACTATTGTTACTCTATATAGAATTGCCCCAATAGTTATGAAATATATTTATTGGTCATCTTGAATTAATATGTGGTAAATGAACTTTAATAAGCTTTTTTTTTTTTTTAATTCTGAGTGGGTCACTAGGCAACAAAGAAGCCAACAGCCACCATAAGTTTATATATAGTAGGATGTTCGAAAAAAGACATGATAATTTAAAATCAATGTTGCCTAAAAATAATATCAGTCACTTAATGAAGAATGTTCATAAAGGTCTATTTGCCGAATTAATGTTCATCAAATAATCATGATTCTTAAATATCAAACAGGTTAATATTTTTAAAGCATGCTTATATCTTTTCATGTATTGTAACATGTAAACCTTAGTTTAAACCTACTTTAAAAAAACAAATGAAAAAAAGTTCATCATATTTAGAAAAATTAAAATTAGAAGTATAATAGTATAATTGTAGTTAGTATAAATTAAGAATTTATACTTCTTTTATCCTAAAATATTCTTTGTCTGAACTCAAGGTTCTTGGCTTATAATTCATTGATTTCACTACTTGGAGTATTTTTGCCTCCCTTTGATAATTTCCTTGGTAATATGGCTGGTTGTTTTATATAAATATTCTCCTTACAAAAATTAAAAATAGAACTACCATATGAAAAACGCTAGTGATTCCACTTCTGGTATTTATCCAAAGAAAACATAAATAATCAAAAGGTATGTGTACCCCCACGTTCATTGAAGCATTATTTACAATAGCCACAATATAGAAAAAACCCAAGTATCCATTAACAGATGAACAGATTTAAAAAAAAAAAAAGATGTGGTAAACATATACAATGGAATATTGCTCAGCCATAAAGAAGAATGAAATCTTGACTTATTTCATTTATAATACCCTCTGGACCTAGAGGGTATTATAAATGAAATAAGTATGAGAAAGACAAATACCATATGATTTCACTCATAAGTAGAATCTAAAAAACAAACAAACAAAACCAAAACAGGAACAGACTCATAGATATAACAAACTGTTAGTTACTAGAGATGGAAGGATTTGGAAGACAGGATTAAGGGGCACAAACTTCCAGTTATAAAATAAGTAATGGGATGTAATTTACAGCTTAGGGAATACAGTTTATAATACTTTAATAACTTTGTATGGTGATAAATGGTAACTGGACTTATTGTGGAAATCATTTCATAATATACAAAAATACTGAACAACTATGATGTACACCTGAAACCAAGAGGATATGATGTATCAGTTATACTCAAACAGAACAAGTAAAGCAGAACTTTCCTCAAAGGCATGTGGAACCAGTGACCTATATTTAATAGTTTAATTCTGTGTGTGTTTTTTTAAAGAGACTTTATTATCTTCCCTTTGACTGCTTTCATAATTTCTTCTCACACAATTTCTTCTACATACCTGTAATTCTTATTAGTTATATGATAGACTACCTGTCCTTCCTTTTAATTTTTCCTTTCTCTCATCTGTTTCTTCATTTGCTTACTTCTTTTTTCTGGGGGTTGGGGAGCATCTCCATTTATGAAAGAGAATTGATTGTGTCTTCCAAAGTTATATGGAGCATTTTTGTTTTTTTCAAACAATCATGTTTTAATTCCTAACAGTGTTTAGTTTTTGTTTTCTAATACCTCACTTCCCTTATGTGTGAATTTATATTACAAAATCTTTCCAAAGGTACAAACTGAAATATTTTAGTTTCATTGAATATTCATTGAGAATATTCAATATTCACTGAAATATTTTAGTTATATTAAATATAGAAATATGGTTTATATTCAATAGTCATTGAAATATTTTAGTTAGCTATATTAAATATAGAAATAGAGTTTATATGCCTCCACATGTACTTTCTTGATTCTTATTTTCATGTTTTATATTTTCTTCAATATATCTTCAAATTTGATGATCCACTCATAATTTTAAAAATTAACAAAAAGGTTAACAAAATTATATGAACAAGATTTTTGATATGTTGGATGTATTATAGGATGACCAAGAGAGTAATTAAATTTTATTTGGTAAGGGAGGAGATGGGTAAATGCTAGATTTTGCTTGGGTAATTACTCTAACTAGAAAAAAAAAAAAAGTACAACCTATTCAGAAAAGAAAGTCAAGGCAAGGATAACCTGGTATGTGGAAAGATGTACACATTATGTCATGTACAAAAATTGACACACAGTTTTTGCTATCAAGCTCACCCCTTGGTATAAGGCTGTGTTATAAAGAATAGCAAATCAGCAAATGAAACACAGGGAGCCAGGGGAAATGAGCACTGGCACAGGCCCTTCAGAAATACCTGTCAATCCTAGTCAAAATATTGGTGCCCTTGTTAGATTTCAATGAGTTGGACATAATCAAATTGGCACCAAATGGATGTTTTTTCTCCATGAGGCATTTTATAATTAACTTCAGTGTCTTCTGAGAGTTTGGACCTTTCTCAGTGACAGGAAATAAAGCCTTAAAGAATAAAAATCCCTCAATGTTAAACCCATACATAGCTACCACCTCCACCCCAGTGATTACTTCATTCATAGATACAAGGAGGATCAATGTCAAGGACAGTGCCTGGAAAACTCACTTGATCATACAGCTCAGTAGTGTTCTACAACGATTTTTTTTTTTTTTTCAGGAAATGCTTTTGACATGAAAAGTATACACTGTATTACTAGTACTGCAGGTCTGCCCATATATATCTTTTCTGGACCACTGAAAATCATCCATCTCCCAATTTCTCTCATGTCTGATTACTGACCAATAAGCCAAACCTTTTGAATATGCATATGATTCCATGCACATCTTTACTTTGAATAATTTTAAACACGAAGTGGATGACCACATACAATGTTTAAAGTAAAGCAAAATCTTTTAGGGCTATATATGAGTAGAAATATGGATTTTTTTTCTTTACCATTATAATAAAAGTAGTATCTTCTTCCTAAGCAAAGGTGATGTTTTCTAGCAGTACCTTATAACACTGGTGTTTCCTAATCAAGCTTCCTCACTGTGACAAAACACTGAATTTGTAATATGCAACTGGGTCTGCCTCTGCATCACTACTAGGGGATTTTGGAGGGGCAGAGGGGTATTTATGTGTATGAGGCTCAGGCTTCTTTCTGTGCTATAATAAAATCCTTTATCTCTGAACCAAGTGTCTTATGTTTTCTATCAGAATCGATGAAATTATGACAGATTCACTTATTAACTTCAAAATGGTAAAATCTCATGTAAATATCTAATAAAAGTATTTTTGGTTTGTATCCATGTCCCTGGCCTAGAAACAAACCTGATTATGTCATTCCAATAGAGAAAATAATTATTTAATATATGAGCGAAGGAAAGCCTGAACAGTCTTTTGTTAAAATAAATCAGCTAAGATAATCAAAAGGGTAACTCAAAAATCTTTTTTAGTTTTATTGAAGAATTTTTTTTAAAGATTTTATTTATTTATTTGACAGACAGAGATCACAAGTAGGCAGAGAGGGAGGCAGAGAGAGAGAGAGAGAAAGAGGGAAGCAGGCTTCCTGCGGAGCAGAGAGCTCAATGCGGGGCTCGATCCCAGGACCCTGAGATCATGACCCGAGCTGAAGGCAGCAGCCCAAACCACTGAGCCACCCAGGCGCCCCATTATTGAAGAATTTTTAGGGTTATTCATAAGGACAATCGGTTTAATTTGACAATTTGTATCTAGCTGTGTAAAACACGATAGTGAGGAAAAATGGAAAAAGCCAAAAGTGTTTGAACTATGAGACATTATATGAATTACTGGAAGCAGGTTAGGAACTAACTATATTAAGTCAAATATCTGAAATTACTAAGTGACAAAACAAAAGTTCTCATTCCACTGGTCTCATACAGAAAAGTCTTTTTAGTACATAGAATTGTTAGACTTACTCTTTTCACACTAGAAGAAACAGAGCAGTAGAATCAGAGGTACAAAGAAGCTCTGGAGAGTCTTCTTAAAACTGAGTTAACTATAATGGTTTTAATTAAATAATAAATAGTACATAAAGCTTAAAAAGTAGTGGTATTACACTAAGTGAAATAAGTCAGTCAGAGAAAGACAAATATATAATTTCACTCACATGTGGAATTTAAGAAACAACACATTGGAACATAGTGGAGGGAAAGAGAGAGGCTTAAGTGGGTAGGAGAAGAATAAATGAAACAAGATGGGATTGGGAGGGAGACAAACCATAAGTGACTCTTAATCTCACAAAACAAACTGAGGGTTGCTGGGGGGAGGGGGTTTGGGAGAAGGGAGTGGGATTATGGACATTGGGGAGGGTATGTGCTTTGGTGAGTGCTGTGAAGTGTGTAAACCTGGTGATTCACAGACCTGTACCCCTGGGGATAAAAGTATATGTTTATAAAAAATAAAAAATTAAAAAAAAAATAAGATAAAAACTGAGAGGGAGGCAAACCATAAGAGACTCTTAACTATAAAAAACAAACCAAGGGTTGATGGAGAGGAGGGGAGTGGGGGGATGGGATAATTCGGCTATGGGTATTGAGGAGAACATAAGATGTAATGAGTGATGGGTGTTACATGTAAGTGATGAATCACTAAATTCTACCCCTGAAACCAATAATACAATATATATTAACTAAGTTGAATTTAAGTTAAAAAGAAAAAAAAAAAAAAAAAAAGGCAGCCTGCTGGGACACCTGGGTGGCTCAGTGGGTTAACTGGCATATTCTTGGATTTGGCCCACGTCATATGTCCAGGGTCTGAAGAGCCAGCCCTATGCGGGGCTCTTCACTGTGCAGGGAGTCTGCTTCCCTCTCCCTCTGCCCCTTCCCCCCTCCTATCCCACTCACGTGGGATCACTAGAGGGTGCACGAGTGTTCTCTGAAATAAATCTTCCAAACAAAAGTAGCCTACTCAGATTTAAAAACCATTATCTTTAATAACATGCTGATAACGTCAAGAAATTAAATCAAGTTTCTAGAATGAAAATGTTTCAAAACAATTTTAACAGATTCCTTAATTCAAAATAGTGATAAATGTCAAAATTATAATTCCATTGATTTGTGAAATAAATAATCCACACTAGATGAGCATCATGTTAGAAAAAATTGATTGTCACATCCTAAGAATGTGTGTGACGTGACAATTCAGCATAGTAGAAAGCACTGGAATTTTGCAACAGACATTATGTATTTGAGTGATGGCCACATATTTTGTTAGCTGTATAACCTTAGTTCATTTTAAAACTCTGAGAAATGGTGCTTAATATATAAATTTGCAATAATAAAATGTGCGCCCTATATTTTATAATACAGATCAACTAAAATGATGAATACAGACTCTTCCATATGCATTGTTTATGTCAGCTTTATTATAAATACTTCTTTGTGCCGTAATACTTCTGTCTCCTTTACTAACTCATGAAATTCCAATACATAGAGACACAATATTCAATTGTATAACTCTCAAATACTTAGGGTATACACAGTGTAACCTGTGTATAACTGACGTTTAAAATTAATCTTGTTTTTTCAAACCATGTTGAGGATACTCTCACTTAACTTTTATGAGTAGGTGTAATCAGTCTGTACAGTGTTATTAACCTATTCCTTAGATCAGGCCAAAAAAAAAAAAAAACCCACGAGAAATGTTTTCAATTAGTGCTATGGATAATGTACCACCATTAGTTTCCAAAAAACCTAGGCTTAAGTTTCAGCTCTGTCCATAATTAGGTATTTCAGTCTCTTACAGTGTTTTCTAATCTGCCAGATAAGGATAAAATAACTATATTATTGTGTTCTGCACATAATTAATTAAAAGCAATGAAATGAAAAGCAATGACAAAATTTCATATGATGAAGAGCATACATTGATTTTAAATAATCAGTGATGGTATTATAGCTGTTTTGATAATAAATGACAAATTTCAAGGAACTGTAGTTAACCACAGTAACCTGAGAACTCATATGTTAATTTTTTTCCTACAATTAAGATTATTTAGATCTATGAAGAAAACGCAACATTAAAGAATACTGGCCATTTCTGAAGATAGTTCAAAGATAACTGACTTAACTAAAGTATATTTAAAAAAATTTTCCTAATCCTTTTGTTAGTTAAATATAGATGGAATGTTAAATATTGTCATAGGTTTAGGTGTGTGTTTTTTTATTAATTTTGGTTTTTGATTATAATAATTTTGATTCATCAATAACAAATTTTTTCTATGACAGTAGTTTTAGTAAAACTACTAAATCTTAGTACAACTACTAAAATCTTAAATCAAATATTAAAAAATGAAGTCCAGGTGAATATTGAAAAAAATCATATCTAATCACAATGTTAGTTAATTCTTGGCAAACGAGATCAATTCAGCAGTTAAAAAAATTATTTCTAGAAGACTTTTCTAGTAATATTTTCTTACACTTTCATACCTTTAGTATATTTGGATATTTTAGAAAGAAGCTTTGTTTGATTCAAGCTAACCAAATTGTTCTCCCATACTGAATAAGTCTAATGCTATTTGCATTTTGAAATCAAAGAAGCCAATATATCTTGTTTCCATGGATACTTTTCCAGCAGTCCCTGGGTTGGACACTTAAGAAAAAAAGTAGAGACAGTTCCTTTTCAGGGGCTTCAAAGTCTTAGTCATTCATCAGGAAACTATTTAGCAGAGAAACTATGTCTATTCAGCTTATTAGAGGAATAGAATATTTCTTAGAATATATATATTGATATCAGTGTATATATAATATCAATATATTGATATATTGATAATATAACTTAAAGAGAGACAAAAAGAGATAATAGTTGAAACATTGCCCACTTAAAATTTCCTAAAGCACAATATCAAAGCACAATATCAGCAGATAAAGACAAGTTGAGGCATACTTTTATTATTTTTTTTAAAGATTGTATTTATTTGTTTGACTGGGAAAGAGAGAAAGCAAGCACAAGCAGGGGAGTAGCAGAGGGAGAGGGAGAAGCAGGCTCCCCACCTACCAGGGAGCCTGATGTAGGGCTCTATCTTAGGACCCTGAGATCATGACCCAACCCAAAGGCAGATGCTTAACCTACTGAGCCACCCAGGTGCCCGCAGGGCATACTTTTTATAAAAGACCCTTCAGCACTAAATATTCTTCACAGTGATTCTTTCAGATCTTATCTCCAAATTATTCCTTCACTCCCTTACTATGCTCTAATTTTCTAACCAAAATCTGCTAAATTGTCATTTCAGTCTTACTGTTTCTACATCCAGTTCCATGATTAATACAAAGCACTTACTCTCCTTCCTTCTGAGTACTTTAGGATTCTCACAACAAAACTGAAACTAAATATTCTTCTCTGTGTATGTATGTGTGTGTGTGTGGGGGGGGGGGTGTTATACATCCATGGTCACATATTTTTCTTTTACATTTATTCCCAGAATTGAGTTTTTCAAACATGTGCTATATGTAACTTTCATGTTTCATTTACCTCTTTTTAAGGGGTAATTATTATTGCATATTCATTAAATAACCTATATTTATTACTCTGTTGTTATATAAGACTTGGTTTATAGTGATCAATATACTACAGTAGTGTACTCAAAGAGGTATAAATTAGAAATCCGTGGCTCTATAGATTATGAGGTTTATTCTTTATATTTTAATGATAATGAAATGAGAGGGAATTTAGAGAATATAAATATGCATAAAATTGTGTGCTATTATTACTGTTTGCTGTGTAGACACTGATCTCAAAATGTAGTTATGAGAAAAATACATGAATGAATTTATAATAACACCAAACTACACAACTAATTTTTGTTTATTTTTTAAAAAGGCCCTAGTGTTTCAAATAAGTATATTTTTATTTGTTAGTTTTTTTGATAAATACACAAACAAAGGGTCTGACATATTCTTGGGATGAACATAAATGGATATTTGATATATTCATTTAAAATCTATATGTGAGATATTTATATTTTTGTTTAGTTATTGCATTAGGATCAACTCTACTAAATACACAGATTTACCTATATTCTAATTTTTCTTTCTAAAAATACCCACACTGAATAGACAGCTTATTATTAGCAGCATTATCATTATGTGGAACCAGAAAGTGAAAGGATAGAATAATGTGGAGGTTAGAGCCAACTACAAATGTGTTTTAAATACAGTAATTAAACAAATGATAGGCATCAATTAAACCATAGGTGACAAAAGAACAAGATAATAAACTGTAATAATTTTCAGCACTGTTGGTTTATAACACTTTTGTGTATCTATTATAGCAAACAAGAATTTTCCAAGTGTGTAATTCTTAAGTAACAGCTTAGGCACTTCTCCAGGAAGTGAGTTGAGCAGATTGTAATGAGTTGTAAAACAGAATCCCTGCTGTAACTAATTTGTACTTAACACTACTTTCAGGAAAGAAAAATAAGGATTTTTCTTCATTTGGAATATAATTGCATATAAAATTCAAGGATAATTGAATTTCATAAAATTGTCAATGTCAGTAAGTTACCAGAATATTTTTTGTTAACATTGTTTGACATGATTCACTTTCAGCAAATAACAAAAAACATTTTGTCCAGATAGTCTCTTATAGGTACATAATGTTATCTACATGAAAATGTTTTTCCATATTTCATTAAAAGGCAAACAATGACAAAATCATTGGAATCTGGCCATTAACTATTTTGCATATCCCAGCATTAGGAACAATTTAAAAGATATGTCCAACACGAAAACCACATTGATAGCACTATGTTTCTAGAAATAAATAGCAGGAACTCCAAAATTGTATGGATTGACCTAAAATTGCTTTCTTTAATAATGACTCTGTTAAATATTAGTATTATGACAATGTTGGCTTTATAAAACAAAGTTTCTCCTGTGTTTTTTTATGTGCTATTAATTTTTTTGTGATCTTCATTCTGTTTCTTTCTTAAATGTATGTGATAATTCACTGGTAAATTCAATAGGGCCTGGTGTTTCCTTTATGGGAATAATTTCAATTAAAATTTTAATTTATTAAATAGATATGGGACTATGTTTTCTATTTTTATCAATTTTTTTTTAAAAGATTTTATTTATTTATTTATCAGACAGAGATCACAAGTAGGTAGAGAGGCAGAGAGAGAGGGGGAAGCAGGCTCCCCGCCGAGGAGAGAGCCCGATGTGGGGCTTGATCCCAGGACTCTGAGATCATGACCTGAGCCGAAGGCAGAGGCTTAACCCACTGAGCCACCCAGGCACCCCTATTTTTATCAATTTTTTCAATGACTTCCATTTCATCTAAAATTTCAAATTTATTATCATAATGTTCATGAAATATTATTATGGAAGCTCATTGTCATAAAGTTGTTATTGAAATACTGGTCTGGGAGTTTGAATGGGGATGTTAAGAATCTGTTTAATCTTGATTTCTCACTTAATTCCACTCTGCTGAGAGAACATATTTTCATTATTCCAGTCTGTCCTTTGGTATTTGTTAGAATTATTCTAGAGGCCAAAGAATCATCAATTTGTGGGCTATTCCATATGAACTTTTGTGAATATGTAATCTTGCTTTTTTGGGTGTAATACTTCAGATCAAATTTCTTTAATCATGTGTTCCAAATCTATCCACTTCTTTGTTATCTATTCAAATGCACTATTACTTATTGAGTGAGATTTGTTACAATCTCACAGTGGTGTGTCTGAACTTGTCTTTCTTTTCCTGTTTCTTTCAATTCTTCCTTATGTAATATAGGCATGTTATTAGGTGCATACATTTTTAAAATTGTATCATTTTGCTGGATTGGAGTTTTGGTCATTACAAAGTACACATTTTGTCTCTTATAATTTTTATTTTAAAATAAATATATTTTTTCTAATACTATTATAACTATACCAGCTTGCTTTTGGTTAGTTACATCGTATATTTATTTTTCTTCCTCTTACTTTCAGCATTTCTCTATCCGTATATTAGTGCTTCAAAGTGGTATTTGTAAGTACCTTTTACTTATAGCACCTCAATAAAAAAATTATCTTTTTTAACCTCATTTCTGTCCATTAGTATTTTTTAAACGATGTTTTGTTTTTGTAGTTGATTTATGTTTTATCTACTATTTTTATTGCTTAAAATTCTCCGATATGGGAAACTAAAATTCTCTCTATTCAGTCCAATCTAATCTATGCCTGTGGCCTACTATTCCATAAATATCCCATGTCACAAGTGACCTTCAGTTTTCACTCCAAAGGACACATTTTAATCCTCATAAAGTCTGATAGTTTACCACTATTTGAAACAATTATCTTTTCTTTATGAAAATCTCTCTTCTTTTGGGTCTTATAACCTTTATCTTATAGTTTCACCTACATTTGGGCCACTATTCAATTTTTTTTATGCTTTTCATTTCACTTTTTCATATTCTGCAAATCTTCAGATCAATCAAAACCATCTATACTTGTGATGATTATGTTTACTAAGGTTAAATATATGTGTACACATATGTATTATTTTTATTATTTGTCACAATATTTTAAAATATTCTTCTTTTAATATTTCCCTTCTTTCACTTTTCCTCTTATTCCCTCATGCTTATACATACACCTCATGTATTTGATATAAATATTAAATGATATTAATTAAGGCTGGCTAGTAAGTTGACCTTTGTTTATACCTAACATTATGGTGCTATTGTGAATTTCCAGACCACTTACATTTATGATTACTTATAAAATACTTGAGAGTAATTCTCAATTATACTAAGTAATAGCAATGAACCATAGAAGAAGTTTATGTTGCCCTAGAAATGACACCATCCCAGTTATCATGGGCCTCCTACTTATTTCAAAGCTTTGAGATCTCAATATTATTAGAAGTTAATAGTTAGACTGAATGCACACATAAATAATGTGTGTTCATTAATAAGACTAAATGCAATTTTAAAAGCTTTCACATAAAATGTATGTGTAGAACAACATAATTGATATTGAAGAAAAATCACTGGGCTTAGACTGTGAAGAAATATGTTGTAGGACCATGTTTACTAAATATATTTACTAATGTATGCACTTATATATAAAATATTGTTTAACACCAAAAGAGGCATTGCTAAGTGTTACATAAACTCTCATTTTCCTCTTCTTAAACTAGTAAAAATAATTATCCCCAGACATTCCTGTAGCTTAGAAAATGCATATAATTGAGATTGGCCAAAAGAATAAGGGCAGAGAGACTTAAATCACTTACAGGCCTGGGCAGTTAGAGCCTGTGTACCTACCCTGTGTTATGTCTTTCTTCCAGTCTTTGAAATGGAAGCAAAATTATATAACAGCAGGAATGTAGCTCCCTGAGAAACTGCCTGGGAGAACCAAGCAAACTTTTTATTGTGATATGAGTGGGACATAAACTTATACAAAGACAGATTTCCTCTTTACTCTAAAATAGACTTAATAAAGAAAAAGTGAGGTGCTCAAAACACCAGAGAGCATGGGGGAAAAAATCCAACCTGTAGTAATAAAGAAGCAATGTTTATTTAATTATGTGCTGCACTTTGAGGTAGAAAAAGGTGAATTTTTATTTTTTAAATATAGTAATCATGGTTCCATCTCCACTTTTTAATTTTTAAACTCTGCATCATTTTTATTCCCCTGAGGTATCTCTCAAATACTTTTCTCTGCATTACCACCATCAGTATCTGTTCTCAGAAAAATGGCTTAGGCAAGTAATTTTTATGTAGAAATGAAATGGATTATGTTTCAA
This sequence comes from Mustela nivalis, assembly GCF_964662115.1. Lineage (NCBI taxonomy): Eukaryota > Metazoa > Chordata > Mammalia > Carnivora > Mustelidae > Mustela > Mustela nivalis. Next base: position 63,778,724 of record NC_139034.1, on the reverse strand, counting down.
CTTATTTGATGAAGAGATAAATTAGATATATTCACTGTCAATACAGTATCCAATAACATTATTGAGAAGGATATTTTGTTTGTTTGTTTCCATAGAGAAGGGTGGGAGATATATTACTTACCCTATTATCAGAATACCTGTAAGAGCATTATACACTTATTAGAATTGCTATGGAGTTGTTTACTGCTTTGTACTACTCAAATATCAGTGCACCCCAAAGGACAAAATCCCATTTAGTTTCATATTCCTGTTGTAATTTTCTAAGTTCAACCATTTAATATGGCAGTTATTACTAGAATATGTTTGTATTTTGTCAGTAGGAAAACGCCTTATGAATTTCATATAATTTAAAATACATTAGGCAAAAGCAGTGATACCAAAGCTAAAATGTGTAAACCCATTATGATAAATAAGCAAAGAGCCTTAGGTTCATCATATGTGCCGTATATCTTTGCCACAAAATGGAATGAATGGACATCCAATTCTAGTGATCTACTACAAGGCAAGACTCCCCGGCTGCTACAGCACCTATTATTCCTTGTCAGCCATTTCTCCACGGTATAGCTGAATGAACCTGTATCGCCCATGTTTGTAACCTACAAATATTGTTCAGATGTCTAGTTAAAGATGGAAATCCTTATGTGATAAACTTGGCATACTCTGACACCTGCTGATTTTGTAGCCTCATATGCTTACTCTCATATCTTCTCTCTCCCTGTAGTAACCACCAGTAGCCTTTCATCTTCTTCCACCATTGTCAGGAATCTTTTTTCACTCCACTTTCCTCTTTAAAAAACAAACAAACTACTTTGGGGGTATCTCTGACCTTTCAAATTCATTCCTTGAATGCTATCGTGGTAAAATTAATTTCTCAGAAAATCTGGCACTCCCCTTCTCATTTTAAAATATTATATGGTCCTCATTCATTGCTTTGCTCCTTTCTCAAACGCATCATATTTCCTTTACTTCTTTTTTAGTCATTCACCATGTTTTTCAATATTTATGTCTCACGCATATGTTAAATAATTGGGCGTGTTCGCACAGGCATGCACACATGCATGTGAGAGAATGAGAGAGAGAACTCAAAGAATTAAGAATCACAAGGTGAGGGGGCGGAGCCAAGATGGCGGAGAAGTAGCAGGCTGAGACTACTTCAGCTAGCCAGAGATCAGCTAGATAGCTCATCTAAAGATTGCAAACATCTGAAAATCCATCGGCAGATCGAAGAGAAGAAGAACAGCAATTCTGGAAACAGAAAAACAACCACTTTCTGAAATGTAGGACTAGTGGAGAAGTGAATCCAAAGCGACGGGAAGATAGACCCTGGGGGGGAGGGGCCGGCTCCCGGCAAGTGGCGGAGCAACCACGCACAAAATCAGGACTTTTAAAAGTCTGTTCCGCTGAGGGACATAGCTCCAGAGGCTAAACCTGGGTGAAGCCCATGCAGGGTCAGCGTGGCCTCAGGTCCCGCAGGGTCACAGAAGGATTGGGGGTGTCTGAGTGTCGCAGAGCTTGCGGGTATTGGAACAGGAAAGCCGGCTACAGAGACAGAGCCGACAGTAAGCTCACAGCTCGGTGTTACCTTGAACTGGTCGCAGGCTCGGTGAGCTCGAAGCGCGGCCGGAGGTCAGGCAGACGGGAGTAACTGGGCGCTGTTCTCTGAGGACGCACTGAGGAGTGGGGCTCTGGGCTCTGGGCACCTCCGGGCCGGAGACCAGGAGGCCGCCATTTGTATTCCCGTCCTCCAGAACTCTACGGAAAGCGCTCAGGGAACAAAAGCTCCTGAAAGCAAACCCAAGCGGATTACGCACCCCGGCCCCTGTTAAGGGCGGTGCAATTCCGCCTGGGACAAAGACACTTGAGAATCACTACAACAGGCCCCTCCCCCAGAAGATCAACAAGAAATCCAGCCAAGACCAAGTTCACCTACCAAGGAGTACGGTTTCAATACCAAGGAGAGCAGCAGAATTCCAGAGGAGGAGAAAAGCAAAGCACGGAACTCATGGCTTTTTCCCTGTGATTTTTTTTAGTCTTCCAGTTAATTTGATTTTTTTCTTTTTCATTTTTTGTTTTTTTTTCTTGCCTTCTGGTAAATTTTTTTTTTACCTTTTACCTTTTTCTTTTTTAACATTTTTTAACTAGTTTATCCAATATATATATTTTTTCTTTTTTATATTTTTCTTATTTGTTTTCTTTTTTTTAATTCTTTTTTTTTCTTTTTTTTTTTCTTTCTTCCTTTTTGAACCTCTTTTTATCGCCTTTCTACCCCCTCACGATTTGGGATGTATTCTAATTTGGTTAAAGCATATTTTCCTGGGGTTGTTGCCACCCTTTTAGTATTTTACTTGCTCCTTCACATACTCTTATCTGGACAAAATGACAAGATGGAAAAATTCAACACAAAAAAGAGAACAAGAGGCAGTACCGAAGACTAGGGACCTAATCAATACAGACATTGCTAATATGTCAGATCTAGAGTTCAGAATGACAATTCTCAAGGTTCTAGCCGGGCTCGAAAAAGGCATGGAAGATATTAGAGAAACCCTCTCGAGAGATATAAAAGCCCTTTCTGGAGAAATAAAAGAACTAAAATCTAACCAAGATGAAATAAAAAAAGCTATTAATGAGGTGCAATCAAAAATGGAGGCTCTCACTGCTAGGATAAATGAAGCAGAAGAAAGAATTAGTGATATACAAGACCAAATGACAGAGAATAAAGAAGCTGAGCAAAACAGGGACAAACTGCTACTGGACCATGAGGGGAGAATTCGAGAGATAAGTGACACCATAAGACGAAACAACATTAGAATTATTGGGATTCCAGAAGAAGAAGAAAGAGAGAGGGGAGCAGAAGGTATACTGGAGAGAATTATTGGGGAGAATTTCCCCAATATGGCAAAGGGAACGAGCATCAAAATTCAGGAGGTTCAGAGAACGCCCCTCAAAATCAATAAGAATAGGCCCACACCCCGTCGCCTAATAGTAAAATTTACAAGTCTCAGTGACAAAGAGAAAATCCTGAAAGCAGCCCGGGAAAAGAAGTCTGTAATATACAATGGTAAAAATATTAGATTGGCAGCTGACTATCCACAGAGACCTGGCAGGCAAGAAAGAGCTGGCATGATATTTTCAGAGCACTAAACGAGAAAAACACGCAGCCAAGAATACTATATCCAGCTAGGCTATCACTGAAAATAGAAGGAGAGATTAAAAGCTTCCAGGACAAACAAAAACTGAAGAATTTGCAAACACCAAACCAGCTCTACAGGAAATATTGAAAGGGGTCCTCTAAGCAAAGAGAGAGCCTGCAAGAGGTAGATCAGAAAGGAACAGAGACCATATACAGTAATAGTCACCTTACAGGCAATACAATGGCACTAAATTCATATCTCTCAATAGTTACCCTGAATGTTAACGGGCTAATGGGCTAATGCCCCAATCAAAAGATACAGGGTATCAGAATGGATAAAAAAACAAAACCCATCTATATGTTGCCTCCAAGAAACTCATTTTAAGCCCTAAGACACCTCCAGATTTAAAGTGAGGGGGTGGAAAAGAATTTACCATGCTAATGGACATCAGAAGAAAGCAGGAGTGGCAATCCTTATATCAGATCAATTAGATTTTAAGCCAAAGACTATAATAAGAGATGAGGAAGGACACTATATCATACTCAAAGGGTCTGACCAACAAGAAGATTTAACAATTTTAAATATCTATGCCCCCAACGTGGGAGCAGCCAACTATATAAACCAATTAATAACAAAATCAAAGAAACACATCAACAATAATACAATAATAGTAGGAGACTTTAACACTCCCCTCACTGAAATGGACAGATCATCCAAGCAAAAGATCAGCAAGGAAATAAAAGTCTTAAATGACATACTGGACCAGATGGACATCACAGATATATTCAGAACATTTCATCCGAAAGGAACAGAATACACATTCTTCTCTAGTGCACATGGAACATTATCCAGAATAGATCACATCCTCGGTCCTAAATCAGGACTCAACTGGTATCAAAAGATTGGGATCATTCCCTGCATATTTTCAGACCACAATGCTCTAAAGCTAGAACTCAACCACAAAAAGAAGTTTGAAAAGAACCCAAATACATGGAGACTAAACAGCATCCTTCTAAAGAATGAATGGGTCAACCGGGAAATTAAAGAAGAATTGAAAAAAATCATGGAAACAAATGATAATGAAAATACAACGGTTCAAAATCTGTGGGACACAACAAAGGCAGTCCTGAGAGGAAAATATATAGCGGTACAAGCCTTTCTCAAGAAACAAGAAAGGTCTCAGGTACACAACCTAACCCTACACCTAAAGGAGCTGGAGAAAGAACAAGAAAGAAACCCTAAGCCCAGCAGGAGAAGAGAAATCATAAAGATCAGAGCAGAAATCAATGAAATAGAAACCAAAAAGACAATAGAGCAAATCAATGAAACTAGGAGCTCGTTCTTTGAAAGAATTAATAAAATTGATAAACCCCTGGCCCGACTTATCAAAAAGAAAAGAGAAAGGACCCAAATAAATAAAATCATGAATGAAAGAGGAGAGATCACAACTAACACCAAAGAAATACAAACTATTATAAGAACATACTATGAGCAACTCTACGCCAACAAATTTGACAATCTGAAAGAAATGGATGCATTCCTAGAAACATATAAACTACCACAACTGAACCAGGAAGAAGTAGAAAGCCTGAACAGACCCATAACCAGTAAGGGATTGAAAAAGTCATTAAAAATCTCCAAACAAACAAAAGCCCAGGGCCAGACGGCTTCCCGGGGGAATTCTACCAAACTTTTAAAGACGAACTAATTCCTATTCTCCTGAAACTGTTCCAAAAAATAGAAATGGAAGGAAAACTTCCAAACTCATTTTATGAGGCCAGCATCACCTTGATCCCAAAACCAGACAAGGATCCCATCAAAAAAGAGAGCTATAGACCAATATCCTTGATGAACACAGATGCGAAAATACTCAACAAAATACTAGCCAATAGGATTCAACAGTACATTAAAAAGATTATTCACCACGACCAAGTGGGATTTATTCCAGGGCTGCAAGGTTGGTTCAACATCCGCAAATCAGTCAATGTGATACAACACATCAATAAAAGAAAGAACAAGAACCATATGATACTCTCAATAGATGCTGAAAAAGCATTTGACAAAGTACAGCATCCCTTCCTGATCAAAACTCTTCAAAGTGTAGGGATAGAGGGCACATACCTCTATATCATCAAAGCCATCTATAAAAAACCCACCGCAAATATCATTCTCAATGGAGAAAAACTGAAAGCTTTTCCGCTAAGGTCAGGAACACGGCAGGGATATCCATTATCACCACTGCTATTCCACATAGTACTAGAGGTCCTAGCCTCAGCAATCAGACAACAAAAGGAAATTAAAGGAATCCAAATCGGCAAAGAAGAAGTCAAATTATCACTCTTCGCAGATGATATGATACTATATGTGGAAAACCCCAAAGACTCCACTCCAAAACTGCTAGAACTTATACAGGAATTCAGTAAAGTGTCAGGATATAAAATCAATGCACAGAAATCAGTTGCATTTCTCTACACCAACGGCAAGACAGAAGAAAGAGAAATTAAGGAGTCAATCCCATTTACAATTGCACCCAAAACTATAAGATACCTAGGAATAAACCTAACCAAAGAGGCACAGAATCTATACTCAGAAAACTATAAAGTACTCATGAAAGAAATTGAGGAAGACACAAAGAAATGGAAAAATGTTCCATGCTCCTGGATTGGAAGAATAAATATTGTGAAAATGTCTATGCTACCTAAAGCAATCTACACATTTAATGCAATTCCTATCAAAGTACCATCCATCTTTTTCAAATAAATGGAACAAATAATGCTAAAATTTATATGGAACCAGAAAAGACCTCGAATAGCCAAAGGGATATTGAAAAAGAAAGCCAACGTTGGTGGCATCACTATTCTGGACTTCAAGCTCTATTACAAAGCTGTCATCATCAAGTCAGCATGGTACTGGCACAAAAACAGAGACATAGATCAATGGAACAGAATAGAGAGCCCAGAAATAGACCCTCAACTCTATAGTCAACTAATCTTCGACAAAGCAGAAAAGAATGTCCAATGGAAAAAAGACAGCCTCTTCAATAAATGGTGCTGGGAAAATTGGACAGCCACACACAGAAAAATGAAATTAGACCATTTCCTTACACCACACACAAAAATAGACTCAAAATGGATGAAGGACCTCAATGTGCGAAAAGAATCCATCAAAATCCTTGAGGAGAACACAGGCAGCAACCTCTTCGACCTCAGCCGCAGCAACATCTTCCTAGGAACAACGCCAAAGGCCAGGGAAGCAAGGGCAAAAATGAACTATTGGGATTTCATCAAGATCAAAAGCTTTTGCACAGCAAAGGAAACAGTTAACAAAATCAAAAGACAACTGACAGAATGGGAGAAGATATTTGCAAACGACATATCAGATAAAGGACTAGTGTCCAGAATCTATAAAGAACTTAGCAAACTCAACACCTAAAAAACAAATAATCCAATCAAGAAATGGGCAGAGGACATGAACAGACATTTCTGCAAAGAAGACATCCAGATGGCCAACAGACTCATGAAAAAGTGCTCCATATCACTCAGCATCAGGGAAATACAAATCAAAACCACAATGAGATATCACCTCACACCAGTCAGAATGGCTAAAATCAACAAGTCAGGAAATGACAGATGCTGGCGAGGATGCGGAGAAAGGGGAACCCTCCTACACTGTTGGTGGGAATGCAAGCTGGTGCAGCCACTCTGGAAAACAGCATGGAGGTTCCTCAAAATGTTAAAAATAGAACTGCCCTATGACCCAGCAATTGCACTATTGGGTATTTACCCTAAAGATACAAACGTAGTGATCCAAAGGGGCATGTGCACCCGAATGTTTATAGCAGCAATGTCCACAATAGCCAAACTATGGAAAGAACCTAGATGTCCATCCACAGATGAATGGATCAAGAAGATGTGGTATATATACACAATGGAATACTATGCAGCCATCAAAAGAAATATCTTGCCATTTGCGACAAAATGGATAGAACTAGAGCGTATCATGCTTAGCGAAATAAGTCAAGCAGAGAAAGACAACTATCATATGATCTCCCTGATATGAGGAAGTGGTGATGCAACATGGGGGCTTAAGTGGGTAGGTGAAGAATAAATGAAACAAGATGGGATTGGGAGGGAGACAAACCATAAGTGACTCTTAATCTCACAAAACAAACAGGGTTGCTGGGGGGAGGGGGTTTGGGAGAAGGGGGTGGGATTATGGACAATGGGGAGGGTATGTGCTTTGGTGAGTGCTGTGAAGTGTGTAAACCTGGTGATTCACAGAACTGTACCCCTGGGGATAAAAATATATGCCTATAAAAAATAAAAAATCTAAAAAAAAAAAAAAAAAAAGAATCACAAGGTGAGAGGAGAAACAAACTTGAGACAGATTTATCTCAGTATACAATAACAGAAACAGCTATGTATTTATCCTTCAGACCCAATTTATTACTATTTTATAAATACTGTGAATCAATGCCAATGTATATCTTTGTGTAGGATAATAAAAACTACAAATCAGATTTTTTGCTTAAATTAATAAAAAGATCAAGGAAAGTAAATGTTTTGTCCATTTTTATTAATACTACTATTTCAAAAGATTTTATTACACTATTCTTTATTCAATTTATACAGTTTTCTTATCTAATTTTATTGTTTGAATATTTTAAAGATATGCTTCATTTTATTCCTGAAATATATAGAGCATGACATATAGAAAAAGGAGGGAAGGAAAGAAGATAAAACATGATTATTTCTTCTGTTATTCTCCCTGTTCTAAGATTTCAGTTATGAAGTTTCTGAAGTCATTTGAAAATAAAAAATAAGGGATAATTACAGTATATTTAGAAGTTCAGTAAAAATATATGTCTTGATTTTTCTACCTGAATGAAATAATAGATCTGAAATATATTAGCAATTGATACTGAATATAATTGTCATTCTATTTTCTCTTATAAATAATATAATCCAATCACAAATAAATCTATTTGAATAATTTCTGATATTAAAATATAAGCATTATATGGATTCTACACGCTCTTTGGTTTCTTTGCAATTATTGTCACTGACTAAAAGACATATACTTCTAATCCATAAGATAGAATGTTTTCCTGCATTAGAGAAATAACAAATTTGACACTATTTAGGATCCTACTTGCTCAATTAAATTACTCTACCATTTTGCATAAAGTTTAGTCAATATTTGGTTTCCTTGACTGTCTACAGTGGTTTGATGGCACCAACTGTATTTTATATAAATATCTAAAAACACATGAATTTCTTGTTTTTACTGAAATATTAACATACAATGTAAATCGAATGCTCAAATTTCTGACATTTTGCTAAAGGTGACAGAAAATTATTTGTACCTATAAGAAAGATAACATTGGCAATAAAATAGTTTGCTTAAATTCTATATGTAAAACAATAATGTAGGAATTGGAAGACCTACATTCTAACGATTATTTTTTCACTAACAGGCCAAGAAGTCTGGGATAATTTAACCCTGGATACCTCATTGTTTTCACATTTTTGTGTAAAATTTTGTCAATGAAGCAACTGTTCCTATAGGATGGAATTTACTTAGTTGATTGATTACACGACTATGCTGTCATTAGTAATTATATTTGGCAATTTTAGTAGAAATATATTACAATGATTACAATGAGAAAAGAAGTTATATATGCAATCAAGTTCTTTCTTTTTAAATCTCATTTGGAAAATGGCTTTGCATTTAAGTGAGTATTTAAAATAATTATTGGGGCATCGGGGTGGCTCAGTTGGTTAAGTGTCTGCCTTTGGCTTAGGTTGTGATCCCAGGATCCTGGGAGTGAGCCCCATATTGGGCTCCCTGCTCAGAGGGAAGCAGTCTTCTCCTCTTCTACTCCCCCTGCTTGTATTCCCTTTCTTGCTGTGTCTCTGTCAAATAAATAAATAAAATCTTTAAGAAATAGTAATTAGTATTAAAAGAAAACAATTATTGCCCACCCTTTTTTTAACCAATAAGACTTTCATTTATTAGACTGTATACTAAGGGAATATGGTAGATAATGAGGTCATATTTGAGTACAGTTTTCTGAAAACTATGAAAATCTGAAATTCTGAAATCTCCAGAAGACTTGTCTTTATCTACATTTGTTATTATTAAAAATCTTTTTAACTTAAAAAAATATAGCCTAAAGAGTGATAGCTATTTTAAGTCTTAACCATTGTAAAATCAGAAAACCCATGGTAACATAAGAAAAGTGAAAACATAGAGGGAAAGGATGAATTGAGAAATAAAAAAATAAGAAGAATTAATTAAGAATGAGCAAAACAGTTGCAAGTAGGATAAAGAATGTATATTCAAAAATTGGCTAGGGGCGCCTGGGTGGCTCAGTGGATTAAAGCCTTTGTCTTCAGCTTAGGTCATGATCTCAGGGTCCTGGGATGGAGTCCCACATCGGGTTCCTGAGCAGGGAGCCTGCTTCCCTCCTCTCTCTGCCTGCCTCTTTGCCTACTTGTGATCTCTGTCTGTTAAATAAATAAATAAATAAATAAAATCTTTTAAAAAAAAAAGAAATTGGTTAAGAGAAGTTTAACTCAAAGAAGGCTAAGGAAATATGGGTCTCACAGGATATGTGAAAAGTTTTTTTTTTTTTTCCTAGGGGAGCACGTGGGTGGCTCAGTCATTAAGCAGCTGCCTTCTACTTAGGACTTGATCCCAGGAAGCTGGGACTCATGAGTCTCCTTGTTCAGTGGGGAACTTGCTTCTCCCTCTTCCTGCCACTCCCCCTACTGTGCTTATTCTCCTCCCCACCCCAGGTCAAATAAATAAATAAAATCTTTTTTTTAAAAGTCATTTTTTTAAAGATTTTATTTATTTATTGGACAGAGAGAGATCACAAGTAGGCAGAGAGCCAGGCAGAGAGAGAGAGAAGGAAGCAGGCTCCCTGTTGAGCAGAGAGCCCAATGCAGGGCTCGATCCCAGCACCCCCAGATCACGACCTGAGCCAAAGGCAGTGGCTTAACCCACTGAGCCACCCAGGTGCCCTAAAAA